>NC_065425.1:10262101-10574434 GCF_024362695.1 Pectinophora gossypiella
ATTTGGATGGGCTTTATCACCTTGTGTCGCTTTTGTCCAAGGTGTTAATTCGCAGCCACGGAATGTACGCGATGATAATCCGTGTACATATGGTCACGGAATATTTGGATGTACAATACTCGGTTGGGCTTTATCATGGTCGTGCATTACAGTTTCCCGGACTAGGTATTTATTTTCCGAAATTTCGTGCAATAACTTAAATATTACAACATGATAGCCAGGCCGTGGACAGATGACCTGCCTAAGTGCAAGAATACCAGCGTAGCATCATACTTCTCCCGTGTAGGAAGTGGAAATCCTAACTCCAACGATGATTACCTGTGTTTCTACTGCGAGACCGAAGATAACTCGTAATTTTATTTATTTTTTTTATATTTCGCCTGTTATACAGTGAAAATGTATAGTAGCTCTAAAAGATGTCCTATGAAAAGAAAACCTGGTGGATAGCAGAAATTTACTGCGCAGGAAAGATAGATAGATAAAAACCTTTCATTTATTTTTTTTCTTTCTCTGTGAAAATACTTTATTGAGCACAACGGAGACAAGAAAAAAAAGAAAAGAAAAAAGAAGAAAAAGAAAGTAAACAAATATCAGATTCTTTTTTTGAATGTGTATGTGGCATAATATACCTATTAATATGCATTAGTAATATTTCTTGGTTGCCTAGAAAAAATGCTTTTGTCAGTTAAGCCGCCTCTTGATATTTTTAAGTGGATTATAGGTAAATAAGGCTTTTCGGCGGGAAACGGGAACGGGACAGTTGCTTTCTTCGTTGAGTAATCTAAATAATTAATACGAAGTGGTGTTTTGTGGTTAATGATCGCATTAAGTTAGTCGGAAGATATTCGCGAGTGTTATTTTATTGGAGTATTCAATGAACAAAGTGTATCTGCCTATTTTCGCTTCGTGCCGGGAAGCCGCTTCATAACTCAAAAGTTTATGCGGACTTTTGAGTTAATTCGTTTGGGGTTCGGAGTAGGAGTCTACTCCGAGGGTGGGGGCTTAGGTTTCATCATCATCACCTTTTTTCATTTCATTAATCATCAAGAAAAAAAATACGTCAGACATGGCTGTATGGGCATAGTTCCCTTCGCCTTACCCTTCGGGGAAAACAAAAACAAAAAAAATAAAATATAGGTAAATAAATCATATTGTTTTGTAATAATTGTAAAATGATATTGTTAATTAATTTGTCATTAATAATAGTGAAGTACCAGAAAATCTCCATCAAAACTTAAAACCTTTTTTAACAGTTTTTAGGGTTCCTCAAAAGGAAAACAGAAACCTTATACCTAGTTTGTCCCTTTAATTTATAACATTGCTCATAGTTTTATAGTTTTGAGATTAAGTTTAAGTCTACAAAATAACATTTTCAGTTGCCTATATGGAGTATTTGAACCGCATAATGGACTGGAAGCAGCTCGAATCATCATGCAACGGATGGCTGCAGAGCTCCTGTTCCCGCCACCATCGGCCAGTAATACCGATGAGGAAATTAGAGACAGATTGAGGTAATAATTTTTAGGGTTTCGAAGCAAAATGGTAAAAAGGAACCCTTACGGTGACAGAAAACCTGCCTGCCTGAAATTCAGAGATTTTTCAAGTCACGAATTATGGAACAATGAGACGTTTGACCACTCATTCATAATGTCAAACCACAGTATTTACGTCATATCATAGGAAATTTTTCATATTCACGTTTCTTAAAAAATATTTTATTTGTCAAATTATTGGGAAGTTGTTAATAGACCCAGCCCTATCCGAACCTGGCGCCATCTACTTGGATTACGAATCTAAACGAATAAGACTGCAAGATTAACACGGCAATTCTTTTTTATTACACCCACTAAAGACGTTTGTTTAGGATGTAAGTTGAAATAGTTACTTACATAGAATAAGTTCTGAAGTGTACTTACCTGAAAATAAAAATAAAATTTTAGACTCATTCATTATTATTTCATTTGTAAATAACAAATATCTAGATAAAATAACATTATAATTATTTTATCTAGATATTATATTTTTGTTTATTTAATGTTATTAATTATTCGAACCAACGTCGACGAACCAACGAAGCAAGAGAATTGTGTCAGAATCGAAGCAAATGGAATTCTATAGTCTCTGCCTACCCGGCGGGAAATAGGCGTGAGTTTATGTGTGTATGTATTGATCATTAGATTAAATGCTTTAATAAACTATTTGTCTATTTCAGAAACGCATTCACCTCAGTGGAGAAAGCATACATAGAGAATTATGATGGAATGATTGCTGAAAGGACAAGTCTACAGTATCAACTACAAACTATGAATCAGGTAAATTCATTGAACCTACCTACTTGGTAAAATTAAATGTTCTCTACATCATGTCAAAGAATAATATTATAACGGTCTTTGCATCGCATAAATTCGTATCGGGCGCCGACGTCACCCCCTCTGGGTTTTACTTTAGTCTTAAATGGGCCTTTAAGGGCTAAGGGACAATGCGCGCACTGTCTCTCGATCGCATTTACGCATGAGACGGTACACCAGATGTGATCATGGTTCAAATCAATCCACACACACAGTACTTATTTCACGGCTGTATTTCCGACTACCCTCAGTTGGGAATTTAATCCCGAACTTATAAATTATTTTGTGTAACGTAAGTAATCGATCATACGTGAAAAGATACCTTCATTTTTTTATAGAATTGTATATAGTTGCCAAGTTTTGGATAGGTTTTTTTTACTAGATACCCTGGATGTGTGCGAAAGCAGATAGAGATGCTATTTAAATTAGTTCTGTATGCTAGATTTATGTTATAAATACCTTTTCGACATCATAGGTCCCTTGGTGTGGACATGTCCTGGATATGCGATGCTATAATACTCCTCCGTAGGCGAAAGTCCACTTCCCATGATACACAACACACAAACCGAATCAAGGGACATGTAAAAGGTACTTGCGCGGGCTCTTTCCCATTTCACAATATGCGAGTCCCAAACACCGACGTCGAGGCAACGTCCGTCGCCTTCCGCGTTCCGATCGTAACTGACTAACTGACAGACAGACGGCGGTGGCTAGATGTTACCCCCACTTCCGCTTGCACAATCGGCGAATCGAACACCTTTCCGTACTCATGACATGTCGGAACTTTTTAAATTAATTTTATTTATTTATGTTATAAGCAGAGACTAGAATTCCATTTGCTTCGATACTGACATTTCTCTTGCTTCCTCCACATGCATCAATCGCTTCATACACGCACGCCGGTTCAGAGTAGATCAGACTAAACCTTTTGCGGCTAGCATGTAAGTTCAACCCTAGAAATGTCAGTCAACGAAAATTAAAATATGACAACACTTTCCATGGTCTAGTGGTTTGAGCGTAGGGCTCACGAATTGGAGGTCCGGGTTCGATTCCCGGTGGAGACATTGTTGCAATCACTTTGCGAGGCTGTCTTTTGTAACGAGATCGTAGGCTTAAATCACCTGATTGTCCGAAAAAGTAAGATGATTCCGAGCTTCGGAGGGCGTTAAGCCGTTGGTCTCGGCTATTAGCCATAAAACAGCTCCACCTACCTGCAGCGGACCTGTGCCCAGCAGTGGGACGTATATAGGTTGTTTATTTATTTATTTATCTATTTATTTATTTATTTTATTGGAAGACCAACAGCTAATATTACAAAATAATAGTTCATACTAAAAAACAAACAGCCATTTACAGGTCCTCACCAATAGACACAACTAGACTAAAAAGAAAAATGCTATAAAGAGCACTTACAAAATAGGTAAACAAGAAACAATAATAATAATGTAATTAATATGATAGAACACAATGCAAAAGGTTATTGATTTATTCAACGAAGAAACTCTGACTTAAGAGACGCCTTGCCGCAGTGCAACTAGTATTAAAAAGGTCAATGTCTAGATCACCTGCCAGTCTGTTGAAATTCCTACTCGCACGCCACATATAGGTATTCTGCCTGTAGTTAGTAGACGCAGATGGGAGGTATAAAATAGAATTGTACCTAAGAGACTTCGTCGGCACTCTCAAATAGACCTGGGATAATAATTCTGGGCAGTCTACGGAACCGGAAGCAATTTTTAAAAGAAATACTAAATCCGCGACCTCTCGACGCCTCTCTAATGGCAGAAGGTGATGTCGTCTACACAGGTCTACATACAAACTAGATTTGTAACGATCCCTAAGACGATAACACAAATATTTAATAAACTTTTTCTGGATGTTTTCGAGACGTGAGACATAAGTTCCGTATCGTGGACTCCAGATTTGCGAAGCATACTCCAAATTACTACGAACAAAAGAACAATATAAAATTTTAAATGTCTTGGCTTGAGTAAAATCCCTGGAATTACGCATAACAAACCCCAAGGCCTTAGATGCTTTGCCGATGATAGTATTCATGTGCTTGTCAAACAATAGCTTATGTTATGTGTAACATTTTTTTTACAATTCCAGCTATCCCAAAACAGTGACAACATACTCGCCCGTCTTAAAGAAATCGACCAGCGCCTATCCAGCGGAGCAACTGTGGTCATAGCCCTAGTGTTAAACAACAAACTCTTCGTGGCCAACGTTGGGGAGATGCGGGCGTTGCTATGCAGGTACTGAGGACCAGGGGGTTTAAATGTGGCCACATCGAATGCGCATATAAAAGTAAGCGCGCAATGCAAACAAATGTCAAATAGCAATATTGCTTTCTTAGATGAATTGCTTCGATGTGGCCATTTTAATCCCCCAGTAACCTGGTAATAAGTAGTAGTAAGTTAGTGCCTTTTGCGAGATTTGTCGTAACATGGATACGCCTCACAAATTTTGAATCTCGAAACTCAATATTTGAATTTTTATTAAAAAGTATTTTTATATTGAAAATTATTTTGGTAATTTCTACAATGGTGCATAAGCACCATACTCCCGCACGGGAATTATCCCGTACACACCATCTAATTTTATTTTAAGTTATAACTGTCATTTTCTTATCCGCTGAAGCAGAAAGGGACGGGTATTTGACATCAATTTTAACAACACACGTCAATTTTAGTGAGAAATCTAAAACAACTCTCTAAAAATTTTACATCGGCCAATAATCCGACAGAATTAAGTTGACAGCGCACGTCGAGGGTTGCAAACCTGCGAGATGCCTATTTGAATCGCTCAGGTTATTTATTCATTAACTCATTCGTTTTAAAATTATAACGTAATATAATCACAAAATCTCATGGGCATATCCATACTAACCACAACATTCAAGGTCATAGTTACACTTTGAATCGACAATTTTTACATAACGAACGTCTCATCCGCCTAAAACTACTGCAAATCTTCAGGTTAGGTAAGCGGACCCTGTGAAAAACGGGATACTAGGGAGATGATGATAAACTGAGTGTCTTCCGTCTTCGTACAGGACTGACGACAATTCCGTTCTGAGGGTGGTACAGTTAACAGTGGACCATAGCTTGAACAACGAAGATGAGTTATTGAGGCTGTCGCAGCTTGGACTGGATGTCAATAAACTGAGGAACGGTAAGGTTTACATACATACATACATAAACTCACGCCTATTTCCCGCCGGGGTAAGCAGAGACTATAGAATTCCATTTGCTTCGATCCTGACACACTTCTCTTGCTTCCTCCACATTCATCAATCGCTTCATACACGCACGCCGGTTCAGAGTAGATCGTATTGAACCTTTTCTAAGGACATCTCCAATTTGGTCATCGTAAGTCCTTCTCATGGTAAGGTTTCCTACGGAATAATTTTGTATGAGAACCGCTGTCGCTGGTTCAACCCCACTACTCCTGCAAATAAAAGGTGCAGGTCGTGTCGTATCAGGAGGTGAATTTGGCGTGAAGAAGAGAGGAATGGCGATTACTCCACCGACAAGAGCGCGGCTCTTAAATTAAGAGAGACTCCTGCAAACGGATAACTTTGACAGCTCTACCATGGGCGGATCCAGAAGGGTCATGACCATCATGACCCCCCCTCCCGGGAGACAGGTCGGATCACGGGTGGCCACTGTGACCCCGCTGCCGAGACGAACGGCTTAACATGCCTTCCGAAGCACGGAATCATCTTATTTTTCCGACAACAAACCAGGTCCAGTCTAACAAAGAGATTTTTTCTTAGACGTGTCCCAACCGGGAATCGAACCCAGATCGTCCAACGCAACCACTTCACCACTGAGGCCGTGTTATAATAGTGTCTACACTACTAGTTGTTACATGAGTTATGTCAGGGGCCTTTGTCTGGTCAATAGTAACCCTGAGGGTTGATGGGGTTGGTAAACTCCTCACAACCCACATAGAAGAAGAATAAATAAATGAACTTTTATCATCATCAATTTAAGAGCCACGCTCTTGATGGTGTAGCATTTTCCATTCCAGTCTATCAAACGCCAATTCCTTGACTTCCTTATAAGACAAGACGTTAACCTTTTCTTTAATCTGTTCCATGTAAGCTCTTCTTGGTCTTCCCCTTCCTCTCTTTCCTTCTAGCTTTCCTAAATAAACTTTATTGAACAAAAAATATTTACAATGACACTTCTCCTTGGCAGCACAATACCTCGGCAACCAAACAGGCACGAGGTGCCTTGGCAACTACTTGGTGAAGGGATTATGGAAGGCCTTCCCGACGCTAAGCGCCGCGTCTGCCGAGCCTGTAGTGGCTGTTAGCGAGATACACGGGCCTATTGCGTTGGACCATTATAGCAGGTACAAATATAAATATACTTTATTGCACTAAAAATAAAAGGAAATATACATTATTAGTAGTAGGCTGAGCTGTAGGCCATCTACGGGGTCCATAGGTGGCGGATAGTGGAACGGCCATCAGATATGATGGTTAGCTGCGAATATAAAAATAAGCAGTCCCCGAACAAACAGCGACAGGATTAGCAGAACGTAGTGGGTAGCTCACTGGGACGGGCTAACCTATAAAATGCTACTTAGGTTCTATGACGATCTTGTGACGTAGCGAGTAGGCGCCGCTACTTCAAAAGCTCACCCCTGATGCCGGGCAGCAGCGGTATCAGTACTTGGAGGCCGAGGAAATGGATTCTGGTAGGGCTCTAGCTAGAACATCAGCGATTGAGAAATTGGTCGGTGTACTGCGGAACGGAAGGCGATTGGGGCAACCACCGTTCTACACGCCCTATCTATGGAGTAATGAAGGCGATTACTCCACCGATAAGAGCGCAGCTCTTAAATAAAGAGAGAGATATTTAGAATGATGGTCTGAATCATCCCCCTCAGAATCCGTTACGATGTCACTAACACCCTGTATATAGGTATAGCAGGTGAGGTGCTTTTTGGCTACTTTTTTTATTTCATTAACGTGACTTATTGACGAGACGACAGCCATGGTAGCACAGTTGGAAGAGCGCTTGACTGTCACTGTGAGGTCGCAGGTTCAAATCCAGCACGGGCCTTAAACAATGATTTTCGAATTTGTTTTCTAATTCAATACTGTTTTATTTGAAAAAAAATCTGGTAAAATAAATAACGAAAATCTCTTATAACTTATAAAAATAATAATAATAAAAATACTTAACAATTGAATTGTTTAAATAGTATAAATAATGAATGAAATAAAAAATAAAAATATTAACATGTCCAAAAAATGTGGAACGCTTCACGATTTTGCGTGTCATCCTTGCGCAGGGGCCATGCTAATCTTCTCTGTATCGTTCCAATTTTAGTATATGTACTGCCGAAGCAAGTACACTTGGTACGGTGAAACTTTTGTATATATACTGACGTGGTGTGAAAACTTCGATACCGCGTTTTAGGACTCATACATTTGCTTTATTTCGACACTAGCGCCATCTAGTAACAAGTAAAATAAACACGTTGCTTTTGCACGGCGATAAATTATAACGTATGAAATAAGGTCTTTTTTATAATTAAAGCACATAATAACGGGTTCTTAATATCGGGAGTCTCATATCTCCATTTAAACGCGGTAAGAACCCGTTATTATGTGCTTTAATTATGATAATAACCGCGTAAACTTAAAACAAGGTCTTTTTTATATTATAATTAATAATAAAAAAATCACAAAAAGCCATTGTATAAAGTTTTTGGGATCTTAAGCGGGCAACGTTACAAAATAATGTTTTGAGATCAGCTACTCTATTTAGCATTGAAGTTTGTCTAATTTAATATCAAACTAAAATAATTTACACAAAATATTATACAGAGCTTTATCAATGTTTATAAAAAAGCCAGTTCTTCATTATATTTTATTTTTACCATCTCACCCACTCACACCACACCATACTCGACTTTATTTACCTAACCCGCCACGAGATGGCGCTAGAGTCGAAATGAACTAAATGTATGAGTCCTAAAACGCGGTATCAAAGTTTTTACACGACGTCAGTATATATACAAAAGTTTCACCATACCAAGTGTACTTGCTTCGGCAGTACATATACTAAAATTGGAACGATACAGAGAAGATTAGCATGGCCCCTGCGCAAGGATGACACGCAAAATCGTGAAGCGTTCCACATTTTTTGGACATATTAAATTAACTAATATTTTTATTTTTTTATATATTTTATTATTTATGTTATTTAATAATTTTATTTTTAAGTATTTTTATTATAATTTTTACATATTGTAATATATATGTACTACCAACTTAAAGTTATAACATAAGGGATTTTCGTTATCTATTTTGCCAGTTTTATTTATTAAATTTTTTGAGCATTTTAATATCGTCACTGGCAATGCAAAATTACGTTAGCGCTGAAAGGCTTACTTCGAGAAAAGGCCGGGTAAGTATATTAAATTTTTCGTTTTTTTATCATAACATTCCATCCACTTATTCAATTTTGATGATGTAAATATTAGCATTGTTTTATAATTTTCTACGTCTAGTAATTACATAACCATAGACTGCTATTTTAGGATAGGCTCCTACGTAGTTTTGCCTTTCCAGAGACGATATTTTCTAGAAATGAATGTTAATTTGTTTTTTTTCTTCTCTTTCAGATTCCTAGTCCTAGTAAGCGCTGGTGTTTATAAACGCATTCAAGAGTCGCGTGGGAGTAGCGAACAAACCAACAAACAGCTTGCACAGATCATCGTAGAACACTTTAGAAACACTGAAGACTTTGCTACAGTCAGCCAATCAGTCTTGGAAGAAATAGAAGAAGAATTTGTATCTTATTGCTATAAGAATAATTTAACACCAAAACCTAACACGCATATGAGTTTACTTATAAGAAATTTCAACTTTCCGCTACCTAATGTTAGGCCAGAAGAAACTACGAGCCAAAGTAATATAGTACCTAGGACGGCATCGGTAAGGTTCAACCCCATAGTACAGTCAAAGTCAAACACGTTATTAAACGAGATCGACTCAGAACTATCATCGACTAATGAGGAGACGAACGATTCGAATATCGATACGAATCGATCGATTGAATCGAGTTCGGAAATCTATTTGGCGGGAAAGCCATACGATAAAGACAGGAGAATTAAAGGTTATGTCGACTTTTCTTGTTATTATGAGAACGTCGCTAAAGCGCGAAAGAGTGGCACTTTGCCTGGTTTTATTAAGTAATATGAAAAAGAAATAAATAAATTGTTCACTAAATGTCAACTTCGCAGAATGGTGAAATTTTACTAAGCTTGACTGTACCAAAGTTGCCTTTATGAAATTTTGCCCTTTTGCGAATAAAATAAAAAATACATAAACAGTAGCTACAAAGCATACTGAATTCAAACTAAGAATGCATTGGATCATTTGGTGATAGAATCAACTAAACCATACTCAATATAAAAATAATTCTAAAAAAAGTGTAATTAGATTCATGGTATAAGACCAGGTATGCTCAAAACTGACAGCTAGCATTTCAAGGTTAGCCCAACTGACGGCATCCGAACCCTGCGTTGCCATTTCGTAAAAATTAAATTACTAATGTCCAATGTTTTTAATTGACTTTGCAAGGAAATTTTCTACTTTTAGTAAAATATTTACGTACAGTTATAATGATTTTTATAAATGTGACAAATAATAGTAATTAAATACATTCGTCAGTAATTCACTTAATTTTCAATAATAAAAATTACGTCCTTGAAATGTTGGATACCAATTGAATGGTAACACTTACGTGTTATTGTAATTTATTTTTTTCAATTTGAATTTGGAATTAAGCACATAATAACGGGTTCTTACCGCGTTTAAATGGGGCTATGAGACTGCCGATATTTCGACACTGTTGCAAGTGTCATGATCACGGGATGACTGATGAGATTGGAGTGAAGTAGGTAGATCGATAATTTTCTACGGGCAGACATATCTGTCTACCCTCTTTCTTTGCCGCTTGTTTATGTTTTGATATCGGAATGTTCGGAACCATCTGAACTCGCACTAAACTCACTACGACAAACCGCACTCATTGTGTCCTCACGTATTTTCACCACATTAGGCCGTTTCAAGCTTTTTACCACACCTACTACAAATCAGAAAACAAAAATGTTGAAATTTTTGTTTTCTGATTTCAATAGCCTCTTTTACGAGTCTGGTCATAGCTTCTTTGAATTTGGAACACTGGAGCTGATTTCTGCAGACACCAACACATTTTAATTTTGTATATTTTTTTTTAATCTTTATTTAATGAGCTTTGTCTGTATCTCTGTCTTGTGCTCATTGTAAGTGAAGGACGGCGCTATTACTAGAGCAGTCAAGACTAAAATAAAATATAAGTTTTAGAAATGGCACCAAGAATTAAAATGTTTCGGGTTTAAGAAGAACTTTATATCCTCATAAAGAATTAAATTAGCTTACATGAGAAAAAAAATCACAAAATAATATAGAAATATAAAAAAATAGGGTAGTAGTGGGTTGCGATAAAGCGAGCGCACTGCACACAATGTAACACAAATGGTGGGTAGGTATGAATTAATAGATACTAAAAGTTGGTAAGCAACTATTATTTGTTGTTAGTTTCTCGGAGCTATTGTTTTACTAAAAGTGGCAAGGAGGCAGATGACCTATAACATGACAAAATTTAAATTTTGATGTGATACAAAATAATAACTTTGTGTGTGTATAATACTTATAAATGTTTATAATACTTACTGTATTTTTTTTTGTCCGAAACATTAAGATGATTCTGTGCTTCGGAAGGCACGCTAAGCCGTTGGTCCCGGGCTACTAGCCAATCACATCCGCCAAGCCGTAGTGGAGCAGCGTGGTGGAGTATGCTCCATACCATCTCCGGTTGATTGAGGGGGGGCCTGTGCCCAGCAGTGGGACGTGTATAGGCTGTTTATGTTAATAATAATATGTATAACTGAATACTTGAATTAATATTATTCTGTTAATCCTTCCAAATCAAACTTGCGAGGTATATCGATTTTTATGATGAGAAGTGCATCTGTAGAGTATTCAGATCAGATCAGATCAGATCAGAATCATTTCAGATCAGAATCATTTATTCAACGTAATTATCATGGATAAACTTGTTGAAGGTCAATGTAACATTTTTGAATTTACGTCATTTCGCAAGGTGTTATGGCTGAGGAGAAGAAATGACAAGAAACTGCAACAGCAACACATCTTTTAAAAACCAATGAGGATATACATTACAAGTTATTTAATAACTAGAGGAACACATTCAATACCAGACATTTTTATCATTTAGGTAGTCATTAATCTTATAATAAGCTTTTTTACATAAAGTAAGCTTCACGTGAGCTTTAAATTTATTTTCTGACAAATTTAAAATATTATCTGGTATTTTATTGTAAAAACGTATACATAACCCCAAAAAAGATGAATTTAATTTACTTAATCTAGAATTTTGAATAGCAATTTTATGTTTATTTCTTGTATTGTAAGTATGCCTTTCACAGTTTCTCGGAAGGAGAGATAAGTTTTTACGTACATACATAATGTTTTCATATATATATTGACTTGCGACCGTCAGTATATTTATTTCTTTAAACAGCTCCCTCAAAGAGTCCCGACAACGCAGCTTATAAATAGCGCGAACTGCTCTTTTTTGAATGATGAAAATAGTTTCTACATCAGCGGCTCGACTCCACAGCAAAATACCGTAAGACATTATGCTGTGGAAGTAGCTGAAGTAGACAAGTCTAGCAGTGGGTACATCTGTGAGTTGTCGGATCCTTCTGACGGCATATGCTGCTGAACTTAGCTTGCCCGCTAGTGATACAATATGTGGGCCCCATTGAAGTTTTGAATCTACAGTAATTCCTAAGAAAACTGTGTGTTCAACAAAATCTAGTTTCTCGTCGTTAATTTTAATGTTATTATTTACTTTCTTTACGTTTGGTAGAACAAATTTAATACACTTCGTTTTCTTAGCATTTAGAACTAGGTTATTTACTGTAAACCAACTTAGAACCTGCGACACAGCGCTGTTTTTTATTAACCTCTCATATGCCGAGATACCAGACACAATAGATTTTACATTGTGTCTGGTCGAGATCCGCGTTCCGGCGTTCGAAAGATTCAGCCTTTACCCGTGGTCCCGGTGGGTTGACCCATTGCCTAAATAAAAAATCGTTTTTAAAAAATCCAGTTTTTTATTTAACCTAAAAAGTACAGTATTTTATTTCATACAATACATACATAGACATTTTTACAGACAAACGCCGTAAAGGACAATATTCCAGTACGGTCACGAGCATTAATATGTATACACTTTGGTACCATGTCACATTAACTTTTTTGACAAACTGAACTGTAAGTCTCACTAAATGTCAAATATGTTAGTGCGACAGAGTCCTAAAGTGGGTACATTATATTGCTCATGACTGTATACACAATCTAATTTTATTTTAAGTTATACCTGTTATTTTCTTATCCGCTGACAAAGAAAGGGACGGGTAATCGACAGGCATAAAATTTACGGAACACACGTCAATATTAGGCAGAAATTTAAAAAGCCCTTCCAAAATTCTGCAGTGGCCGATAACCCGACAGAATTAAGTTGACAGCACACATCAAACGGGTTGCATAAGAGCGCGATGCCTATTTTAATCGCCCGGGTTATTCATTCATTTTAAAATTAACAATTGTCAATCATCCGTCCCTTTTCTTTTCGACACGACAGGTATAACTTAAAATAAAATTAAAGACGTGTCAGCAGGAATCGGGGCCATTATAATTTTTTAAACTCTAGTAGCCAATATTATAACTCGGAGTTACAATATTGTTCTATTATTTTAATCCTAAGGCTCTAGACTGACGGACCGCATTTCAACTGCAATCCGACTGCCAAATTGCAGTTCCGATGCAGTTTGAATGCAGTTGACGCGACTGCAATAGAACTGCAAACCAAACGGGCAGTTCGATTGCAGTTCAATTGCAGTCGTGTTGCACAGTTGGTTTGCAGTTCTATTGCAGTCGTGTCAACTGCATTCAAACTGCACCTGAACTGCAATTTGCGGTTGGATTGCAGTTGAAATGGGGTCCGTCTGTCTAGAGCCTAAGTTCACATCAATGGTGAAGGGAAACTATTTGAATGTAACCCGCAGTGGAGCAGCGTGGTGGAGTATGCTCCATACCCCCTCCGGTTGATTGAACGGAGGTCTGTGCCCAGCAGTGGGACAATAACAAAGTGGGCTGTCCAAGTGTCCAATTATAGTTAGTATGAAGTATTAGTATGTTTAATTTGTAATTTAAATATTGAATAATGTAAATGTTTAGACGGGCTTGTAGTCCAACTTGCTCTCGAGTTTCTTGTTATCCGCCACCTTGCGGACAGCCTTCATTAGATCCTCCTGAAAAAAAAAAAACATTTTTTTTTTACACAAGTACCATCAACCAATACAATACAACCATTACAATAGTATCAGTCCTCTAGACTATAAGCAGTTTCGTTAAGTGGATAGATGACGAGGAGCCACAACCAATGTCACAGCCTCCCACTTTATACGACATGGCTTCTCTTCAGTCGTTTCACCACATTTACGAGGTCTATAAGCTCTGGTGCGAGGGGATTCGGATGATCGGCTAGCCGCTCTAGATGTTTCTTTTGGTAATTTTTGATCTCTTCAGCGACGGTTGGAATGTTAAGGTATTCGTGTATTTCTTCATTCTTGCTGAACCATGGTGCGTTCGCAATTGAACGTAGGATGGCATTCTGCACTCGTTGCAAACAGAGTATTTTATTACTTATTTATTATTTATTTGCAGTTTATTATATATGTATCGAATATTAAATATCCTAATAGGAATGTTGTGTTTTATAATAATTAAAACTATACTACTAAAGGTCGAGAGGTGATAAAAGGGAGCATCTTTAATTGAGCTTTTTAATTTAGTTTTAGTAGTATAGTTTTAATTATTTTATTACTTATTTATTTATTTACATTCCACAACTTTACAGTGCAGAAGCGCCAATGCGCCGTGAAACTTTAAATATAAACAATTATATAATTAGAAAGACCAAATAAGTAGAGGTGAGTAATATACAGGCATTCATCCAAAAGACTCCATAGTACCGAGTTTTTTTTTAAATTACGTTGTATCATCATCAGCCCATTAACGTCCCCACTGCTGGGGCACGGGCCTTCCCTATGGATGGATAAGGAGATCGGGCCTTAAACCATCACGCGGGCCCAGTGCGGATTGGTGGTTATTAACGACTGCTAATGCAGTCAGGACCAACGGCTTAACGTGCGTTCCGAAGCACGGAGGAGCTCGAGATGAAAGCTTTATTTTTGTGGTCACCCATCCTATGACCGGCCTTTGCGAAAGTTGCTTAACTTCAACAATCGCAGACCGTGCGCGTTTACCGCTGCGCCACCGAGCTCCTCCTATATATCCTCCAGTATATTGTATTGCTCATAAAATGTATATATACAGGGTGTTAGTGACACCGTAACGAATACTGAGGGGGATGGTTCAGACCATGATTCTGAGTTAATATCAAGTGGAATTTTCAGTCTGAATATTCATGAAATTTTTTGTGTTTTTTTTTAAATTATTTTCAGTTCCATACTTTTGCGACGGAAAATTCCACTTGATATCATCTCAGAATCATGGCCTCAATCACCCCTCAAAGTTTTCGTTACGATGTCACTAACACCCTGTATATTATCTATTTTTATGCCTCACCTGTATAATATATTCCCTCTCAGCTCGGATAGCGAACAGTCCAGCCTCCGTGCACACGTTACGGAGATCAGCTCCGTTGAACGTGTCCGACAGTTTGACCACCGCTTCGTAATCCATCTCGCCGTGTTTGGCTATGGGGGCTGCGTGGATCTTCAGAATTTCTAACCTGAAAATTTATTGGAAAATAAAATTATAGTACGGTCGCGAGCATTAATATGTATACACTTTGGTACCATGTCACATTAATTTTTTGACAAACTGATTTATGTTAGTTTATGTGTGATCATCATCATCATCAGCCCATTAACGTCCCCACTGCTGGGGCACGGGCCTTCCCTATGGATGAATAGGGAGATCGGGCCTTAAACCATCACGCGGGCCCAGTGCGGATTGATGGTTATTAACGACTGCTAATGCAGCCGGGACCAACGGCTTAACGTGCCTTCCGAAGCACGGAGGAGCTCGAGATGAAAACTTTTTTTGTGGTCACCCATCCTATGACCGGCCTTTGCGAAAGTTGGTTAACTTCAACAATCGCAGACCGAGCGCGTTTACCGCTGCGCCACCGAGCTCCTCAAGTTTATTAAGTTTGTGTTGAGTCCTCGAGTTTATGTGTATTATTATGTAATGCATGGTACTCACCTGGCCTGCTCGTTGGGCAGTGGTATCTCGATCTTCCTGTCCAGCCTGCCAGGGCGCAGTAGCGCGGGGTCGAGGGTGTCGGGCCGGTTGGTGGCCATGATGATCTTCACCTGCCCCAGGGAGTCGAACCCGTCCATCTGGTTCAGGAGCTCCATGAGGGTGCGCTGGATTTCTCTGTCTGCGCTTGTGCCCTCCGAGAAACGCCTGCCGCCTGCAAGGGGATGTAGTGTTAAAAGAATTGAGTAGTTTCCTCGTAAAATAAATTATATAAAAATGTTACTTGTTTCTACTAAGTGCGAGTGTTTGTGTGCGTACCCGATTGCGTGCGTACGTAAATGCGTGCGTATGTGCATGAGTGCGTGCGTGTGTGCATAAGTTCGTATGTGCGTGCGTGTGTGAACGTGTGCGTATGTTAACGCTTGCGTACGTGAATGCGTGCTTATGTTCGTGTGTGCGTGTGTGTGAATGTGTGCGTATGTGCGTGCGTGGGTGAACGTGGCCGTACGTGAATGCTTACGTACGTGAACGTGTGCGTACGTAAATGCGTGCGTATGTGCGTGTGCATGGGTGCGTAAGTAAATACGTGCGTGTGTTCGTTTGTGTATTCAAGAGTGCGTACGTGTGAGTGTGGGGTTACTTGTGTGCGTGTTGGGATAGTGAACTGACCTATAGCATCGATCTCGTCCATGAATATGATGCAGGGCTGGTGGTCGCGCGCGTAGTTGAACATCTCGCGGATTAGACGCGCGGACTCGCCGATGTATTTATCCACTATAGCTGACGATACCACCTAGAATATCGCAAGTTACATGCTAGATTAATGGAAAGAAGGAAATATTTATAGGGGACCATAATAATTAATGAGGGCGGAAGGCAAGAGGGAAACCACTGACTGTATTTTTATATTACGATTATTTATTTTTTATTTTTCTGTTTATAGCGACGAATGGGTGCCGAGAGAAACCTCTGGTTTAACGGCATCATTCAAACCATGTATTTAGATTAAGTATATGATGAAAATAAATAAAACAAATAAAAATACTGCCTCATTTTTCCCTAAAAAGTAGCATAGAGAATGCTACACCGACAATAGCGTGGCTCTAAAATTAATGATGATAATAATTAATAGCATATTTGTGGCGTTGTGATCCGCGAAGATCGATTTTCTAACCTGAACCTTCACAGGGTCCGCTTACCTAACCTGAACATTTGACAGGTCCGGTTTTTTACAGAAGAACTGCCTGTCTGCCCTTCCAACCCGCGAAGGGAAAACCACCCCAATACAGGTTAGGTCAGATACCTCCGAACGCATTTCTCAGGAATGTGGGTTTCCTCAAGATGGTTTCCTTCACCACTGAGCGTGATAATCATTTATGATCCAAACATGAATTCGAAAACAAATTCGACAATCATTGGTTGAGCCTGCGACCTCAAAGTGAGAGGCAAGCGTTCTACCCCAATCTCTCTCTCTATATAAGAGCTGCGCTCTTGTCGGTGGAGTAATCGCCATTCCTCTCTTCTTCCCGCCAAAACCTTCACCTCCCGATACGACACGACCTGCACCTTCTCTTTTATACACTTACTTACTTTTTTTAACATTATAGAAGGAAAAACTGAATGGAAGAGACGAAGGGGGTAGACCTAGGAGAATATTTATGAAACAAATAAAAGAGAAGGTGCAGGTCGTGTCTACCCTAATACATCTCCGATATTAAATTTCCAAGTACATTACCTTCAGGAAGTTAGCGTCGAGTTGCGAGGCGACCGCTCTGGCTAGTAAAGTCTTCCCGGTACCAGGCGGGCCATACAACAAGCATCCTTTAGGAGGGGTGATGCCTACTCGCACGAACAGCTCTGGGTTCATTAGAGGGAGCTCGATCACCTGAAAATTTACGAGATAAAAACAAATCATTAATTATATATTATTATTTTATTATTATTGATTTGATTTGGTATAACCTATCAACTGCTTACAAAACCATGAATCCTATGTGAATAAATCATTTGATTTATAATAATTCACTTTCAGGCTTGAATCACCTGATTGTCTGAAAAAGCAAAACGATTCCGTGTTTAAGCTGTTGGTCCCGGCTATTAGCTGTAAACACACTTCCACCAACCCGCAGTGGAGCAGCGTGGTGGAGTATGCTCCATATCCCCTCCGGTTGATTGAGGCCTGTGCCCAGCAGCGAGACGTATAATACAATCAGGGACAAGCGCCATCTAGCGCATATTTTAGGAACCAATTAGTTCGCTTCGTTCGTTCGTTTCAATCTCAATGTCAAGATATTTGAGAATGGAATGTCAACCAAAAAAAATCTAACAGATGTCGCTAATAAATGACGCCAATAAAAAGTTTTCGCCAATAAAAGGCTTTTATTTTCCGCTCCCGGTTAATATACACAACATACCATAATCTACCAATTCTCAATACCTATCTTTTCATGGTCTCACCTCTCTAAGTTGTCTGATCTGTTCCTGGAGACCACCGATGGCAGAGTATGTCACATCTCCGGGGTCTTCGTGACTCATGTTGTACACCAGAGGGTCAACCTGTAAGTACAATAACAATGGATTATTCATTGTATCTATTACAAAAGACCTAACTGGCAAACACCAAGTCTTCTTCTTCGTCGTTCCCTCACTGCTGAGGATCGCAACCACAGGTTATGGTTTTCCACTCGGTACGGCTATATGCTGCGTGGACCGCCCTCTGTATGCTGCCGCCCACCGTCTTCTTCACGATGTCAGACCACCTCGTAGGCGCCTTTCCTCGCGCACGTTTGCCATCCACTTGCCCAACGATGATCTGCTTCTCCAGACTGTGCTTCGGAGACCGCATAATATGTCCGAAGAAGCTTAGGGCACGATTCCGGCATATTGAGGAGAGCCGCGTCGTGATCTTGAGCTCTTTTAATATGGACTCATTCGTACGCATCGCAGTCCAAGGTATGCGTAGCAACCTACGCCAACACCAAGTGCTTGTTGGTAAATGCTTACGGAAAATTTTCAAGATTTTCTGGCCTAAAACTATTATAAACACAGAACTGTGGAGGACGATATCCGCACATGCTAATGGCTGTGGAATGGTCATGTTCTTCAAAGACCTTTAGAACTTACATCAAAATTGGTTTTGATATGAAATCGTAACAGACAGACCAAGATCAAAGAAAGCAAGGACCTTGTGAAATTTTTTTTAATTTTTTTTTTATTTACTTTTTTTAATGCAATCTATCATCAAGGACATTCAGCAATATTTTTGATTCTCCATACTATCAGGCTTGCAAGGCATGGAACCATTGTCCCATCCTAAATGGTTACTTGATTAGATCTTGTGGCGCTTTCCTCTTCAGTCTCAAAAATGTGTTTGGGTTTCTCATTAGCTCCACTGCCATTTCATTTGGGTGGTTTTCCAGCCTGTTTTTGTACTTTGATATATTACTTTTGATTTCTTCCTTGACCGTTTTTATTTGGAGATTGTGATGTATCATATCATTTGTGACGTAGCAGGGAGCATCTACTATTAATCTAAGTACTTTATCTTTAATCAGATTCAAAACTGTAAATTGACAATAAAATTATATTTGTTAAGTACTTTCCTCTTGGCAAAAAAAAAAAAACAGGCAGAAAAAAATTATACGAATCAAAGGTAACATTAAGCAAACTGAATCTTGCAAAACACATTTACATCAACTTTGCGTATTAACACTGCCTTCTACCTACATATTGGAGCTATTGCAAATTTGTTAAAAAACACCCTCACTTATATAAAAAACGAAGTGACTTTCCTACACCCTATTCGCATCGACAACAAGGCAGATTAATGTTGCTAAATTCTAGGCTAATTACACGCCACGAGCCCATTTGCAATGTCCATTAAAATATATAATAAGCTCTCTAAGTACTTAAGAGATGAAACTAAAACTAATTTATTTATAAAAAATCTAAAACCTATGCTAATTAAAAGAGCTAATATACTGTAGACAAATTTTTAAATTATAAGTTTTAATTTTAATACACACATCCTCTCTTCCCTTCAACGTTGCTGTGCCCTACAGGGTCCATGTTTTAGTTCCTATGCCTATGTAACACCCCATTGTACTACATGGAATGCAATAAATAATTGATGGATTTAAAAATAATTTGGTGAAATTAAATATCTCCAAGTCTTCAAAAACGAATATACTAGACAATATAAATAATACTCATTTTATTTATTAAATATACAATAGCAGCAACAGCTCACCTCTCTGGGCAGATGTCTCATGATGGTCAACGTGGTCATGTCCAGGGCGACCCTGGTGCCTCCCTTCAACTTGTTCTTGTCCAACTGACGACGGCAGCCCACTACGTAGCGTGGTCCGTTAGTCGCTTTTACAATGACTGAAATGATAGAAGTACTTTTTGAAAGGGATACATTAACCTCTCATTTTCTGGGGACCAAACACAATAAATTTTACATTGTGTCAATACGTGTTGATGCAATTTAAAAAAAAAAATTACACTAATTTATGAAAAAAGAAACAGGAATTGTTAAATTTTGGCTGTGTTACAAGTAGCTATAATCACTAGAGAATCTTTCTGATAAATAAATAGTGGATAGGTGGTGAGGGATGAGGTGAAATACTTACATTTTTCTTCAGTCAACTGCTTCAGCACTTCACCGACAATCTGGCCAACACTCTGTAGAGCCTTCAAGTCATTCTCGCTCTTGTCATACTGTTTTGTGAGGTCCTTCAGTTGTTCCCTCACTGAAATCATTAAAATAATACTCCATTAAATCACACCATTTTACAATTCAATATGGAATTTGTAAAATTATTAAAGATAAGACAGTTCAGAAGTCTAAATAACGTTTTTATAAACTGTTAAACTCAAAATTTGATACAATTCTGACCTATTTAGTAATAATTGACATGACCAAAATCTAACCTAATTTTAACAGTAAAATAACAGATGTTTCTAAAATAGTTCTATCAAAATATCGTTTAAGTGACTAGAAAATTCTTATGAAACTGTTACATCATGAAATATAAGAAAATGTAAGTAAATATACAAAAGATGTTCGATGATTCGGCAGAAATTGCTTGTGGAATGAACAACAAAAACTTACTATCTTTGAGTCTGGATTCCACTTCTTTGTGCTCCATAAGCTTCTTCCTGTAGTCCTGGAAGGCTTTTTCCCTCAAAGGGTCCATGGTTGATGTCCCAGCAGGCATTTTTACAGAATAATCTAAATACAGCGAATACAACAAGCCAACAAAATGAATTTCACTCTCATTGATTTGACGTCTCGTTTGACAGTTAACTTTTTTATATTTTTTTTAATTTCGTTCTTAACAAATAGTTTCCTATTTGAAAAGTTAAGTCGAAACAAAACGCAAAAAAGACAGTAAAAAAACACCTTTTCGCTTCCTCGCGGTCGAATAAAAACAGCGGCGCATGAGCCAAGCAAGCGAAACGGGTGTGTCGCGGTAGCGTAACACGTCTGCCGTAGTTTCCATCCACCACGATCAAAGCATCCATTCGCATGGCCTAAAAATATTTTAATGCCTATTGCAAAGTCATAATTTGGCAAGCGGATTTAACTTGCATACTTGATGAAAATATGATGCCTGACGAAATTGGGCGTACCTGAATGAATTTGGTAGGTGAAATTACTTACTATGGCAATAGTAATTAGTTTATGTAATCGGGCTTGGGCCGCTAGCGAATGGATTGGATTTTAAAAAAATGCAGTTTCTATGTGGGACGAACTACAATATGGGTAGCACAGCGGGTACAGTTTATAAAGTTAGTCTGTGCCAAGTTGTAGGACATACTTAATTATTATTTATTTATAGTCTGTTTATATATTTAAAAAAATAACAATAGGTATTAACTCCCAACCAAAAATCCAGTCTTGTAACAAGCCAGGGACAATAAAAAACCGAGAAAGGACGTGTTAGCCCTGTTGGTAGATTATTAACAACGTGCCTTATTCTGTGAGACGTGTCTCACGTGGTGTGGCCAAGAGACGGGCGACGAGCAAGTAAAGTGTGGCCATGAAAAGTATGGGAAGCGGATAACTAAATAATAGGAAACCTAACGACAGCTACAGATTACGATGCTGCGTGAATCACGCGGTTTGTGTGAGTGAGGTGGGGCCATGAAAAGTTTAGGCACCGTCAAGCGGGTAAATAAAATATTTAGAATTCCACGTCGGGTTACGTCACGGGGTAGGGGGACCTCAAAGGGGGATGGTGGAATGAGCTCGTGTAGATCGCGGACACACTCCCCGAAGTGCAATCTGTAGAATAACAACATACTGGCGACTTTTTGCCGATGTGCTAAGGAGTGCTGCGCTGGATGCGGGCAGCGCAGGACCGATCGTCGTGGAGATCCTTGGGGGAGGCCTATGCCCAGCAGTGGGCGTCGTACGGCTGATGATGATGCTAAGGAGTGTCTGGAAAGTCCCTTATTATTATGTACCTATATTAATATATAATCAAGTAGGTACCTATAGAGAACCGGAGAGGAAATATGATTGGCCACCTGATACGACACGATTCATTTATAACAAACATTATAGAAGGAAAAATTGAAGGGAAGAGAGGAATGGGTAGACCTAGGATAACATTTATGAAACAAATAAAAGAGAAGGTGCAGGTCGTGTCGTATCGGGAGGTGAAGATTTTGGCGGGAAGAAGAGAGGAATGGCGGTTACTCCACCGACAAGAGCGCAGCTCTTAAATAGAGAGAGAGAGAGAGGTACCTATATCAACTGTCTGTCTGTTTAGATTGCGTATATCATGGTATAAGAAAACCAGGTATGCTCAATCCTATGACAAGCCGCCATTGCTAGCCCTTTGATGACATAAGTGTTACCACTGTGTTACCATTAAATTAGTGTTTCCAACATTCCAAGAACGTAAACTTTATTTTTGAAAATTAAGTGAATTACTGACTAATGTATTTAATTATTATTACTTGTCACATGTATAAAAATCATTAAAACAGTAAGTAAACATTTTACTAAAAGTTCAAAATTCTTCCACCTCTATCGTGTAGGTTGTAAGGTGAATTACCAACCTCATCAACCCTGGTGTCAGGGTTACTATTGAGCCGCCAAAGGCACCTGACATGGCTCATGAACGACTACTCACTTACATCAGTGAGTAGTAACTGGGACCAACGGCTTAACGTGCTTTCCGAAGCACGAATCATCTTACTTTTTGGACAATCAAGTGATCAGCCTGTAACGTCCTAACCAAACTAGGGATCACAAAGTGATTTTTGTGATATGTCCCCACCGGGATTCGAACCGGAACCTCCGAATCGTGAGCCCAACGCTCAACCACTGGACCACGGACGCCGTTAAAATTTCCTTATAAAAACATTGGTTGTGGGTAACTTTTTTTACGAAATGGCAATGCAGGGCGGGTATGACGTCAGCTGGGCTAACCTTGAAATGTTACCTGTCACTTTTGGGCATGTATTACCTGTTATGGGCGTATATCTTTAGGGATTACATTGCAGAGTCAACATAATTAAAGGGTATTGGTTAGATCAATCATAAGATAAGCAATAGTTAATTGGCATCAGAGCTCAGGTGCAAGTGTCGAGACGTGTGGTTTGCATTATATATTGTGATGTATAAGTACATTATCATCCCTCTAGCATTATCCCGTTTCTCACAGGGTCCGCTTACCTAACCTGAAGATTTGACAGGTCCGGTTTTTTACAGAAGCGACTGCCTGTCTGACCTTCCAACCCGCGAAGGGAAAACCACCCCAATACAGTTCAGGTCACGTTTCTCCGAAAATGCATTTCTCGGGAATGTGGTTTTCCTCAAGATGTTTTCCTTCAGCGCTGAGCACGTGATAATCACTTATGATCGAAACATAGATATGTTTATCAGATTGGCAATTGCTAATTAAGTTTCACACGGCGCCAACCTGTAACGCAGTAATTTCTTGATTAGGATTATAATAATGTTATTGTTGTAATTAATATATGATTACATAAGCAACACCGTTGATAATTACAGCGTTACTTGAGTCACGTCAGGGGCTTTCGGTGGCACAATAATAACCCTGACGCCAGGGTTGATGAGGTTGGTTATCCACCTCACAACCCACACGATAGAAGAAGACCATCATAATCATCATCGTCTCTACAGTTATCCCGTTTTTCACAGGGTCCGATTATCTAACCTAAAGATTTGACAGGTCCGATTTTTTTATTGAAGCGACTGCCTGCCTGACCTTCCTACCCGAAGGGAAAACCAGCACAATACAGGTTAGGTCACATAGGTACAGTCATGAGTAATATCATGTACCCACTTTAGAACCCTGTCGCACTATTATATTTGACATTTAATGAGACTTACGGTTTCATTTGTCAAAAAAGTTAATGTGACATGGTATCTAAGTGTATACACCTGATTGTGACCGTACCTCCAAAACGCTTTTTTGTGGTGAAATGTGGGATTCCCCATGACGTTTTCCTTCACCGCCGAGCATGACACCCTTGATAATAACGTTATAAATTATAACATAACGTTAGCTGAAGACTATATTCCAATGGGAGAGTCAGGGTACTGTCAGAAGCAAATAGTTAGTGCAGTTAAGGTAGGTATACATATAATTAGCAACATCCAGAATGTCCAATAATTAGGGACGTTCAAGGTGGCCGTATAGATAGTAACACTCAAAGTGACCAAAAACATCGGCACAACCTGCGTGTTCAAAAAGTTGGCAATCTAATCTCATCATCATCAGCCCATTAACGTCCCCACTGCTGGGGCACGGGCCTTCCCTATGGATAGGGAGATCGGGCCTTAAACCACCACGCGGGCCCAGTGCGGATTGATGGTTATTAACGACTGCTAATACAGTCGGGACCAACGGCTTAGCGTGCCTTCCGAAGGACGGAGGAGCTTGGAGCAAAACTTTTTTTTGTGGTCACCCATCCTATGACCGGCCTTTGCGAAAGTTGCTTAACTTCAACAATCGCAGACCGAGCGCGTTTACCGCTACGCCACAGAGCTCCTCCAATGTAATCTAATCGTCCACATATTTTTGAACATCTTGGCTGTTTAGCTACTATTGGTGCAGTGAGTGTTGTCATATTTACGACGACATAATTGAGCCGAACTATTTGACATTGTAAGCGTCTCGCGAATCTGGACGATTTTAAGTTAATTAGATGTTGTTAACTATATGTACCGAGGAGCTCGGTGGCGCAACGGTAAACGCGCACGGTCTGCGATTGTTGAAGTTAAGCAACTTTCGCAAAGGCCGGTCATAGGATGGGTGACCACAAAAAAAAAGTTTTGCTCCAAGCTCCTCCGTCCTTCGGAAGGCACGCTAATAATAATGGGTGACCACAAAAAAAGTTTTCATTTCGAGCTCCTCCGTGCTTCGGAAGGCACGTTAAGCCGTTGGTCCCGGCTGCATTAGCAGTCGTTAATAACCACCAATCCGCACTGGGCCCGCGTGGTGGTTTAAGGCCCGTTCTCCATATCCATCCATAGGGAAGGCCCGTGCCCCAGCAGTGGGGACGTTAATGGGCTGATGATGATGATGAACTATATGTACACCTTGACTTCTGACTGTACATCCATCGCAAGATGTATTTAAATATCCACACCTCACCGAGCTTTCTGTTAGACCAACGTGATAGGTGAGCCGTATCGCCGTCAGTAATCGTCGAGCCGACTGTGTTAGTGAAAACTACAAAAAAAAGTGTTTATTTCTTGTTTTTAAGCATCATAAAGTTATGAGGCAACCCCAGGAAACAAGGTCAATGCTTGAGTTGGGGATGTGTCGTTCATACCCTAGTTGTTAATACTAAGTAGTAGACATGCAAAGCAAAAATAAATAACGAATAAAAAGAAACAAAAAGGAAAAGGTATCAATTAAAATTAATGATAACATGTCTAAGGGTGGTATTAATAAACTAATCTCAGCTGAGACTGCCCTCAAGATCTTGCTCAAGTTTCTGTTTTTATATAAGAACTGTCACATTGACCTTGATCTTGAGGGCAGTCTCGAAGCTGAGATTAGTTTATTAATGGCCCCGATTCCTACAGACACCGCCTAATTTTATTTTAAGTTATATCCGTCATTTTCATATCCGTCGAAAAGGAAAGGGATGGATGATTGACAGCTCTTAATTTTAGGAAGAATGAGTAAATGAATGAATAACCCGGGCGAATCAAAAAGGTACGTCGCTGGTATGCAATCCGTTTGACGTGCTGTCCACTTAACTGTATCGGGTTATTGACTGATGTAAAATTTTTAGACGGTTGGTTTAGATTTGTGCTTAAAATTGATGTGTGTTCAAATTTTATGCTTGTCGATTACCCGTTCCTTTCCTTTTCGGCGGATAAGAAAATGACAGATATAACTTAAAATAAAATTAGATGGTGTTTACAGCAATTAGCACCAATACCACCCTAAAAGCCACTACAGTGAAGATAACTAATTGGTGCAAGTCCGATACCGGGGTTTGAACCGGTGCTTCCGTCTGAGAAGCAAGCCGATGTACCACAGGGTCACAGTGACTATAAATAAATTAGTAGGGAAAAAAAATACCAAACCAAGTTGAAGTACTTACTTACCTATTGAACGCTATGCCTTTTTAAACACGTTCAGAAAATAATGCTTACCAACTTTTTCAAACTTCAGAACAGTGACGTATCTGGTGGTTGCCACCAGAGAAAAAAAATCACAACATACTTACATAAAACTTCTCGCTCATAATTCCTAATCGGGTAGGCAGAGCCACCACGCAATCGCAATCAAGGCGTCGGCGTCGTCTGAAATAATTGTGAATGTGAGTATGCTCCATACCCCCTCCGGTTGATTGAGGGGAGGCCTGTGCCCAGCAGTAGAACGTATGTAGGCTGTTTATGTATGTATGTATGTGTGTGTGTGTGTGTGTTGTTGTTGTTATAATTGTTTGTTGTTTGATTTGATTTGTTTCGAATAAATCAGCTCGGAGTGGGTCGATAGCGATAAGCGCAGAAGCAGATATCTAGCTGAACTCCGTCTTCGAAGCGGCGCCGCATTGCGACTTGTTTGCGAGTACGAATGTGTGACGCGTGGCAGGAGGACAGTATCACAACCCGGGGCCTATTTAATAAAACTTACAATTGTAAATTACAATGACAATTTGATGTAAGTAAAATTCAGTGAGTAAAATTAAAATTCAAAAATAAATATTTTTAAATTTGAATTTTTGAAATTACAATGACAATTTGATGCATTGCGGAGTGTGTGATCACGAATATTTTGCAGTTTCATATTAGCTACGTGATGAACACCAAATTGTCAGTGTAATTTACAATTGTAAGTTTTATAAAACAGGCCCCCGGACACTTTATACAAACAATCTCGTTTTACACAGACACCACACAGTGACGTTATCGTACACACGCATCTGTGTGTGTGACGTCTGACGCTATACGATTTAAGTCTAAACTGTGTTCGAGGGGGGGTGAGGTAAACCTAGCTCGGACGCTGGTGGGGAGTGTAGAGTTGCCGTTCTATATGTAGTATTATTCCTTATTCTATGACAGTATTTCAACCACAATTTATTTTTATGTGTTTTATACGGAAACATGTTTGTGACGCTATGGATTGAATAAATAAATCACGTCGACCACGCCGGCGGGGTCCAAATCGGGGAATATTTGCTGGAAGCTGATTGGACAACAGGATGTTAGTTACTTAATATCGATACTGGTTTTCCACCCGCGTCTTTGCCCTCGTGCACTTATGCTATCGTAGGCACATTTTTTCTATCTTTGCAAAAAAGGTTATTATAAAGTTAGTAATTATTTGAAAGATATGAATGCATGGGATTAACTGTCTGAGAACTGATATTAGGCAGCTAAATTACTCAATTGTATAAAATATTTAAAGTTTTTTTTTAAAGAACGTCTAGGGCCCTATGCCGAAGTTTTTCTTGCAGCTTCTTTTCCCCGGCTATACAGGTTGTTAGAAGCTGCAGTAGTTTTAGGCGGTTGAGACGTTAGTTATGTAAAAATTGACGATTCAAAGTGTAACTATGTTACCTACTGAATAAAGATATTTTCGAATTTGAATTTGAATTTGATATTCCCTTTTTACCCGACTGCGGTGACGCAATAAGGAGGGTTATGTGTTAGACCACTATGATGTATATATGTATATATCCGTAGTATTAATCTTTATACTATGCCCTAGCTACGGCTCTGTTTCAGAAGCGGAAATAAGAAAATAAAATAAAGCTGCATGTTTTATTCTTGTCGAAAACTTTGCAGCGGAACTTTTTATCGGAAAACAAAACTTGTGTTGTTTTAATCTGATAGGAATTCTAGTTGGCCTATCTGTTGGCCGATGTCGGGTGCTGTCGTAAACGATTTCACTCTGAATAACTTAGGTCAAGATATTTTTTTTATTTGTCTTCTAACTTGGATAAGTATACATATTTTCAAATGTATACTGTTAGATACTATGGAAAATTCCCCTTGTTATTAGCTCAGAGTAATGAGCTGAATTACTCCCCTCAGTATTAGTTACGATGTCACTAACACCCATATCACCGAGGAGCTCGGTGGCGCAGCGATAAACGCGCTCGGTCTGCGATTGTTGAAGTTAAGCAACTTTCGCAAAGGCCGGTCATAGGATGGGTGACCACAAAAAAAAAGTTTTCATCTCGAGCTCCTCCGTGCTTCGGAAGGCACGTTAAGCCGTTGGTCCCGGCTGCATTAGCAGTCGTTAATAACCACCAATCCGCACTGGGCCCGCGTGGTGGTTTAAGGCCCGATCTCCCTATCCATCCATAGGGAAGGCCCGTGCCCCAGCAGTGGGGACGTTAATGTGCTGGTGATGATGATGATAACACCCATATACACACTTGTACGGGGTGTAGGTAAGTGACATCGTAACGAAAACTTTGAGGCATGATTCAGACCATGATTTTGATTTGATATCAAGAGGAATTCTCCGTCGGAAGATAGAACTGAAAATACTTAATTAAAAAAAGACACTAAAATTGTCACGACTTTTCCTACATTCAATACCACTTGATATTATCTCAGAATCATAAGCCGCATCATCCCCCTCAGTATTTGTTACGATGTCACTTACACCCCGTACACGTACAAGTGTGTAAGGGTGTTAGTGTAAATACTGAGGGGGTGATTCAGTTCATTATTCTGAGTTAATAATAAGGGGAATTTTCCATCGCAACAGTATAGAATTGAAAATAATTTAAAAATCAAAAGTACCATGAATCCTCTTGATATTAACTCAGAATCATGATCGGAACCTCCTCATCATCATCACCAGCCCATTAACGTCCCCACTGCTGGGGCACGGGCCTTCTCTATGGATGGATAGGGAGATCGGGCGTTAAACCACCACGCGGGCCCAGTGCGGATTGGTGGTTATTAACGACTGCTAATGCAGCCGGGACCAACGGCTTAACGTGCCTTCCGAAGCACGGAGGAGCTCGAGATGAAAACTTTTTTTTTGTTTTTTGTGGTCACCCATCCTATGACCGGCCTTTGCGAAAGTTGCTTAACTTCAACAATCGCAGACCGAGCGCGTTTACCGCTGCGCCACCGAGCTCCTCAGGAACCTCCTCAGTATTCCAATAATGTTATAAGTATAACGTAATATATTTTTTTCAATATACTTACAATGGTATTGTGTTGAGTATCAAATAGATACAGAAGTTCGCCAGTTCCAACCATTATAAAAGTAGCTCTACACGATCGAACTGCATACAACTCGTATCGGATCTTGAACTAAACTAATTTATTGTTTTAAACTCTATATGAGCGTGAGATAGACTAGAACGAGATACAAACTCTATCCTATTACAGAATTTACTATCTATTCTACGTAGCAAGCATTAAATAAGTTAGATAGATAGATAAAATACTTTATTGAGCACAATGGACACAAAATACAGATATAAGGACAGCATTAGCAGGGCAGGTTAGCATTAGTTTAACAAGACATAACCTACAATACAAAAGTTTGTTATCTACGGTCACGAGCATATAATACACTTTGGTACCATGTCACATTAACTTTTTTGACAAATTGAACTGTAAGTCTCACTAAATGTCAAATATGTTAGTGCGTCAGTCCTAAAGTGGGTACATTATATAGCTCATGACTGTACATATTAGTTGTTTCATTCAAATTGGACGCCACTGCTTAAAAACTACTATGACGTTACATATCTTCAGAAACGTCTATTACGCATTTTACCTAATGCGTGCACGGTTACTACGCCCGCCCCCGCACCTCTCTCGGTCCCCGCTGTCACCCTACCCCCGCGCCCCTACACCGCGCAGGCGAAGTCTGATTTAGACGGTCTACCTATAGTATCACGAGGTGTATACATATTGTACAGGGTGTTAGTAACATCGTAACGAAAACTTTGAGGGATGATTTAGACCATGACTCTGATATCAAGCGGCGTTTCTCGTCGCAAAAGTATTGAATTAAAAATAATCTAAAAAATTAATTCCGTGAATTTTATAACAGGAAATTTCACTTGATATCCACTCAGAATCATGGTCTGAATTATCGCCATCAGTATTCGTTACTGTGTTACTAACACCCATACGTATTTGTACGGTGTGTAAGTGACATCGTAACAAATACTGAGGGGAATTCAGCTCATTATTCTGAATCATGGTCTGATTCATCTCCCTCAGTATTCGTTACGATGTCACTAACACCCTGTATAGTACATGTACTGTTTAAGTCCAATGTAATAGAGGGTGAGCCTAACAGATAAAAACGGGCACAAATTCTGGAAACCACATGATTTCAATTATTTATGAATCCAAATACAAATTAAAATTCTAAAAGTCGAATTCAGTGGTTTAGAGTCTGAGCCATGACGTAAGCTGCTCTCCGAACAGGGTTATTACGGATTCATATCCGAATCCGGATTTCGGATTCGGATATGCAGGATGGAAGGGGCGCGTCACAGGGACGGTAACCTGGAACCTGACAGAGGGCAGCAGTAACTGTCAGTACTATTCAGAGGCGAAGGACAGGAGTCCTAGTATGGCTTTGTAACAGACTACTCTGGGTGCCATCTCACTCGCGTCAGACAGAGTACTGCGGGGCGGAAGGCAAGAGGGAAGCCACTGCCTTATTTTTCCCTAATAAGTAGCAATCATGCTGCACCGACAAGAGCGTAGTTCTTAAATTAGTGATGATGAATAATATTTTACCGCGCCAGAAGGAGGTAATATACGATTCCGACGACCCGCGTACTCTAGCACTTCAGGACCTCGTACTTCTTCTTCTATCATGTGGGTTGTGAGGTGGATTAGCAACCTCATCAACCCTGGTGTCAGGGTTACTATTGAGCCGCCAAAGCCCCCTGACATGACTCATGCAATGACTACCTACTTACTCAACAGTAATCCCGTTTTACACAGGGTCCGCTTACCTAACCTGAAGATTTGACAGGACCGGTTTTTACAGAAGCGACTGCCTGACCTTCCTACCCGCGAAGGGAAAACCAGCCCAATACAGGTTAGGTCACATACCTCCGAAAATACCGTACCTTTCTCGGGAATGTGAGTTTCCTTACGATGTTTTCCTTCATCGCTGAGCACGTGATAATAATTTTTCGCGCGCCGTCTATAATAACAAATAAAAATATTAAAAAAAATAAATTTGAAATAAGAATGCGGCTTAAGTACCACTACATTAGTTAAGACTCTTTTTGTAATTATTTATTTTTATTTTGGTGCAATAAAGTGTATTTGTACATTACATTATAACTCGAAGACATCTTCAAGGTGTGGCTGAATGCCAATTCCAACTTAATTTTATCGTTGACGCGACATTTCTTAGCAGTTGGTCTCAGTCATAAAACATTAAAGGTGAATTGGAAGTAAAAATTGTAATGAATGAGTGAAGTGGTAGTAAACTGAGTAACTGCATTCGCTGACCTATAGTCGTCTCCTTCTGTCGTGTGGGTTGATGGGATGGATTACTAATACATAAAGATAAAGATAAAGATAAAGATAAAGATAAAGATAAAGATAAAGATAAAGATAAAGATAAAGATAAAGATAATTTATTTGCTTAAACATGAGTAATTTAAATACAGATGACAATGTTCACATTATAGGTTCTTCATGTTTGCCTTGCGGCGCACAAAATTTTGAGTACCTAGATTATTATCTATATAAATACATGCATCATTATTACAATTTATCATTCAAAAACTCATCTATCGTATAATAACATCTTTTAGTTAACAACTCATTCAATTTTCTTCTAAATAGACTTAAGTTACACAACCTTATTTCTAGTGGTATTTTATTATATATTTTTGGCGCCATGCCAAATACACTCTTCATCATTAATGCAGTATTTGTGCGTTGCTGGCATAGTTTAGCTAAATCACGTGGACGAAGGCGACTATGAAAGGCTGTAGTTTCTACATTTTTGAAAAATCCTGGATTTTTTTTTACAAATACTGCAGTTTCAATTATGTACAGTGAGGGAAATGTTAAAATGTTATACTTTGTAAAGAAAGGTTTACAACTGTCACTATTTTTAAGACCGAACATTGCCCGTATACATCTCTTCTGGCCTTTAAAAACCGTTTCTCTATCTGATGAATTTCCCCAAAAAGTAACACCGTATCTTAAAATTGAAGCTACAAGACCATGATATGCTGATAGGACAGTGGCAACATCTACTATTTGAGATAACCTGAAAAGAGCATAAGACGATCCGGACAGTCTTGAGCACAGTGTTTGAACATGCTCCTTCCACGTGAGTGATTTATCAATCTTAACTCCCAGAAATTTTGTACTTTCTACTTCTTCTATATTAAAGCCTTGGTAATTGATGTCTAAAACTGGAGTCTGAACACGCTGTCGAAATTGCATTAGTTTTGTCTTAATCAGATTTACTAACAAGTTATTATTTTTCATCCAAGTAACTATACCATTCAGTGTGTTATTAATTTCATGTTGATAAGACATTTCGTTTTGATATTCTATCACTACTGCACAGTCATCAGCGAAAAGTGTCACAGGGTATTGTACATGTCTAGGTAGATCATTTATATAAATTATAAATAGCAACGGTCCCAGAATACTACCCTGTGGCACTCCATACCTGACAACTTTTTGACAAGAATGATAGATTTCTTCCCTTTTGGTACCGATATTAATTTTAGTTAATTCAGTGTACTGTTTTCTTTTTACCAAATAAGATCTAATCAGCTTTAATACATTTCCTCTAAACCCATAATGGTCAAGTTTTCGTAAAAGAATTTCATGGTCCACATAATCAAAAGCCTGGGTCATGTCCATAAATATAGCACTTACATGTTTTCTTATGTCAATATTTGCAGTTATCGTTTTTAATAAATAATATATCGCTAAATTAGTTGATCTATCTTTACGGAAGCCTTGCTGTTCTTCAGAGAATATTTTTTTCTTTTCCATGTATTCATTCATCTGTTTATGAATAAACTTTTCAAAGATTTTTGCAAAAATAGTTAAAAGTGCTATCGGCCTGTAACATGACATATCTTCTCTATCGTCTTTTTTGAAGAGTGGCTTAATGACTGCAATCTTCAGGTTATCCGGAAAAGTACCTGTAGTGATGCTTAGATTTATGATATAGCTTAAATGTGGTGCTATACATTCGGCAACATATTTTACAACCTTTGTTGATATTCCGTCATGGCCTACACTATTTTTATTTTTTAATTTTTTTATAATATTTAGTATATCACTTGGTATACTAGGTGCCATAAACATAGAGTTACAAGTAAAATTTATATTTAAATTGTTAATATTCTTATCTGCTTCTGGTATTGGGTTTATTTTGTTAATGAAAAAGTCGTTGAAGCAATTCACAATTTGTTGCGGGTCAGTAATATAATTGTTATCAACTTTAATTTTACATATTTCAGGTTTTGGTATATTTAATTTGGACCTATTTATGATTCTCCACGCCGATTTGCTGATATTCTCTGATTTTCTTAAGGAATTTATATTATATATGCGTTGAGTTGCCTTTAAAATATTTTTGTACGTTCTAGCGTAATTTCGGTACTTTAATTTATTAACATTGTTTGGTTCAAGTCTGGATTTCCAAAGCAACTTTCTTTTTATTTTGCTACTTCGCTTAATGCTCGGGCTTATCCATTTTGTAGTTTTATGAGTTTTAATTTTAATTTCATGTGTAGGGAAGCATAAATCAAAAAATAGTGTAAAAATGTCAATAAATTCGTTATATGCTTCATTTGGGTCATTTGTTAGATATATTTTATTAAAGGAAAAGTTTTCCATGCAATGTCTAAATTTTTTCATAGTTTGTTCACTAAAATCTCTTTTTTTTACATACCAGTAGTCTAAAATACATGTAGTTTTTACAGGCAATTTCAATATTTGCGCAGTATGATCAGACATGGCAAATTCCAAAACGTCACAGTGATATTTTTTTTTAATGTTTATTGCAATATTATCGATACAGGTACCACTACTGACTCTTGTTGGTTGTTGTACTACTAATTTAAGATTATAATTTTTAAGACAGTTTTCAAAATCTTGTTTAATATTGTTATTTTTTAAAATGTCAATATTAAAATCTCCACATACAAGTATGTCGTATGATTTTTTTATGATGATTTTATCTAGGACAGACTCAAGCTTTTCAAAAAATAGATTAAGATATAATTTCGTATATTTCGGTATTCGATATATACACACAATTATTAATTTAAGTTTAGCTAATTCTACAGCACAACATTCAAAAATTCCACATATTGATGTGTTTTCTATTTCGGGTAGTTCTCTATATACATGACCATTTTTTATTAAGATACACGCTCCCCCTCTTCCTTTTTGTCTAGCGTAAGAAGCCACTATTTTATAATTTTGTATCAATACTGCATCTCTACCAGAACTGGCTCGCATGTTATGCTCTGTAATACAGATAACATCGACATTAATGTGTCTTTCTTGTAGTTCTGCCAAACATACCATAAGCTGGTCTGATTTACTACATAGCCCGGCAATGTTTTGATGCATTACATGTATATATTTATGAACGAAAAAGCTCCTCACCAATCGGTATAGTTTTATGATTTCCGATAGGTGTACTTGAAGTACATATGTTAATATTGTAATCCTCAATTTCTATAAGAAGATCATGTACATCGTTGAATATTTTTCTCCAGCCAAAGTTATTTACTCTACAAGAATGCAAATTAAACATTTTTTGGTCGTAAGTAAGATTTAGATTACTGTCCAATGAAAAAGCATATTCATACTCCTGCAAATCCTTATACAATAAACTATTAAACTGTTCCACTCTCCAATTAAACATATCATTGTTATAGTATCTGAATGTCGGTACGCAAATTACAATATTAGTAAAATTTAATGAAAGCACAGCTTTTCTAATATGTACAACCAGATCCTTGTAATTTTGAGTTTGTTCGAAATCTTTTTCTCCTATAAATATCAAACAGTAGTCATTCCTTGTGAAATCGCGTAACTTTGCTTCTAAGTTGTACATACATACATAAACAGCCTATATACGTCCCACTCGCTGGGCACAGGCCTCCCCTCAATCAAATGACTAATACTTTTTTCTACACACATACATGACACAAAAAAATACATACCTACACACATACATAAACTCACGCCTATTGCCCACCGGGGTAAGCAGAGACTATGGAATTCCATTCGCTTCGATCCTGACACATTTCTTTTGCTTCCTCCACAGCAACCGTTTCATACATGCACGCCGGTTCAGAGTAGATCATACTAAACCTTTTCTAAGACATATAAAATATATACAAAGTTTGGTACGACTTATTGCTTTACAGAAATTTCTTCCAGGCAACCAGAGATAGGAAGTATTTATTTATTGTATATTTAGATGCGGGATGGTGTGACAACAAGTTTTACATAAAATATAACAAAACATTTGTTAAGAAAATTAACCTTAACCTCATCAACCCTGGTATCAGGGTCACTATTGAGCCGCCAAAGGCCCCTGACATGGCTCATGTAACGACTAGGTACGTACTTACATCAGTGAGTAGTAACCGGGACCAACGGCTGAACGGGCCTTCTAAATCACGGATCATCTTACTTTAGGATAATCGAGTGATCAGCCTGTAATGTTCTAACCAAACCAGGGCTCACAAAATGATTTTTGTGATTAGTCCCCACCGGGATTCGAACCCGGAACCTCCGGATCGTGAGCACAACGCTCAACGACTAGACCACAGAGGCCGTTCGATGTATGTATGTAAAGGTGCAATAAAGTACTTCTCACCTGTCAAAATGTAAGGATATTGTGTAAAAACCTTTAGAAATCTTCCAACGTTTACAGACAGAGATAAGGGTTTATTGTGTAGATTCTCCGTTCCTTTCACTTTTTATAGAAAATCGTGCAACAGAATTAGACATATTTAGGGAACCGTTTCGGTACAATTTATGTGAAATAAAATCCTTTAAAAGTTATAACATAAACATGCAGTTTTTCGAAGCATAATTTGCGAAATAATTAAGTGGACTAGGTCCAGGTCTGCGTCTTACCTGGTCCAACGCCTGTCAGTGGCTGTGCAACGGGGCAATGCCGCTAGCGTAATGGGTTCGTTTGGACCAGGTCAGAATCAGAACACTTAAACGCCTAGTTGGACGTGACGAAGTTACGTATGTTTCTGATTATGTGACAAATTGTATTATTATAATAATAAAGATAATTATTTTTTTTATTAAGTGGAAAACCTACAATAAAAAAAGAACATTCAAACAACATAAAAGGGGTGAGGTAAACCTAGCTCAGCCGCTGGTGGGGGCCGGAGAGTTGCCGTTCTATACGTAGTATTACTTAAAATTAGATGGCGTCTGCAGGAATTAGCACCTCTGACTACCCTAATAAAGTTTATAGGCGTGGTAGATGTCATCATTAGCCCATTAACGTCCCCACTGCTGGGGCACGGGCCTTCCCTATAGATGGATAGGGAGATCGGGCCTTAAACCATCAAGCGGGCCCAGTGCGGATTGATGGTTATTAACGACTGCTAATGCAGCCGGGACCAACGGCTTAACGTGCCTTCCGAAGCACGGAGGAGCTCGAGATGAAAACTTTTTTTTGTGGTCACCCATCCTATGACCGGCCTTTGCGAAAGTTGCTTAACTTCAACAATCGCAGACCGAGCGCGTTTACCGCTGCGCCACCGAGCTCCTCTGTATATGTAATCTCCTATTCGTATGGTAAGCTCCATACACGGAACCACGTTACCCGAAGTCGATCTTTACATATTTTTAGGGCTCCATTAATATTAATGTACGGCAGAGCCAGTTGTGTCGACAAAGGTACTTGCGTATTTTCAAGTTTGAGAACGAACTTTGTGGCAAGTAGCAGTTTTCCATCTGTAAGGGTTTATGTAGGTCGCGGGAAGCCGCTGGATGCGGGCAGCGCAGGACCGATCGTCGTGGAGATCCTTGGGGGAGGCCTATGCTCAGCAGTGGGCGTCGTACGGCTGATGATGAGGTGAATGACCAACCTCATCAGGGTTATTATTGAGCCGCCAAAGGCTCCTGACGTGACTCAAGTAACGCTGTAATTATCAACGGTGTTGCTTATGTAATCATATTGTTAGGCTGAATAGTTCGTTGACAGTTATAAAACATTTTTCTATAAATGGCAACACAAGAATGGGGTTGTCAAATCGGACGGATTGATACACGCTCTCTCGCGTTGGGGACCTTGTCGACATCGGACGTGTTTACCAAGTTAAGTGTTATTTTCTTGATACCAGAATAAATAAGTGTGATTACTGTTCTTCCGTATTTTACTACAATATATTAATTACAACAATAACATTACTATAATCCTAATCAAGAAATTACTGCGTTACAGGTTGGCGCCGTGTCAAACTTAATTAGCAATTGCTAATCTGATAACTATATCTATGTTTCGATCATAAGTGATTATCACGTGCTCAGCGCTGAAGGAAAACATCTTGAGGAAAACCACATTCCCGAGATATGCATTTTCGGATGTATGTGACCTAACCTGCATTGGCCTGGTTTTCCCTTTGCAGGTTGCAAGGTCAGACAGGCAGTCGCTTCTGTAAAAAACCGGATCTGTCAAATATTCAGGTTAGGTAAGCGGACCCCGTGAAAAACGGGATAATGTAAGGGAATGGCTGGCAATAAGCCTTGAAAATTTTCATGTAAGTATTTGTCTGGTCTATATAGAGTGTCGACGACCCTGTGGGGCCCAATCAGTTGTAATTTTGGCCCGCTTTTCCGGATGCATACGGCAGACATGTCCCGCCCATTCCCACTTCAGTTTAGCTGATTTTTCGCCTACATCTGCCACTTGAGTTAGACCACGACGACGGTGGAGGGACGAGCTGGACGCCTTCCGGCACACCTGGCGGAACGATGCCCGGGATAGGGAGGGTTGGAAAGAGAAGGGGGAGGCCTTTGCCCAGCAGTGGGACATTGAATAGGCTACAGAAAAAAAAAATATAGAGTGTTAGTGACATCGTAACGAATACTGAGAGATATGATTCAGACCTTTCAGAAAGGAGAATGGGCGAATCTGGTCCAAGAACCTCCACTGATGAGACTTATATGTAATGAAAGCTTATGCTTTCTCTATGAATCTGGCAAAGTTCTATCAGATTCTGTCCCGGGGTTCTTTTTTTACGGCCATGTTTGTCCTGGCTAAAATGTGATAAAATACAGTGGGAGCTAAAATCGACTCAAGATTTGTTGCTGGATAACTAAGTCTACATAAATAATTATGTATCATATTGTATATCATTTTAAAGAGGATCTTTTCCAGAATCCGAAACATAAAGAAAAAACAAAAAAGTCTTTAAGCGAATTATAGTCAATTTGCATCTGCAGCGCCATTGTTTCTCGGTAGCTAAGTTCAAGTTTCATGCCTTTTACCCCTTCCAAAAGTATCTTACCGATTTTTTTTATATTGCTTCCGGAATTTGATCTGAGTGATAATAACAAGAAAAATAAATAGACACCTCTCCGATAGAGACCGCCTAAGCTATTGCCTATTGCAAGAAATCGTCATCATTAGCAAGTCATTACGGTATTGCATATTATAAGCTTATCAGCAACTTGGAACTTGGTCCAAGAACCTCCACTGGTAAGACTTGCATGTAATGATAGCTTATACTTGTCCTATGATTCTGGCAAAGTTCTATCAAACTCTGTCCTAGGGTTTTTGTACGGCCATATTTGTCCTGAGTGTACAGTAGTGGACTGCAAAATCACCTCAGGAGTTGTTGTCGAAAAACTATTTACCTAAGTCTATATACATAATTATATATCATAATGTACATCAATTTTAAAGGGGAAGGTTATCAGAATCAGAAACACAAATAAAAAAAAATGCATTAAGTATGTAAACGACTTTTAGCCAACTCACGTCCGTAGCACCATTTTTCTCAGCAGCTACGTACGAGTTTCGCGCCTTCCAACCTTTCCAAAGAAGCCCAATCATTTTTTCCTTCTTCTGATATTGCATTCTTAACCTGACAAGTGACAACAACAAGAAATAAAATAGATACCATTCCGATAGAGGCCGCGTAAGCTATGGACCTATTGCAAGATAACGTACTCAAAGGCTAGTCATTATAATCCAACAGACGTAACATGATTAGAATGCGGGAGGACGCAAATGTAGTATGTTTTCTTTCACCACAATCTTGTTTTATTAACCCAGGCTTATATCTTGTCTTATAAACAATGCCGAATGGTACAACAAACGTGTCGTAAACGTAAGGTTGCCTGGTAGTAATTGCTACCTTGGCAATAAAGCCGCCTTTTGCACCAGTTATTGCCTGAACTTGTTTAATAAATGTGTTTCTTTTGTATACAATAGAGTTATCGTGGCCATATCATAGAATTGATCATTTCATGAAATGATCGACCATTTCATGAAATGGTCACATTTCATGAAATAGAACAACATTCGTTGGCCACATCATGATGTGGTTTGGCCAGATCAATGAACACAAAACGTTTAACGATATGACCAACTAAATGCATGACTACTTCATGATATGGCCAAACGTTAGCGATCATATCGTAAAATAGTAACATTATCCACCGGTAGTGGCGCTGGTGTCGCTTTGTTTATGTTTTGCATAATGGCGGCGGACAATAATTATTCTTGTGTGAACGCGAATAATACGAATAATAATGAGCAAATACAAGATAAAAGTGCATTGAAGCAATGTTTTAACACTAAGGTGAAAAGAAAAACTCGTATTAACAGTAGACAGCAACTTTATTTTTATTTTTAGGTTATATGGCAAATAATGAAGGTCGAGTGACCACGCTACGTAAATCAATGGACTATTATTGGATTTCAAAATATGATATAATTAAAACTGCGAATGAAGAGATATTAATTTTAAAAAAGAAAAATATAGACGATCCTACTGTCCGTAAAGTTTCTTTTTTTGACGTGACTTATTGTAGATATGCCGCAGATGGCATTAACTACTTGAAACAGGATTCTATTAAAACGCATAAATGTTTTTGTCATAATTTAAATTATCATAATCCTTTTTTTATATTTTTTACAAGGCATAACAGTAGGTTAGGGTGCGGCGGGGGTGGCCCTTGGGCCACCCCTACGCCGCCAGTATGTTTATCTTACACACGAAAAGTATACTGAATGATGACCAATGGCATGAAATAGTGTCAAAAAATATGACGACGACTTCAAAGCGAGATGCAGTTACGACGTATATGTCAACTACATCAACACTCCGTTAATCGAAAATGACTTTTTAATTTTTAATTGACTTTTAAACATTTTTGTACTTTGTACTAGAGTAATACATTATTTCCTACCTTATTTCGCGTTTTTATTACACCACTTATCATGGACACCCTACATTAATGATATGGCCAAACGTGGATGGAAATATCATTAAACGCTGACGTTTAAACGATATGGTCAGTTGAAGTTGGCCATTTCATGAAATACGACCATTTCATGAAATGGTCGATCATTTCATGAAATGGTCAATTCTATGATCTGGCCACGACAGAGTCATTGTATTGCATCTTGATGAGAATGACTTATTTCTTGTTTCTCTCGTACTAAGCTGTATACTGTTAGTGTTAAAGAGACACATATTTCTTCTCTTTCGCATAAGGCGATGTACTACATTTCCGTCCCGCAAGCGATAAGCTATTGCTTAGGCGGTCTCTATCGGAGAGGTGTCTATTTATTTTTCTTGTTATTATCACTCAGATCAAATTCCGGAAGCAATATAAAAAAAATCGGTAAGATACTTTTGGAAGGGGTAAAAGGCATGAAACTTGAACTTAGCTACCGAGAAACAATGGCGCTGCAGATATAAATTGACTATAATTCGCTTACAAAAAGATTTTTTTTTATTTTTTTTTATGTTTCGGATTCTGGAAAAGATCCTCTTTAAAATGATATACAATATGATACATAATTATTTATGTAGACTTAGTTATCCAGCAACAAATCTTGAGTCGATTTTAGCTCCCACTGTATTTTATCACATTTTTAGCCAGGACAAACATGGCCGTAAAAAAAGAACCCCGGGACAGAATCTGATAGAACTTTGCCAGAATCATAGGGAAAGCATAAGCTTTCATTACATATAAGTCTCATCAGTGGAGGTTCTTGGACCAAGTTTCATACAAAAGTGCCCATTGTCATTTCCTGTCAGAAAATTTATGATTTTTTTATTATTTTTAAATTATTTTCAGTTCCATACTTTTGCGACGGAAAATTCCACTTGATAACAACTCAGATTCATGGTCTGAATCATTCAACAAAGTTTTCGTTACGATGTCACTAACACCCTGTATAACTTAAGCTCACGACTATATCCCAATTGGGGTAGTCAGAGGTACATAATAAATATTAAAACTGTAAGTAAATGTATTACTAAAAGTTAAAAATTTCCTTGCAAACATTGGTCGTGGGTAATTTGTTTAATAACAGCCTCCGTGGTCTAGTGGTTAGAGCGTTAGGCTCACGATCTGGAGGTCCGGGTTCGATTCCCGATGGGGACATTGTCGAAATCACTTTGTGAGACTGTCCTTTGTTTGGTAAGGACTTTTCAGGCTTGAATCACCTGATTGTCCGAAAAAGTAAGATGATTCCGTGCTTCGGAGGGCACGTTAAGCCGTCGGTCCCGGCTATTAGCCGTAAAAACACCTCCACCAACCCGCAGTGGAGTAGCGTGGTGGAGTATGCTCCATACCCCCTCCGGTTGACTGAGGGGAGGCCTGTGCCCAGCAGTGGGACGTATATAGGCAGTTTATAATTTGTTTATTACGAAATGGCAATACAGGGTGGGACGTTATTAATGACAGGCTTAAAAGGCTACTAGGCCAGAGCCGTTAAACCCATTCCAAAAAAAAAATGACGTCAGCTGAGCTAACCTTTAAATGTTAGCTGTCACTTTTGAGCATACCTACGGGCTTAGCACCGTAAGCGCGCGACTCTTTCTCGCCTCGACATACGTCACCCGTCACTCTCTCACAGTACCGCACAGAAAGAGACAGATGATCTCTGTCGCGGCGAGAAAGAGTCGCGTGTTTACGGTGCTAAAGCCCGCTGGTTTTTTTTCTTATACCATGGCTTCGATGTGGCCATTTTAACTCCCCTGACGTCAAACTGAATTACGAACCAGTAAAACTATAGGTGAAACGAACTATTCCTTACAGACGTTAAACTTTAGCAGTTTTCACATCCAGGCATTTAGTGCTTATGAGAAACGCTGAAGTACCAACTTAGGTCATAAAATTCGTTGGAAGCGCCGATAGTGCAATCGATTTTGAGTTTATTATATTGTGTAGTAAAACTGAAAATGGAGCCGTGGTAGCCCAGTTGGTAGAACGCTGCCTTTCACTTTGAGGTTGCAGGTTCGAATCCAGCTTAAACAAGACTAGAGCGTAGCTCTTAAATTGATGATGATGAATGGTTACTGGCGGAAAGGCCAGGGCAGGCTGCCTCGGTAGGGCTCCCCAAGTGTTCCGGGCAGCCTTCGGTGGAGGGGGAGGCGCTTGACGCGCTCCCATGGGCGCTGGGCCCCCAAGGGCATCCGCCGGCGGGGACGCGGTTGTGTGCAATTGCGTTCCCGTATCCCCGCCACACGGCGGCAAAGAGGAACACCGTTGGGTTTTAGTGGGTATACCGGGTGGCGTGGTATGCGTAACGCATTTCCCAACGTCAAAAAAAAAGGGCAGGCTGCCTCTAGTCGCCCTGAGGATACGGCCAGATGAGGTGTCCATCCCTATAAGGTATTTTTTTCTGTCATCTACTATCCGCGGAGGTCCGTGTTGCTCTATGTCTGCTATTGTTGACATAATATCTAAATCAACTGATTCGTATTTACAAATAATAAGGAAATTATTAGTTTTATCTCTCTTTAAATCAATAATACTATATTTTTATGACTTAGGCTGAATTCGGACAGTGTTTTGTGTACTGCCTTATCGCTTCCCCTACAGCAGTGCAATTCTGTAAGCAAATTTTTGAAACCCGCATCTGAATCCGCGGTGAGTTTTTGTTTTGGCATTCTGTAAGACATGTACTTAAATTGAATGCACACTAGCGACACAGTTGCGAGTACGGCAGCGAGTCGAACTAAAGTTGATGCGAGATTTTGACGTTTTTAGTATGAGATGACAGATGTATCCGCATTCTGTAAGGTGATTCCCCGTTCACTTCGCTGTTCACTTCACTTACGAACTCGATTTGATCTGTCAAATAAAAAGTTGATGTTCGTCGAGTGAAATCTATACGTTTATTAGTTATTTGCTGGTGATATCGTGTCTAATAAGACTCAATAAGTTTCAATTAAGGTAATTTAACAGATTAGTGTTTAAAAATCTTTAGTATAGTATTTAATCTAGTGTTAGTGTATGTTTCTTCTGTTGAAAATGGCTCGAATGTTTTTATTAAAGTGTTTATTAGAGGAAGCTCATACTTTGGACAATCTTGAGTTGCGCCGACAAGCCTATGAAATTCGTAGTTTGTCTCTATTGACCCGAGATGATAACTATGTCAGTGTATACAGACTTTCAAAGCAATTGATCGACCAACTCGAACTTGAGTTGCTTCCTATAATAAAAAGTACCAAACGTCGAGGAAAGGGACTTACGACTCGTATTAAGGTGAGAAAATTATCTATCTATTACTTACTATTTATCAAATAAATTCTTGTTATGTTGTTGAAATAGATTGTTAACCTAGCATACTAATCCACAGATATTGTGTACCTTGGCATTTTTGGCTAGTGGCAGCTACCAAAAAATTATAAAAGAAAATGTTCGGACCTATTTGTCCCAAACATCTGCATCCCGCTGCATAAACGAAGTGGTTGAGGCACTCAATAATCCGAACATATTGAAAAAGTATATAAGGTTTCCCCAAAATATCCAAGAAAGACAGATATTAAAGGAAAGGTTTGTTTCTTCAGTTAAATACTTATAGGGACATACCTACTTATATTTGATTTTTTTTGTGATAAAATATGCGATTAAATCCTAATACCCGCTATGTACTTTCTTTTATTGAATTACAGGTTTTATGAAAAGTTTAAGATTCCTGCTGTCATTGGCTGCATTGATGGCACTCTCGTGGCTTTAAAGAGACCGGCTGAGCATGAAGAGCGCTTCTTTTGTCGTAAGAATTATCATGCTAGGAATGTGCAATTGGTAAGTGAATTAGAATCTTAAGTCTTGCTTCATAAAACACCTTAGAGGTACTCTAATTATTATTTATAATTATTTGCTGATGACCATCTCCCTAATTTTAGACTAAGTACCTACTTTTTAGATTACAGATGCCGATCTTAACATTTTGCATGTTGATCCAACATATGGTGGTGCAACACATGACAGTTTTATTTTCAATCACTGTGATGTAAGAAATCACTTAGAGGCTTTGACAAATGCTGGTGAAGAAGTTGTTTTGCTTGGTAAGTTTTTCTTTAGTGAAGATAGTAGTGTTTCCTTCGCCATTTCTCATATAAAATATTATAAATTGGCCCTTAAGTTGACATTTGTACCTACTGAAACAGTTTATTTTATTTAATGGGATAAAAAGTACCTAAGTTCTTTTCTAGACCATTCATCGGCTATCTCAGTGCAACATTTCACGTCGTATGTTGTATAATTTTGGGAAAGCAGCAACAAACTAACTTTTCAATTTTATTAGTAAGGAGTTATTTACTAACAATTGGTTTAATAAATATTTAATAGTAAACTTGAATTTATTTTCAGGTGATTCTGGATATGCTCAGCGGGCATACATTATGACACCTATAAATAATGCCCCGGACAATACTCCTGAAGCTTATTATAACATGCTTCATGCAACGGCTCGCAACTCTGTGGAACGGACAATTGGTTTGTTAAAAGGGCGCTTCAGGTGTTTGTTAGTACACAGAGTTCTAGATTATCATCCGGATAAAGTTGCAAAAATAGTAATTGCATGTTGTGTTCTGCATAACATGTGCAACCGGGCTGGAATGGAGGTAGTTAATTTGACTGAAGATGAAAACCTAGAGGAAGCTCAGGTGGTAGCCGAGGCACAGAGAAGGCAATCCCGAGACATACCAAATCATGATGATTTAAATGTTGGACGGTCGCGAAGGCAGGATCTTGTGAATAGATTGTGGCGATCGCGTCGACATTAACTCTATCTCAGTGTGAAGTGAAAAGTTACAGAACTTTAAAAAGACTAAATATTTTAACTATCTACGTAGATCTAGTTGTAGTGCCTACTAAGAAATGACAAGTAATTGAGAGGTATATTAGTGAGTGTGTTGTTATCCTTCAGAATTACCTACTTTATATAATGTTAAACAATAGAATTGTATATAATAGGCTATTATTACTTTAGGGTCTGCTATTAAATTCAAAATTGGATTTTATGACAAATGTAATACATATAAGCAAAACCAGAAAAGAAACAACGAATAATAAGAATAGAACATATAATAATCTACTTTAAAAATTGAAAATATACAATTACAATTTAATTTTTTATTCATTTATTTGACCCCGGTTCAATCTAATAGCTTCTGCTAACGCATTTAATCCTTCTCCCACTGCCGCCACAGCGTTAGCGAAAATTCCGTCTCTCTCAATGCTGCGCTCCATCATGGTCGCCATAACGCGTGTATTGGACCGCTGAATTTCTATCTGCTGCTCTTCAACTCTCAAAAATCTGTCAGTAATCGACGAGAATTCCGTTCGTCGTTGAGAAGGTGGTGGCGCACGCGTACTACGAGATGCTGAAAAAAAGATTAAAACCTGATCAAAATTCGGTAAAATTATTTTTTTACTAAGTTTTGCATAATAATTATATAGTTTTCTCATTTAACTCACATGACTCAGCACGTCGACTGGAAGGAACACTACGGCTGGGGCCTGTGCCAGAGCCTGTAGCGCCGCGGCGAGATGGCGAAGCCTCAGTCGTTACGGCATGCGACTGTTGTGGCGAAGGGGGTTGTACACGTCTAGATGCTGAAAGTAAATTTCTGTAAATGTGAGTTTATTACCACAGCAGCAAGACAGTTATAGTTGTCTTCTCAAGATACTTTCAGACTTAGGTAATATTTTTATACTTACACGAAGAACCAGCACTTTCAATTGTAGACGTGATACGGCTACTGATAGCGGCGGTAGCGCCGCGGCGAGATGGCGAAGCAATGGATATTGAAAGTGGGGTCGGAGTGTGGGACAGAGTAAGTGCTGGTGTACTGGGACGGGGTTCAGAGTGATATAACTGAAATAGCGAAAGATTAAATAAATAGGAAAAGAACCATTTATAAAAACATATGTAAACTTCTAACGAATGATTACTTTTATTAAGACATGTTTAGACATACAGACATACAAGATACATCATACTTACAAACAAAAATTGCAAGATAAATACAAGCTTTTAATAAAATATAAAATGTAGAAACTTCAAACACAAAAGTTAAAAAGTATCTACTTACCTGTAAACTACTCTGGCTTGGCTCAGAAGGAAAAATATCTGAGCTTTCAAATAGCCTTCTAACAATCTTGCTTCGGCGGTGTGTTTCCTCTGGTGTCTCAGGTGCCTGAAGTTATACCGGATATTAGATAAAATAACGGTTTATTGTAAGTATTCAATATTTTTTCAATAATAATTATTTTATTAAACATAACAACATTTAACATTTTATTTTATTATTAGCTTGTGTTGTTGTTTTTGTTATTTTTAGATTATTTGATTTGATAATTATGTTTATTAAACAAATCACATATTAATTAAATGCGACATTAAACATTATAAAGGCACAAATAAATAATAAAAATAGTAAACTAATCCTATTAATATTATGGTGTTCAGGATGTCTGAGCACAGGTTTGGGCCACCATAATAAAAGACTTTTAATGTTTCGGTCCACTGACTGATCAATTTTTCTCAGGAAACATAATTTAACTTCATGTGCCAGTCACAGAAGGGGCAACACAATATCTACTTACCAAAACAACATCAGGTTGTATTACTTCTTGTAAGTTTTCTAGCTGTGGCACATTAGATACCTGTAAGTGTAATAGTAATTTATTTGAGTACACAATGTAATCAAAATAACATTAGATCAAATAAACTGAAATACATACTTCGGAATGTCCACTACTTTGTATTAAAGAGGAGGCTGGGGGAACCAATTGTGTTGAGTCAGATTGCTGAAAATAAAATCATTATGAATTTTATTATATTATTTTAGTATGACAATGACGAACACACCTAATTTAATAGATCTCTTACCGAAAATAGCTGGATTCCCAAGTGAGCATCTCCAGTGCCAAACTCTGGACCCCCATACAAAGCTACTATCCGTTCTTCCAATGCAGATAGTTCAGCTACATCCTCCACCCCACCACCAGTCCTACGTCTAGCTGCAGCCTGTGCTGCTACTTTTTTTTTAACAGCACTTTTTTTGTCAGACCAATACTATAAATACAGATAATATATATTATGTGTTTGAGTGTTTAGAATGCGTTAGTACATAGTGAAATGTTTCAAGAACAGTATTTCGGACAAGAAATAATAATATCAACATAATACTCACTTTGGTCCACTGCTTGTATGTTTTTATCGTCCCACCCATACTATTGAGGCGCTCTGACAAAACTTCCCAGTGCCGTCTACTCCGCTCTCTGGCATTTAGAGTTTTTGAGAAACCCTTTGCCAGATCTGGGTTTCTCTCCAGGAAGTCAATCATTGCTTCTATTTGAGCAGAGGACGGATGAGATGAACGCTCGCTTACACTGAAAAGATTTTTGTTTTTGTTACAAAACAAAATATTCCCAGTCAGTAAGAGATTAATTTTAAGTAAAGGAATATAAACTTACTTCATTATCCCGTTTCAAAATATGTCCACACGCAGCCAAAACACCACAATCTATGCACCAAACCACTTAAAAACATATTAATGCACTTGAAATTCCTCAACTTTGTTTTCAAAAGTTTGAACAAAACTTTTTTTTAACTTTGAGTTATAAAAAAGCAAGCATAGACTCAATGTTCATTCATCCAAAAGAATTAAGTTTATGATTAAAAACGTTATAATTTAACTTATTAAGGGTTGAGTAATTTAAATTCGAGTAAAGAATCGTGAATAAAGTCATCCAAATTATAGTTCTTTAGCAAAATTTCATTGTTTTAGCTAAAAACATAAAATCGGTAATTACCGATTGGTATCTTCTCGTTAAGTGCCAATCACTAGTAACTCGAAAGATATATCGAAGCTCACTTCACTTCGCAAGTGAGCTTGTGATGTTTACAGAATACCAAATCAAGGTCAGGTGAGATCGAATGCGAAGTGTAAGTGAGCGTCGAAGTGATAAGCGAGTTATTGTTCGAGATCTACAGAATCGACATACAGTATCTACACGATCTATCGAATAATTAAACTAGAAAGTTCAGAATACGGGAAATTGTAGAAACAAATATACTACAATATTTGTAATAGAATAATCAAGAATTGCAGAATACTTTTCAAGAATGCCGTTTATAATTTAACAATAACACGAAAATGTTAAGAGAAATTCCGAATAAAACATAACAAGCAAGCTTACTTTGTGAAGGAAACCAAGCACAGTTTTACGAAACCGAAAAGCAAGCATTTTATCGTTCGCTAGCGATGTAGTGCAAGTTACGTATGCAGAAGTGGGAAATAGAAAAATCTAATGTGTTTAGCGTGTTGGTTTTTCCCGTTATGTATAAGCCCTATAATTTCATGCTTTCCTTTCTTTGACTGGTTAATGAGACGTTGCGTAAAAGTTAAAGACGTAGATGATATAGACCAATGATATTGAAATGGAAAACTAAGCACTATTTATGTGTAAGAGAATATACGAGAGAAGCATTTCATTTCCACGAAAATCTGGATTTTAGAAGTACTTATAGGAGAACAATAATTATCTAAGAAGTTAACAGGGCAGTGTATTGAACATGATATGTTTTGCAACGTCGTTTCCTTGTATACTTGTGCCGTTATTATGCTGTGTATCTTTTATGTATTTGATTTATCCGCGGTCTGCTCGAAAACATAAAAGATAATTAAAGAAACCAAGCTCGATTTATGAAATCAGAACCAAGCTCAGTTTTATATTGTGTTTGAAATATTTTAGATATTATGTAGCATGGATGTCAATATATATTTTTTAAAGGAACTCATTGTTTTGTTTTTGTAGAAACTGAATAACATCATTTTTTCATACTGGCGCCTCTAATACGCTAATATACGGTTGTGAGTGTTTGGCATATTGGTGCTTAAAATAATGTTGATGATGTAGAGACAGAACTGGTTAAGGAAAGTAGCTACTAATAATCGTTTTAGTTATTACTAATAGTAGCTACTTTATACGGCGAACTCTGGAAGACCTAGAAAGTTTTACATTGACGAAATGGAGGATGCTTTTAAAAACTCGCACATGACACGCAGGCTGGTTCAGAATATAATATTTCATTATTTCTTTTTAAAAGAAAATCAATAGGATTATATATAAGTATTTTTATTCACATACGTGTTACACAATATTAAAAAAATAATAATTATACATCAACAATTATACTTCGTGTAAAACTGAGCTTGGTTTTGACGTCAAAATCGAGTTTGATATTCATATTATTTTTTAGTTTTCTTAGCAGTACGTGGAATAACGAAATATATATACGATATACAACACAATATTGGCACAAGTATACAAGGAAACGTCGTTGCAAAACATATATGCATGTTTCTTTCACTTTCTATGTAAATATTGCTTTCCTTCCTTCTTTTTATTATTCAAAATTATGCCAATTGCTTTTCACTTAATCTTCTTACACACAGTACTTGGCCTTTTGCCTTTACGTTGAAATCGAGCTTGGTTTTCCTTAATTTCGATATCATTGGTCTAGTTCATCTATGTCTTTTACTTTTACGCAGCGATGCAATAACCAGTCAAAAACAGGAAAGCAAGAAACTATAGGGCAAAAACCACACAGAGGAAAAAACCAACACGCTAAACACATTAGATTGTTCTGTTTCTTAGTTGTGGATATTTATTGCACTACATTGCTAGTAAACGATAAAATGCTTGCTTATCGGTTTCGTAAAACTGTGCCTGGTTTCTTTTACAAACTTGCTTTTTATATTTTGTTCTGGATCAATGTATCATTTTAATTCGTCAAATTATAATCATTTCTTGAAAAGTATTCTCCAATTCTTGGTCTTTCTTAAGATTATCTCTCAATTGTCAGTATACTGAATATTTTCTAGATTTATTCCTCGATAGATCGTATGCAACAAGGAAAGAAATACGGCAAGAAATTAATACAGTTGTTGAATATACCCCAAGACATTAGAACAATATTGCTTTAAATTAAACGAGAACAAGCACCATTAATTTTTATATTATTTGTAAATACGTTACGTCAATAGATTTCGAAATAACACTATGGTGATAGAAAATAAAAACATTTTCATTTATGGTTCTAAAATTCATTAGCCTGAATAAGACCTATTTGGAAATGAAATTTACTTATAAGTATAAGATAAATGTACTATATTGAGTATAAACCTTAAAGGACAGGGTCACGGGCATTGATGTATAATATGTTACTCATTGGCTACGAATAAATAAGCTCATTGGTCATATCTTACAGGTGTACAATAGGCGGCGGACAAAGTCATATCATACGCGGTGGTCAAGGTCAAGGTTTTGGATGTGATGATAAAGCTGCCTTCTTCACATCTATGCGGCAGGAGTTTTACGAAATACATTTTGTCTTTACAACTAGATTTCTGTTTGTAACTATGTCTGAGAATTAATAATAATAAAACCGAAGAAACTGATGAACAAATATCTGTGTAATAAAACCAAGCTTCTAGTTTTCTACAGGTATAAATAAAATGGATAAGTATATTCACAAATTAGTTTTTGCTAAATGTAAAAATAAACATACAGAACCAATAATTTATTCAACAAATTCTCACTAATACTATTGAATTTATAATATGAATGTGCGTAACAACATTAGCCCGTTTAATGCTTATTGCAATAAAGTATGAGAACGTTCAATCATTTTTTGATTTTGTACATGTTCTTTTTGTTCTTCTAAGTTTATTTTGTAGATTTCTTTTTTTTCATTGCCGTAAGTCTGATTATCATCATCTTCTGGGACACAGCATTCTATAAGTGTAGGGCAACACACAGGCATACATGACACTAAGGGGAATATTATAAAAGGAAAGAAAGTCGCTATAAAAATACACATCGAAACTTTACAAACTTATAACGGCGTTACAATGAAGATTTTTGGTGATTTCTGAGGCCAATAATTTAGTATTTCAAAATATTCATTCCAGATAGCTTATTCTTCAAATTCTCTATTAATTTATAGCAAATAAACTAAAATCTTTTGCAGTATTGGAGCTTAAAACAACATTACTTTCAAGGATTCTCGTGACACAAAAGTGCTTGGGTGTACTTAGGAAAAGATCATGCTTGATTTTTCTATGCAGATTTGATGAAAATTCGGTACTATAGTGCGAGAGTTTTGAGGAAGTTTCTAGATAGAGCTGTCAAGAAAGAGTCATGAAGATAATCTGATCAACTTTTCAAAAACTACTTATTTATATATTGAGCTGTATAATGTCTTTGTTTATTCTCCTCTTTGTTTCAAATTTGTGCTTGATTTCATGCAAATACTTAAAGCCTGTTGCCTGTTGAAGGCGTTGAGCTTGATAATATTGCACTTTCGTCTTTATAACGTGAAGTTGTTTAAAACCACCAACAGTTTTATGGTAATATTTGGTCGTTATTATACACGTCAAAGAGAATATAATTCTCCACGTTATAATAAATGTTGAAGTAACATGAAGAAAATTAAAAACACTTTTAAAAACTAGTAATTTGCAACCAAATACAGTATAATGTAGCTTCAAGTGTCAAAAAAGCACAGACTAGCGATCTTTGGTGTTTGCAAAGGGTGTTTGTCACAAGATAATGAGATAGAATGGAAAGAATTTGCATAGCATTAAAATTGTCTCTTTTCATAGGATGTATTTACCTCGGATGCACCTTTTAGAAATACGTAAGCCGAAATTTAAAAGATAAACCGAGGTATTTCGGCCACCACGCAGATAGCACAGGTCTTTTGAAGTTGTACAGGTTATAATAATATTAGTATTTATACTAAAACACCCTAAAAATGGGTAGTGCATTTTATTACAGACTACTAAGTTTAGTGACTGGGCTAACCACAGACCTCTTTACAATATTTTCGTTATTGTCAGATTCCTATCTTAAGTAGCATTTTTGTCGTTCATTTCCCACGTTAAATCTCACGTAAAATTCAACATGATCTCTGAAATGAAACCAAAAACTTTTATCTTTAAAACTTTAATCAGATTGATTCAGAATATGTTTACATTTGAAGATATAAAAAGTTATTAATTTGATAATCTATTAATGGGTAGTGCATTTTATTACAGACTACTAAGTTTAGTTACTGGGCTAACCACAGACCTCTTTACAATATTTTCGTTATTGTCAGATTCCTATCTTAAGTAGCATTTTTGTCGTTCATTTCCCACGTTAAATCTCACGTAAAATTCAACATGATCTCTGAAATGAAACCAAAAACTTTTATCTTTAAAACTTTAATCAGATTGATTCAGAATATGTTTACATTTGAAGATATAAAAAGTTATTAATTTGATAATCTATTATAGCGTTAGTAAGTTATTGTTGTTGGTTTTTTGATTGTTAGTTGCATATTTGTTAACTTTTTTTTTGACGTAACTTTTTGTAGCTTTGCCTCAGATTGCATTAACTAATTGGTGGTACAAATGGGGAGCGCTGAGGGCGTTGTACAAAAAATTAAGACAATAGGCCTGATAGTGCCTAGGTTTGTCGTCTGCGAGAATTATATTTAAAATAATTATTAAACTACCTTATGGGCTAATAGCGATAAGAGCTGAATCAGGGAATTTGATACCTAAACTTATTAAAGTTTGAATACAAAAGCTTAACGTACACAATAAGTAAATAAGTACCTTGGTAATAACGAATGTTATTACTATTTTTTATGCGGCTACTTTTGTTTAGTACCGGTATTCAACTGATTCTCATCATCATCATTTGGAGAACAACAAGCGAAGAGTTTAGGGCAGTAGAAAGGCATAAAGCAAATTAATGGGAAAGCAATGCAAGGAAATAAAGATGCCATACAAAGGCACATGGCTCCGTGCAATAAATTATTATTATTATAATCTTCGGGTTGACTAAGTATCAATATTTCCAAGTTATGTTTACCTTGAGTAAATGATTTTTCCTTATTAAGTTTTCTGCAAGAGTGGGAAAAGAAATCACTTACGTTCAATAAATGTGTTCAGTAGGTTTCAATCCCAGGCGTACCAATAACCTAATGGAGTCTTGGGATTTGGTTATTTTTTAAACTATTATTTGTAAAATAATTCACGCATTATATTTGTTAGACTAGCTTTAATATTTTATTTGAAACTATTACATTATGTGCTTGGTTCCTTTGCTAAAAAATACGTCGTGTATACTCAACATATTTTACGGAATTAAAAAGTCACAAATGATGCTTGGTTTGTATTGTGCTTGGATTTCTATGACATTACGAATTTAATTTTAATTATCTTCTTCTTTGGGGGGTAAGACACAGTTCATGCAACAGTCACATAAGACACACCAAGAAACACAGGGACTCACTAATATCGGCAATATGTATACCATCAAACACATTGGGTTATCTGTTTGTATTACACCATATGTATAACTGCTAGAAAAATGTTTGGGTTTTTAATTGAATACTTAACTTTTGTTTTTCAAATAGGTACTGGTATGTACAATACAGGTTGTTTAATGAAGTCAGTATGATCTTCTGTACATCATCTAGAAATAAATAATAATATTATAGTAAAGACTTGTCGTATCTTGTCTTTTTGCCAAAACTGGTGCTGGGATTTTTAAAACCGTACTTGAATCTCTTTATCTAAATATTTTAAACTCTGTGTTTCTTTTTCTTTTAGGTAATATACAATTCATGACGCATTCTAGTATTGGTAAACAGGCTAGCAATGGACTTGCTAAAAGAGGTAACAGGATTACGGTAACACACATATGGTGACTATTGAAAACCTTAAAAAGGCTTTGTCAATCCATGAATTATTATCATATTATCACTTGTATAAAATTAAGTTTTCATCAATTCATCAATTTCTTAAAAAATTTTTTGGAAATGTTGTCATCGTATTCTTTTATTACTTAGTGGTACTTCGTTAATTGTATAAATTGTGCTTGAAAATGTTACTATTCAAGGAGTGCACTCTAGGACCTTTCAGAGGAAGGTAGCAGTTACGCCGTTTTGTAATGTTATGTATCTTGTGCGTTGGTTATCTGCCCAGATACAATCGTATTGTAGATTTGATTGGCGAATACCTTTATATTTGGTCCTGTTTTCTTATTTCGTCTATCTTGTGTTGGTTATTGATGCAAATTGGCCAACTCTTTTACGAACACAATTTTACCAATACAATCGGGCTTGGTTTCCTTGTTACAAAATCGTGCTTGGTTTTTTTACATCTATGGAGACACCAGAGAATTATTTCGTTGCTTGATACTTTTGCTTCTTATTGTGTTGTATTTCTTTTCTTCTAGACATAAGTTGTGCCTCAGTTCATTTTTCAAATTTCTCTTACCACAGTTTTATAAACATTTCTGGCACAGTAGCCCAATAACCCAATACCTAGGGTAACTACTGATAACGGAATGAGGAACAACCATGTGAAGATGCAAGGAAAAATACAAAACATTAATGCCCTCGCTGACTTTCCCTATGGGGTATTAAGTAATGCACAAAAATGTGCAGGACAAAATTGAAGGTTATATGTATTAAATGATGTGGTTTGTTTGATTTGAAGTGAAATTTTGCTGTGGTTGGATTGTGGCTATGGCAAAATTGTAGATGACATTGACAGAACGGAAGACAAAAATAACTTTTTTATTGATAAAGGTCAGGTCAAGAACACAGTTACATAGAGCCAACAGTCAGAATGAGGAACTCCCCAGGCTACGTTCACCAAAAACAAAATAGATGGCGTTGTACAGCTTTTTTTTTTTTTTTTTTTATGTCGTTGCAATACTACTCTTATGTTACTTAATTAATATCAAAATACATTAAAGCAATTTCAAAACTGAAATTGTGACTTTTAATTTTTTTATTTTTTTATTTAAGGAAGCTTTAACGTGACAATAACCTTTTTTCTTATTTTTCAAGTACATAACATAAACTGCCTATGTACGTCCCACTGCTGGGCTCAGGCCTCCCCTCAATCAACCGGAGGGGGTATGGAGCATACTCCACCACGCTGCTGCACTGCGGGTTGGTGGAGGTGTTTTTACGGCTAATAGCCGGGACCAACGGCTTAACGTGCCCTCCGAAGCACGGAATCATCTTACTTTTTGGGACAATCAGGTGATTCAAGCCTGAAAAGTCCTTACCAAACAAAGGACAGTCTCACAAAGTGATTTCGACAATGTCCCCATCGGGATTCGAACCCGGGACCTCCGGATCGTGAGCACAACGCTCAACCACTGGACCACGGAGGCCGTAGTCCGTAGTATGATGTTTTAGCTAAAATCGAAAATGTAGCTAGATTAATATTTAACCAACGTAATATTTCCTTCTAAAAGCCGTGATAGCCTAGTTGGTGGAACGCCTCACACTTTGAGGTCGCAGGTTCGAATCCAGCACAGGCCTAAACCAATAATTGTTGAATTTGTTTTCGAATTCATGTTTGGAACATAAATGATTAACACGTGCTCAGTGGTGAAGGAAAACATCACGAGGAAACTCACATTCCCGACAAATGCATTTTCGGAGGTATGTGACCTAACCTGTATTGGGCTGGTTTTCCCTTCGCGGGTTGGAGGCTCAGACAGGCAGTCGCTTCTGTCAAAAACCGGACCTGTCAAATTTTCAGGTTAGGTAAGCGGAAACTGTGAAAACGGGAGGGTGCTAGGTAGATGAATATTTCCTTCTAAACGTATCTACGAGGTAATTCTCGTGTCGTTAACATCCGCAGACGAACTCTCAACTTGCAGACGCCAACTATCTACCGCGATACCTGCGGAACTACGCCATAACTTGCAAGATGTTGCTAACTTGTTAATGTAATAAATTCTTTACCCGTAGCATGGAGCTCGCGACGCGATATGGCACCAACGCTGCTATACGGTAAGTTAATACTAATTCATATTCATTTATTTCGTAATAGTTATATTACATGTCATATGGAAAATATAATAATACAATAATGGTACTTAAGTACTAAGCGGTAAATTTTAAAGTTAAAAATTCTTCAAATCTATAGAAAGTGTGTTCGAGTAGCCAGCATTTAAGCCTACTTTTAAAACATTTCAATGATGGCGCGTCAACGATTTATTTAGGCAATTTGTTATACACGGCTAATATCGCGGTGCGTGATATTTATTTATTTTCATGGCATAATAAACAATTATACATGACTAGCTTTTGCCCGCGACTTCGTCCGCGTGGCTTGTCATAAAATAGGCAACTAAGCTTTAAGTTTACTAAGGTACCTGCATGCCAAATTTCAAGCGTCTAACTTAAGCGGTTTAGATTTTTCATACAAAAGGATTTTCCCGCTAATTCCCGTTCTCGTGGGAATTTCGGGAATTCCTTTCTTAGTGCACCTCTACGGTACCTAAGCTACGTCCCTTCCAAATTTCAAGTGCCTACGTTTAGCCGTCGGCTGTGCGTTGATATGTCAGTCAGTGAGTGAGTCAGTTTCTCCATTTATATATATGTTAACAATAGGTGTAGGATATTTTCACATAAGTACATGTACAATTAACCACATTATCCATGTATTAGTTTACAATGTCGTCTAGTGAGTTGAAAAAGGTTATGTTATAAATTAAAAAAAAAAAAACGGCTCAGAGCTTGAATATAGATTTTGATATGCGGGGTCCATGTTTAGTTCGCAGGTTATTGAAGTTTTTTTTTAATTTAAATTAATACATAAATTCACGTGCATAATCCCTAACGGGGTGGGCATAGTCACAGGCAGAGATAATTGGAGAATACAACTAGTGTCCACTTTTGATAAAAAAAATAATTAAGGTAATTATACATTATTTCTCTGTCTTCTCCTATAGGTCTACCAGAATCTGATGTCATAAAAAAAAGTAAAAAAAAATATTGATTTTCCTATTGATTTTATTTCCCCATTTGCCATCAGATTCTGGTATATAACACCTATAATCCTTTTAATCCAGCGCAAACTACCTAAGCTGTACAAGCTCCAATCCCTTGCCTTTCCCATTAAAAAAAAAAACAAAGTCTAAGTCAAAGAGAATATAAATCACTACGTTTGTCAAGTCCTGAGGTCAAGTCACAATCTATTTCATCAATTTGCTACATCTTGTCAGAACTATAAAACAAATTATGTTGTTAAATCCTCCCTCCTTGCCAATTTGAGATACCAAAATCGAGCGTTAAAATGTTTGCCTTCAAATTTAAGCAGGCGTTGCGGCGATGTTCATATAAAAGTAGTTTTATAGTATTCATTGTGTAAAGTACATGTGTTTTTGTCTTTGTATACCACATTTCTGTTGCTTTCCCTCTATTTTCTGTCCATGTTTAGCCTGTCTACCCTGCTGTGTTAAAGGTACGTTATTTTTCTACTCTACCGCGCATTTTGTATGAGAATCACTGTCGCCGGTTCAACCCAGCTCTCTTTTACTACTACTCCTGCAAACTGATAACTACGACAGCTCTACTGCTTCATAAATTCTATAGCCACTTTACTGGCAATCTATATTTTAAGTGATAAGCTGCTATTTTATCATCTTTTCGTACAATGCTGCATTGCTGCATGCTGACCCACTAGGGTCGATTAATTCTTTCAAATATTTTTCCTCAGAGACGACGCCCTGAGCCGAGGTTCGCGCCCAAATGGGCAAAGGCCTGTTGCCTTAAACGTTGTACCGGGTGAGAGCCTTTAGCGCTCCCCATTTGTCCGGCCAAGTAGTTAATGCCATCTGCGGCAAATGTACAATAAGTCACGTCAAATAAAAAGCTCATACTAATTATGGCGCGCGTTTTGCGCTCACTTGGCGCTTCCACCTTCTATTCCGTGACACATAGGTACCATCAAGCGGGATTGTGGTCAAACGGTAGAATCTACTGTGTAGTAAAATTAAGCGCCCATCATCATCATCATCAGCCCATTAACGTCCCCACTGCTGGGGCACGGGCCTTCCCTATGGATGGATAGGGAGATCGGGCCTTAAACCATCACGCGGGCCCAGTGCGGATTGATGGTTATTAACGACTGCTAATGCAGCCGGGACCAACGGCTTGACGTGCCTTCCGAAGCACGGAAGAGCTCGAGATGAAAACTTTTTTCTTTTTTTGTGGTCACCCATCCTAAGACCGGCCTTTGCGAAAGTTGCTTAACTCCAACAATCGCAGACCGAGCGCGTTTACAGCTGCGCCACCGAGCTCATCGCGCCCAAAAATACCGAATAAGGGAAAGGTACTCACAAGATTTATTCCTTATCTGCCGTCTTTTGACCCCAGGAGTTGCTCTGGATAGTTGCTGTTGCAGTTTTCAATGGAATCTAAATGAGATTATTTAGTTTAATAGACTTCTATAACGATTTTTGTAACATTTCATTATTGATAAAGGTATAGTAAAGTACATATAATTAAATGTTAAAAGACAAAACAGTTAAGTACGTTTAGCTGACTTCTATAACGATTTTTGATCATTTTTTGCAACATTTCACTATTAAAAAAGGCATAAGACACTTATAGTAAAGTACGTATAATTAAATGTTAAAAGGCAAAAACTGTTAGATAGATAAGAATCGATCGACCTAATAAAAAATAATATTTATTATTAATTTGTTATTAAGGTAACATTTTATATCTTATTGAAATATAATCGCTAATTGTACTGAACTGTTCGTTCTGTTTAATAGTACCTAATTAATTTGTTTTTCCCGCTGTTTCGGCCGCGTTGCAGCGACCGTGGTCACGATATGACTGGCGCGGCGAGTGGTTGTCATTGCAAAGGTCTACGTTTAACTAAAACTACCCTCACTTCACTACTTTTTTAAATAAACATAGGTAACATAAAATCTCATCATCTCCCTTTGTGGTCCAGTGGTTGAGCGATGTGCTCACGATCCAGAGGTCCCGGGTTCAATTTCCGATGGGGACAAATCACAAAAATCACTTTGTGATCCCTAGTTTGGTTAGGCTATTACAGGATGATCACCTGATTATCCAAAAAGTAAGATGATCTGTGCTTCGGAAGCCACGTTAAGCCGTTGGTCTCGGTTACTACTTACTTGCCGATGATGTAAGTACGTAGTCGTTACATGAGTCATGTCAGCCAACCCTGCCAGGGTTGATGGGGTTGGTAATCCACCTCACAAACCACACGATAGAAGAAGATCATCTCCCTAGCATTATCCCGTTTTCACTGGGTCCGCTTACCTAACCTGAAGATTTGACAGGTCCGGTTTTACAGAAGCGATTGCCTGTCTGACCTTTCAACCCGCGAAGATAAACCAGCCCAATACAGGTTAGGTGACATACTTCCGAAAATGCATTTCTCGGGAATGTGTGTGTCTTCAAAATAAGAGCGTTTGCCTTTTATTCTACCAACTAGGCTACCACGGCTCGTTATAACACAAAACATCATCATCATTTTTAGAGCTACTTTCTTGTTGATGCAGCGTTTTCCATGCTATTTTTTTAGGGAAAAATAAGGCAGTGGTTTCCCTCTCGCCTGCCGCCCCGCAGTACTCTGTCTGACGCGAGTGGGACGGCGCTCAAAGTAGTCTATTACAAAGCCGTACTAGGACTCCTGTTCTCCGCCTCTGAATAGTACTGATAGTTACTGCTGCCCTCTGTCAGGTTCCAGGTTACAGTCCCTGTGACTTGCCCCTTCCGTCTTGCATTGCCGTACCGATGGCTCCCATATCCGCCTCTGCAACCGTTGAGGTCTTCACCCGTATCACTATCCGAACTCAGCTACCATCTCACTCCGGTCTACTGAAGTAACATAAAACATAAACAGCCTACATACGTCCCAATGCTGGGCACAGGCCTCCCCTCGATCAACCGGAGGGGGTATGGGGCATACCAATGCGGGTTTGTCGAGGTATTTGGGCTAGTAACCCGTGACCGAGCTTTCCGAAGCACGTATATAAAAAAGAAACATATGGAAATAAATGTTTTTTTTTTCTTTTACAGATATGAAGTGTTGTCAGTGTATAGTACTTGATTTGAGAAGGGAGTCCGACTCAATCTTTGAAGACCCTCACAAACCTGCAATATAAGAAAAAAATATCAAACAATTGGCTACGTGGCAGTTGTAACAATAAAATATAAAATATGTCGGTTATGGTAGTTTAATATTTAACGATAATTATTCAAAAGATAAATTAAAAGATAAAAGATAAATTATGAAATTCTGATTACTTGAAAACTTATATGTAATTATGACCCCTATTATAATTCTTTAAGTGTTTCAAATCAATTATCCAATAGTTGTTTTATTAAGCTCATTTTTAAATATTAAAATTTACCAAATTAGAATGCGATTTTTAATCTGTGTATTACAAGACCCGAAACACGGGCGGCCATGATAGCTTCGTGTGACGTCACATGTCACAAAATAAACAGAACTATCTGTCAGGTTTCAAGTTACTCTGTTTGAAAATGTATTTGTTTGTTGAAATGTGACGTCACTAGGCAAAATGTCACGTGACCAACCGTTTCCGCGCGAAATTTGAATTTAATGAAGAAAAGTGTGTTTTTTTCTATTATATGTATAAATCTTTTTCGAGAAAATAAAATATTTTAAGAGGTATAAAAATATAAGGGTTTGGAATTTTTGAAATCTCTTTATTTAAGAGCTGCGCTCTTGCCGGTGGAGTAATCGCCTTCAATACTCCATAGATAGGGCGTGTAGAAAGGTGGTTGCCCCAATCGCCTTCCGTCCCTACACCAACCAATTTATCAATTGGTGATGTTGCTGGCTAGAGCCCTACCAGAATCCATTTCCACGGCCTCCAACCAGTACTAATAGTACAGTAGTAGTACTAATTTTTGAAATACTTATACGAAAACTGTCAAGTTGACAATTGATATTGAAGAAGTTATGAATAAACAGATGTATTTATTAAGGTCGATATTTCGTATATTATTTCATCATCAATAAGCCAAAACCTTGTTAGTAGAATGACGGACTTTTCAGGCTACGATCCAAAAACAATATGTATAGATGGCGCTGTACAGATCTAACGTGATAATTACCTAATTACAAATGTTATCATCCAACGATTCCTAAGTTTCCAACTAGTCAAATCAGTTACTTTATACTAAACGTCAAAACACGAAATGTACTATAGAATTTGTATGAAACAGCACACTGTAACGTCGCAGAAAAACGTAATTAAATGTCGGAGTTATTATTACGTTTTTCTTGATTAAAATTCATAAATAAATTATATAGAAAAAAAGAAAATGTTTTTCATTACTTTTACACTTGTCTTTTCTTTAAATTAAGATGGGTTTGCTCTTGACTTCGTTCTTCCACAAGGAGAAGAAGAGATCGACGTTGGAACGAGCTTACCCAGAAAATGCCTATTCACTCGTGATTTAAGTCTTTATTTAGTAATCAGATTTTCATAATGTATCTTGAACCTATTAAGTACATACATACATACATACATACATAAACTCACGCCCGTTCAGCTGCTTGTCTTCCCGGGCATGTCGTAAAAACCGACAGAGGGATTGCGTCCTCTAACATGATGGACTAATGTTATGGGCGATAGGCTGATCCCTTATCACCATAAGGTTCATCATATCCATCTTAGGACTTCGTATCAACAGTGGCTGCAAGTTGTCTTTGATTACTTGTGGCTCTGCCCACCCCATTTGGGATTACGGGCGTGAGTTTATGTACCTATTAAGTACACGACCCAATTAACCGGCGATCCTTAGTATACAGTCATCATCTCCGTAGCATTATCCAGTTTTTCACAGGGTCCACTTACCTAACTCGAAGACACACTTCAGTGAAGTGACTTCACTATACAGTGCAGCACTAGCAGTGTAGTACTATACAGTGTTATTACAAAATAAATAAATAAAAATAAACTAGGTTTAAGACCATGATCCGCGCCACGAATGAACATAAACATAAAACATAAACAGCCTATATACGTTCCACTGCTGGGCACAGGCCTCCCCTCAACCAACCGGAGGGGGAATGGAGCATACTCCACCACGCTGCTCCAATGCGGGTTGGTGGAGGTGTTTTTACGGCTAATAGCCGGGACCAACGGCTTAACGTGCCCTCCGAAGCACGGAATCATCTTACTTTTCGGACAATCAGGTGATTCAAGCCTGAAAAGTCCTTACCAAACAAAGGACAGTCTCACAAAGTGATTTCGAAAATGTCCCCATTGGGAATCGAACTCGGATCTCCAGATCGTGAGCCTCGCGCTCTAACCACTAGACCACGGAGACTGCTACGAATGAAATCGGCCGATTTTAATGAAACTAATTGACAAGTCATAATAATTCTATGCGGACTCAGCGACAGTAGCGCTGCGCCGCTGGATACCTTTCACGACACGGACTACATTTTAAACCTGGTTAATCTTGTCTTCGATTTGTAATACTGTTAGTGTTATTTTCTCAACAATGGAAAAGACAAATGCTATTGAATTGACATCGGGTTCTGGAGCGATGGCCGTCAAGGGAGCAGGGAGTACCAACATTCAACACAAGAACAAAGGTTTCAATGTTGGCTCACTGTAATTTCCCTTAAGAACTGCGGGCGGATAGTGTTGGGCCAGACGAAGACTTTTTATCGATATTCATCTCACCTCTTATATCTTAGCATAGAATAAAGCATCATCATCATTATCATCATCAGCCCATTAACGTCCCCACTGCTGGGGCACGGTTCTTCCCTATGGATGGATAGGGAGATCGGGCCTTAAACCATCACGCGGGCCCAGTGCGGATTGATGGTTATTAACGACTGCTAATGTAGCCGGGACCAACGGCTTAACGTGCCTTCCGAAGCACGGAGGAGCTCGAGATGAAAACTTTTTTTTTTGGTCACCCATCTTATGACCGGCATTTGCGAAAGTTGCTTAAACTTCAACAATCGCAGACCGAGAGCGTTTACCGCTGCGCCACAGAGCTCTTCAGAATAAAGCATCATACGTTCCTAGACAGTCAATCCCATGCATTTATATCTTCTAAATAATCACTAACCTACTCAAACGCAGTCAACATAACATAACCTCACCCTTTTGACGCACAATGACCAATAATACAATGGTTTTTTTCGCAATATGACACCTTCGCATATTGACCTATTAGCATTTCTACTAAAACGCAAAATGACGCGTACGTGAAAAGACGTATACGTATAATGAATAACGGAAAATTCGAATTTAGACATACACGCAAAACGTCCAAAACGCATAATGACGCATTAGCAAAACTAACAATACGCATAATGACCAATACCAAATCCCTTTTTCGTTAAATGGCAGATTCTGGAAACGGCAGATTCTGTAAATGGCAGATTCTATAAATGACAGATTCTTTGAACGACGGATTTTGTACAGTCGTTAGCTAAAAAGAAAATGTACAGCGATAAGGATTCTTTAATTTGATTTTAAGTTATATTTTAATTGTAAATATTTATTAATAAATAATGTATAGAATTACGACGTTGTTTGGTACTGTACTTCTGCCGTTTCCAGAATTTGCCGTTTAAAGAATCTGCCATTTACAGAATCTGCCATTTCCAGAATCTGCCATTTAACGAAAAAGGGTACCAAATCATTTATTGTCATTAAACACGAAACAACAAATACGCTGTTAGGTTAGCCAATACATAATAAGAAACAATACAATATAATAAATAATAGTCTATGAATGGGGCAAAGAAAATAAAATCACACATAATAATGAACGGTTTATTAATGGATATTTTTGAACTACAAAAGTAAACTTAAAAGTGACTCTGGTAATATTCTTAAATTAAAATAATAATCATGCAATACGTTTCAGCCGCGAAAACACTATCTTCCTAAGATATTGCATGGTGTTAATTTTTTTTGCATGCAGTTCACGCAACAAAATAGACAGTTTCATATCAAAATCGATATCACATTTTCTTCGATTTACTTTTGGCTCGCGAAATAACGATCTTGAAATTTCATGGTCATAAAATTTTGTTTCCTTTTTAAGTTTAAAAATAAAACGGTAAAGGCTTGGATGTATGGAAATTCTCACGTTCAAACGGTGGTGCCACCCTTCTAAACAGTTGGTAGTGCGGTGTAGTAATGTGGCAGAGCTAAAAACATCAGGTGAAAATGTTTTAAGCCACTGTCGCTCAAAGTAGTGTATAAACAAATGCATTTCTTCGCATTCAGGCGATTCGGTTACAATCAACTCCCAAGCTTCCTTGATACGGTTAGCAGGCAAAAGTGGCATTTGGCTTATTAACCTCAGTATTTTTCGACCTTCACTTATTTTAGTCAATTTAATTTGTTTAGCTTTTTTCCAAATAGCTCTTGAAAAATGATAGTAACATCCAGATATTTGGCAGTCTGAAAAGACGCGTCTGACAGCATTTATAGCTGCTATCTCGTAATCACACTTGAACGACTTAAAATGGACTTTCAACTTCTCATTTAACAATTTAAAGAAACGTGTGTATGTATCCTCACTCTTATCAGGTAAGAGACCATAAATTACTGGAACTACATTAGTTGATTTATGTGTGGATCCCAAATCAACGTGAATTGTGTATAGCTGATAAAATGGAGACGGAACACATTTAAACGTGCCGTCGCCAAAATAATCAAATTTCGAATTTTGAATAAAATTTTTAGCAATATTGGAACAAAATATTAGGATTTTCCTTGAATCACCATCCTCACAAACCAATAGGTTTTTTCCTAGTACCTCAGGGACCGTGACATGTTCTAATTTTATGAACTTTAAGCTATTGCAATCAAGATATTTTTTTCGGGCTCTATATAAAGAATCTTGTATTTCTTTTACTGAAGGAATGTAATGTATATATTCAAGTGCATCTTCAGCCTCTTTTATAGGCTCAAATGTGTTTTCGACAATAGTCTGCACAGTTGATGATAAGTCTTCACACACTTTCCTTTTACAATCCGCACGAAGTTGAAATGTTTTATTGAATTTAGGGTCAGACTGGCACAAGTGATCACTCGATCTCACTATATTATTCATATTGTCTAATGTTACTGTAGCAGAACATATCTGGCGTTTTACACATCTCCAGATAGTCGTATCATTGAAATTTTTTCTCGTGTTCTTGTTGTAGCGATAGCCATTATGCAATAGAGATGGGAATCCTTTTTGGTTATTCACGAATTTCATATTGAATTAGTATAGTAAACGTCGTTATTCTCTTCAATACAATAATAATTAATAGGGAAAATATTAATGACAAATGCCATTTTATTTCCTTTTATGCGTCATGTAATGAAATGATACTTATGTCATCATAATACTTTTTTTTTCTAGCAATACCTATGGCTATTGGCCAGGACCTAAATTGTATCAAAACCTTGTTGATTGAAAACTTTTTTTACAGACAAGCTTAAAAAATGTAAACTTGTTGCGCGTTAGTCAAAATGCTAATAGGTCAATATGCGAGTGTGTCGAATTGCGAGTTGGTCATTATGCGAGTTTAATTGGTATTGGTCATTATGCATATTGGTCGTTTTGCTTAGGCGTCATTATACGTGTTGGTCGTTATGCTTGTGTGTCAATATTCGTATTACCTGTTGGTCATTGTGCGTATTGGTCATTGTGCGTCAAAAGGAACCTCACGATTACATCCCAATTGGGGTAGTTAGAGGCACATCCATCGCAAGATGAACTAAGTACCCACACTTCACTGAGCATTCTGTTAGACCATCTTGACAGGTGGTGAGCCGCATCGCCGTCTTTAGACTGTGACCATTATAATGGTCGACCCAACATTTTAAAGTTTAAAATTTAAAATTTAAACTGTACTTAAGATAAATAAATACCTAACTCAGAAAAAGGTACTCAAATAAGTATTTAATAAAAAAAAAATATATTTATGATAATAAAAAATAATATATAACAATAAAACCATCAAAAAGCAGCATTAAATCCACCACAGGCTTCGTCAAAAATAATTAAAAATAATTTATTAATACAATAAATACAAATTAATTAATTATTTATTATTAATAATTCTTATTTTAATTTTTTATTAGTTATTTTTTATAATAATTATTATTGGTTTTATGGTAATTATTATTATTATTTCGACTTTATCGATAAATGAATTAAAACTGCAAATATAGTCCCAGCACTATTTCTCCAGCAACTCCGTTAAGCACACTATTTAATTTAAAGTCTTTTTCCGCTGGTGTTTTTTATTTTATTTTTAGACTTGCTTTTTTACAAGATACATATAAACCCATTAGGTTTGTTAGAGTTTTATTTGTTAAACACATTCAATTTACTCTTGTGGTGTATTTCTTGTAGCATTTTATTTTTCTTTGTTGCATGTTGCATCGATCTAAACGACTGTTATCGCGTTTGCAAACAGAAAAATCCATAGAGAAGTATCTTATAACTTTACTACTAAACAAATTACTTTGAGGAGATCTAGGAACAAACTGGTTATTTCCTCAGAGGTTACATTTATTTAGTGGTCCAGTGGTTGAGCGTTGCGCTCACAATCCGGAGAACCCGGGTTCGAACCCCGGACGGGCAAGTCACAAAAATCTCTTTGTGATCCCTAGTTTAGTTAGGATATTGCTGGCTGATCACCTGAATGTCCAGAAGTAAGACGATCCGTGCTGCAGAAGGCACGTTAAGCCATTGGTCCCGGTTACTACTTATTGATGTAAGTACGTAGTCGTTACTTGAGTCACGTCAGGGGCCTTTGGTGGCTCAATAATAATCCCGACAGCAGCTGTCAACCCGCACGATAAGAAAAATTTATATGACAAATTAGTATATATGTCGTGGCCAGGTCATAGAATTGATCATTTCATGACATGCTCAATCATTTCATGAAATAGTCATATTTCATGAAATAGAATATCACGCGTTGGCCATATCATGATGTAGTTTGGCCAGATCAACGAACACAAAACGTTTAACGATATGATCAACTAAATACATGATTATTACTTCATGATATGGCCAAACGTTGACAATTCTATGATGGATCTGGAGAATGGATCTACCGAGATTGAAGGTTTCCACCGATAGTGGCGCTGGTGTCAATTATATTTAAAACTGGATTGATATTATAATCGATGAATCAATGTAATTGCACGATTTTCCATATAAAATAGGTACATAATTTTGAACCTACGAAATTATTCGACTATTCGCATTTTTATTACGCCACATAGCACGGACACCGCCTACATTAACGATATGGCCAAACGTTGACTGATATATATCATTAAACGTTGACGTTTCAACGATATGGTCAACTTAAGTTGGCCATTTCATGAAAAATGACCATTTCGTGAAACGGTCGAACATATATTATCATGAAATGATCAATTTTACGATCTGGTCACGACATATACAAATATATTCTTTAACAATAGTAAATTTAGCGTCACTTTCATCATGTGGTTCACCGGCTTGTTTCTCAAACTACAGAGAGTAGATTTTTGCTGTAAAATTTTTCAGCGGCAAGACAAAAAATATCTCGTAGAAGAGGTATAAAGTCTCGTGTATACGTCGCTCCTCTCCTTATCTCCTGCTAAGAGACGTCAACACCGGTTAAGTCCCACGATATACCATAACACTTTCAACAATGTTGACAGCCCTAGAAAGTTTGGCAGGGCTGCGCAAAGTTAATATTTTGTATAAAATATATGTGACGGGAAAATAGGATACACCGTGCTGGAAATACTTGCGTCGGAAGGCTTCGGAAGGCACGATAAGCCGTTGGTCCCGGCTGCATTAGCAGTCGTTAATAACCGTCAATCCGCACTGGGCCCGCGTGATGGTTTAAGGCCCGATCTCCCTATCCATCCATAGGGAAGGCCCGTGCCCTAGCAGTGGGGACGTTAATGGGCTGATGATGATGATGATGAGCTGGAAATAAATAGCAGTCCTTTGAATCAATATCACTTTATTTAATTCCACATTTAAAATATCACTTTTGGAATGGTCACACGATACAAATAACTTCTCTGGTGGTATGAGAGGTAACCCGCCACCCCCCATGATACACAATAAGGTCCATGACATGTGAACAGTACTTGCTTAGCGTTCTTTCCTGGTCACGTTTATTAAGTCCCTACAAGTTCTAGGTGAGTGACATAGTACTCCACGATCTGACTGCATGATACGTGCGTTCACTACGACGGTTGGCATGAGACTAACTCGAGCCACGTCCGCTCGCTGCGACTGTTCGCGTTCGACTGACCCGTACTTTCTTTTATTTGAACCATAATTATACATTTTTGCACATAACATTCTCTCGCCAAACTGACACCAGTTTGTTGGCGAGTACGCTCTAGCAATGTTTGATTATACTATGTACATGTAAATACCTTTTTATCTCTTGGTTACAACATACTCGTATGTATCACACTTTACTATCTTCTTCTTCTCTCGTGTGGGTTGTGAGGTGGATTACCAACCTCATCCACCCTGGTGTCAGGGTTAATATTGAGCCGCCAAAGGCCCCTGACATGACTCATGTAACGACTACTTACTTACATCAGTATGTAGTAACCGGGACCAACGGCTTAACGAGCCTTCCGAAGAACGGATCAGTTTACTTTCGGACAATCAGGTGACAGCCAGTAATGTGCTGACCAAACTAGGGACTACAAAGTAATTTTTGTGATATGTCCCCACCAGGAATCGAACCCAGGACCTCCGGATCGTGAGCCCAACACTTAACCACTGGACCATGGAGGTCGTTTGGCAATAGTTTCTCCTCATACATGGGATTTAAACGTAGCTGGCGGGGAGTGGGTGTGTATTATACACTTCTGCCTACTTACCTCTTGGTGATGATGATGCTATGTTATGCAAAACCTATTTATTCTTAATTTCTAACAGGCAGGCAGTAGTCACTTCTTTTTTTAAAAAAATGAAACCGTCGACAACCCTAGCAAGTTGTGAGGGATGTACAAAATATCTCAACCTTTGAATACTCGGAGCTGTCTTCGCCAAAATTTGTCTAACGCTGTATTTATAAAAGCAGGATTTCCTCTGTAATTACTAAATTGTAAATTAATTTAAGTTGCCGCGACGATTTTACGAGTTATTAAGTCTTTTGTCTCGAGAGGAGATGTTCTCAACTTTACTCCAGCGGCATTGGCGATGTTTGAAATTACATGCAGCTGGTATTTCGCACATATGTGTACTAAATAGTATGTTGGGCTCACGAACTGAAGGTCTCGGTTTCGAATCCTGACGGGGACAAAACATAGAAATCAATTTGTGATTTATTGTGATTCCTAGTTTGGTTAGGATAGGACATTGCAGACTGGTCACCCGATTGTCCGATTGTTGTAAGATGATCTGAGTTACATTTTTTATTCTATGTTATTCAGCTAATTTTCAGCCCTTGAAAAGTGAGTATGCCCCGTTTTCCACAAGATACAAGTTTGTTTAAAGCAACTAAGAAATTCTGGACTAAGTTTTAAACTTTATTTAAGTAATGGGATCTGGTAAATGTTGTGCTGCTATGTAGAACTAAGTCAAGCTGAATATTTTTACATAAAGCACTTACTTGTTAGAAGCTTAAAGCTTTATAAGATGCAAGAAAAATTATGCATAGATTAAGGGTAACTCGTGTTTCGGCATGTCTGGAGAAGCTTCTAGAAGGAAGAGGGTGGGGGAGAAGTAACCAATTTATTTATCGTTTTTTTTTAATCTTTATTTAATAAAGAGGGTTTTGTCAAATATTGAGCACGCCACCCCATCGGACTAACCTAGATTATCGCCTACGTAAACACAATTTTACATATTAGGTAATATAGCTCTTTAGCCTTGTCCGACGATAGGCTAGCCAAGATACTATTATACAAAAAAGTGATTTCGACAATGTCCCCATCGGGAATCGAACCCGGACCTCTAGATCGTGAGCCTAACGCTCTTACCACTATACCACGGAGGCTGTTGATATTGTAATGACTTCAGAATTATAAAACTAATTAACTAATTGAAAATACGTACTTATTACTTCGTGCGAAGTAAATTTATTTATTGCTTTTTAGTTTTGCGTTTGAAGTCGGTTTTTTTTGTTAAAAATTTTATTTTTTTACTGTGGAAGAAACTAATTGGACTTTTGCAGCTTATCGTACTGACTACCCCATTTGGGATAAAGTCGTAAGCGTATTTTGTGTTATGTTTATATATTATGTAAATAAACATGCAGGAAGTAAGAATCCCTCCGTTGGGAATTGACCCGTTTACACTTGCTTAATTGAAAATGCGATTTCAAATTCATGTTCGGAGTCTTAACAAACTTCACATCCGCTGGGAAAACGGCCTTAAGTTTGCACAGCCTGTTCTCAGCTCAGATAGTTTGTTTAAACACCGAGTCCCTTGTGGGGTAGACAGGCATTAACGATTGAGAAACGTTGATCATTCCGCATATAATTACATAGAAAATAGCAGCCTGTATCCCTGAAGAGCGTGTATATAGGGTGTTAGTGATATCGTAATAATTATCTCCATACTTTTGCGACGGAAAATTCTACTTGATATCAACTCAGAATCATTTGCTGAATCATCCCTCAGAGTTTTCATTACGATGTCACTATCACCCTGTATACTATTCTCCCTCACACACCTACTCGAACACACACACACACACAAACATATGCACAATACACACACTCTAACACAAACAATACATGCAAAGTATGGAACTGAAGATAATGAAAAAAAACACTAAAATTTTCATGAATTTTCCGAGAGGAAATTCCACTTGTTATCAACTCAAGAGTCATGGTCTGAATCATCCCCCTCAGTATTTATTACGGTGTCACTAACACTCATTACGCACTTGTATGGCTACCTGTACGTACTTAGTTTGTACGGGGTGTAAATGACATCGTAACGAATACTGAGGGGGTGAATCAGCTCATTATTCAGACATAATATCAAGTGGAATTTCCACAAGAATGGAACTGAAAATAATTTAAAAAAAAATCATTAATTTTGCGACAGGAAATTCCACTTGATATTAACTTAGAATCATGGCCTGAATCATCCCCCTCAGTGTTCGTTACGATGTCACTAACACCTGTATCATCATCAATTTAAGAGCCACGCTCTTGTCGGTGTAGCATTTTCCATTCCAGTCTATCAAAGGCCAATTCCTTGACTTCCCTATAAGACACGACGTTAACCTTTTCTTTAATCTGTTCCATGTAAGCTCTTCTTGGTCTTCCCCTTCCTCTCTTTCCTTCTAGCTTTCCTTCTATGATGTTTTTAATGAATTCGTCGTGTCTTATTAGATGTCCAATCATCTTGCCTCACACCTGTATACACTTACCATTTATGAAGGTACATTGCTTCCTTGGACCTGCATAATATCGAAGTGACCGCAAGTATTAAAAGTAGATTGAATGAGATTATTTTAATATTTAGATCCTTATACGTGTACCCTTACAGTTTTGCAAACAACTTTCAAACAAATTATGCACGTAAAGCTATGTAAAATATGACCCTACACAGTACCTAAAGTTTCACGCACTTTTTATCTAGATACCTATATTTTGTAAGTAATTATACTTTATATCTTCTATATATTGAGGAGCTCGGTGGCGCAGCGGTAAACGCGCTCGGTCTGCGATTATTGAAGTTAAGCAACTTTCGCAAAGGCCGGTCATAGGATGGGTGACCACAAAAAAAGTTTTCATCTCGAGCTCCTCCGTGCTTCGGAAAGCACGTTAAGCCGTTGGTCCCAGCTGCATTAGCAGTCGTTAATAACCATCAATCCGCACTGGGCCCGCGTGGTGGTTTAAGGCCCGATCTCCCTATCGTGGGGACGTTAATGGGTTGATCATGATGATGCTTTATATAGCAAAACGTCCCGGTTTCGACTGAATGCAATTTACTTATTTAGTTTTGGGGTTCCCGTTGTGGCGATCTAAGTTTAATTGTTGAGTGGGGTGCTGGTATTATCTCATTTGACTAGGTTGTAAATAAGCCTATGTATTATTCGAGAAAAACATTCGAGTTTTGAGCAGGAGGAACGCACTTCCCTACCTAAGGCAATTACACTAGATATTACTTTAGGTACAGGTTGAAACGTAATTATTAACTGAAGGTCAGAGGCCAAGAAACTTAAAGGGCATTTATTTAGGCCCCCAATACACAGAGGCGGAATCCCATACCGGACACTCTATACAAAAATCTCAAACGCGTAACTTGCTTTTTAGCAACTTACGGACATTTAAGACGAAAGTAAGACCCAGAGGGGGTGACGTCGGCGCCCGATACGAGTTGGTGCGGGGCGAAGAGTTACCGTTCTATATAAATCCCGGCATACTTCTTGAGCATCGAGTGTCGTAGTGGGGGAAAGTACGCGCACGTGCACTTCCGTGCAAAAAAAATGAACTTTTGATTATTTTCTTAACTTCATTAAAAAAAATAATTATTATATTATTTGATTATGTAAATAAAACTAAACTTATATTATTATAGTTTCAGCGTACACCATTTTCCGAGCTTGTTTTCCTCACGATGTTTCCCTTCACCGCTGAGCACGTGATAATCATTTAATGATCCAAACATGAATTCGAAAATAAATTTGACAATCATTGGTTTTAGACTTATGCTGGATTCGAACCTGCGACAAAGTGAGAGGCATGCGTTCTACCAACTAGGCTACCGCGGCTACAGGGTGTGCCTCAGATTTGCCGCAAATGGCATTAACTACTTGGCCGGACAAATGGGGAGCGCTGAGCAACCGCCTCTATATGTACCAAGCTTTAAATATGGGAATTCACTTCGGCAGGGTATCTAGTTAGTAGCAAATTGGTCGTATTTATAGCTTTGAGTGAAGCCTGCGATGCGTTTAAAAGGGCAATGGGGATATTTTACTGAGTATACTTCTTCTATCGTGTGGGTTATGAGGTGGATTACCTTAACTAAGTTGCAAACGATTACAAAAAATGATTGTGCAATCGAATAAAATGGATGTTGTCGCCGAATGAAGTATATACTCCTTTGGCCAAAACTCTATGGTCCAGTCCTTTACATAATGGCGGACATTTTTAAGAAAAATATAAATAAAAGAAGACAGTTGACGATCGGGAGCGAAAAGGATTAATGAAGACTAAAAATTGAATAAAAGAAATGGCTCCGGCCTCCGAAAATGATTTACTGAAGTCAAAGAAAACAAACAGAAGAAATGCCTAGCCTTCGAAAACAATACAATGAAGACGATTTAACGAAACAGAAGAATTTGCTTCGGCCTTGAAGACAAAGACTAGAAGATAAAAAATGTCTTAGGCCTTCAGGAACATTTATATGAAGCAAAATTTTATATGTCTAGGCTGTATGGCTATGTTCCTTTGCCTGCACCTTCTCATTGCAAATTTAATAAAAAAATGATCATGGTTGAACTACAGATATTTAATTATATTAGTCGTATTGAATAAATACTGGTAATAGGAGATGTCCTTAGAAAAGGTTTAGTACTCTGAACCGGCGTGCGTGTAAGAAGCGATTGATGAATGTGGAGGAAGCAAGAGAAGTGTGTCAGGATCGAAGCAAATGGAATTATATAGTCTCTGCTTACCCCGGTGGGATATTAGCGTGAGTTTATGTATGTATGTATGTATGTATGTATGTATGTAATTGGTAGTTAATCGAAACAAATGTAGTGTATAATTAATGTCGGATGTCAATATAAACGTGTATGAATTTATATGTTTTTTCTTTAATATGTATGGGATTGACATATTTATGTCATTTAGTTTATTAAGTAAGTACATTAGTATAAGGCATGTAATCCAGTTATTTCCTTTCAATGTCTTTTTGATTCCCGAACAAACAAAAAGTCATAGTCTACAGCTAAACAGACATTTGCTGAGCTGAGGCCGTTTCGGCATTAAGTATAAGTAATAATTATTAATAATTTTATTATTTCTAATTAATGTTAATTTATGTTTTGCGGAATAAATATTTTTTCTTCTTTCTATTCTGTATCATAATGCACTAATTCTACTCCTCACTTTATACTCAGGTTAAATACAATTAAAACAAAAGGTTAAAGATTAAAATTTGTATATTTGGTACTTCGTATAGATTCATTTACATTTGAGTCAATAAGAATTAGTAGTTTCAAGTAGTGTCATAATCCATCTTAGATGATTACAATATTAAAGAATGACACAAACATAACATAGGTATCCCAATTAAAATTAAAATATATTTAACAAATTCTATAATTAATATAATATAAGTTACAATATAACTATATTAGTATAAATAGCTATTTAAGTTTAGAACAATTTTTATTGAACGTTTTTTCTAATTTAATTCATAGATATCGACCTATAGGTAATTGTTTTATATATTTTATTAAATTTGGAAACAATCTAAACGGTTATTTTTATTCTAAATAAGAAATGTACTTGACAAGGAATTATATCATATATCTAAATAGGTTTTTCAATTTATATTTCTGATATATGATATAACTATAACTATCATGTACTTACAGGTAATTTTTCATAATAAATATACTTTTTTAAAGACTACAAAAACCTGTTTCAGAGCGTCTTGTGATATATATAAAGAAAGGACAATCTTCTCAAATTATTCTGCTTTGTAGAATAATTAAAAATTATTGCATTTCGAATGTAAATTTATGCTAATAAATGAATTTATCGTTCGTGCGATTTTTGCAGAAGGCAAAATGTCACAAGAACGATTTTCGCGAGGTTTTTTTCCCTCTTGTTTTTTTAAGTAGAACCAGCACAAAAGGCAAGGGCTCAGTGCACAATTGTGGGGTTCTAATTTTAAATATTAATTCTATAAAATCAAACAATTACTCCGCGTAATTTTAAAAGAAAAATAAAAACAATTTATCTTTTTTACAAAAAGTTATTTTTACAAAACATAATCTTATTAATATTATAATTATTAAGTATATTTATATGTGCAAAGAAACAACCTACGTAAAAGATTGCTGGTGTATTAAGTGATGGCAGATTTATCTCTATTATTTCAATAAGATCACACACACGATGGAAGACTATGAAAACTTTATAATAGATAGAACACAAATGAAACATTTCAATCTATTGCTCTTATTTTTCAGTACACAAGTACATATTAATGATTATACTCTAACACTCTAAATATATATTTATCTAGTACGGCAATGGTGTTACAAATTTATTATTTTTACTTATATTAAAATTACACTAAATACTTAAGGTTTCTAAACAAAAGTAGATATCTAGATTACACCGATTTAGAATTAAATTGTCGTTGTTGTTCATTTATAATAATAATAATATATAAAATGTAAATACATTTACTCAGAGTACATTATTTACATTATTAAGCAGGATGAAAAAGATATATAAACTATTATTCAGTCGTAGGTAGGTTTAGTTGATAATTATATAAAAAAATAAAAATGAAAAAGGAGATTATTTTTTATTTAAATCTAATCATAAGTTTGGTTTCTTGCTTTTATTATATCGATAAACTAATTTGTACATAACTATGCAAGACAATGAAATTATTAACGATTACAAATGTCTAATTAATTTTGAAAGTATTGTACAAAAGTAAATCCAATAATTTGGATATAAGTTCATAAGTTTAAGATAAAATTACAGGAAGTTTTTGGTGTTCTCATTTGGTTTAGTAGTAATTATATTATTTAAAACTTAGTGTATACTTTACAACTTAGCTTACTTAATATAATATATACATTTATATTTAAAATTTTAAAGTAATTTTAATTATATTACCAATATCGTATTCGCGACCAGCGCTACTAAATTGAAATAAAATAATATTTGTTTTTATTTAAAATTCTTACATACTTGCTTTTTATTTTATTACATAATTCGCAAGGACTTTTTAATAAATATTATTGTTAAATTCTTATTAAACTTTGGTGTTATTATTGGAAGAACATAGTATTGTTTTTATACTTTGTTATTAGTAACTAATATTGTTTTTATTGCTGATTGATTCATTTTTAGATTGTGAAGGCAAGTCCGTAAGAATTATATACTTAAGTAAGACAAATTTATTTATTAATTAAGTGCATTTTATTGTGTGTAGTGCTTGATCGATAGGCACAGGGGCACAGTCATTTTTTATTTTAATTTAAGTTTTATATCTATCAGGTCCTGTACATGTTACGAGTGCACTATTAGATGAAAATTATTAATATATACATTATTAATACGTTGGGCTACGCGGAGACCACAAAACAGAAAAAGTTATATGTTGCTATGTAAAGACGATTTATTTTTATTTTTAAGGTTTGGTTTGCGTGAAGAGTTTGGTGGAATATGCACCACATCCCTTTTATTTCTAAAGGAAAGGAAAGGGCTAAACGTGTGAAAATTTTAGGTATTTTTTTATTCAAATAGAAGTTATTTTTTTCATTTTTCTAAAATAATATATGCATGTTAATGCAATTTTCAACCAATTTTGGACTCACAACATGTTCAGTACATTCACCTCATCTTTACAATGATAATTTAATTCCTTTTATTAATGGTATGTGAATTTATTTTTGTGATTTAAAAATGGTTTTATGTGCGTAATATTATGAGGAATCAATGCATCTTCACGTGTCCGGCTAAGTAGTTAATGTCATTGGCGGCAAATGTACAGTAAGTTACGTTAAAAACAACATTCAAGAGATATGTAATCTGAACCCTGAATAACAAAAAAAGTTTAGTTTTAATAAGAACGAATAAATGATTACCTATTTAGAGATTATCCTATCCAACAGTGGTCGGAATGGCAGTTAAACGCGCAATAAGCAGAAAATAATAATAATTTAAAATTAAAGGAATTGTGAGAATAATTATGATTATTGTGTGGGTGTGGAGCAGCTCCGCAGACCATGTCCCACCTAATCGCATGTCCACTGTGCCCAAAAACCTGCGCGCAGGAGAATTTGATGATAGCCTCCTCCCTTGCTATTGCCGTGCAAGCATTTTGGGGTGATAAATTATAGATTACTTTCATCGAGTTACTATCGACACGAAAGAAGATGATACGTCTTAATGATAACATTTGATTCCCCATCTATATTTTAATAGGATTAAGCATGTGAGTTTGGTTTAAAGCGTTGTAATGTTATCTTAGGACATTAAAGTTAGCAAATAATTAAACAGTTAATTATCAAATATTTGTACGTGTCTTAAGCGTATGTAGGTAAACTCTGCAAGGGAATCATGAAAAAAGATCTTTTTTTGTTGAGGCCAATTTTAAATGTGATTTATTTTATTAAATTACTTTATTTCACTGCTTCGGAATATTAATTGCAACAAGTCCGTTCTTTAATACATTATAATTTATCAACTAAAATATTTTATTCATTTTTATCTTTAATTTAATTATGAACACATTCATTTAGCATTAAAGAGTTTCAAAGTGCCTATCTAAAAAAAATAATTAAAAAAGTGTGTTTTTTTCAGCGTATCGTCATTGTACATTAAATGAGATTCTATTTAAAAATAATAATATTCCCTTGCAGATATAACAAATAATAATATCGCTAAGTTTAGAACAAGCTATGGTTATAATATTCAATATATTAAAGCTATATATGTAGGTAATTCCTTTAGTATAATATGATACAGTAATTATTTTATATTTATATGTATAATCATTTCAAATCCATTAGTGATTTTGCAGTTTTCGTATCTACAGACTATAGTCGCTACGTAACTACGAAAAATAATACTTTTATAATCTTTACAATACATTTTTAAAAATTATAATGTAAACGACTATGGTAATCACTTCATGAGTAAATTTATTAGTTTATTTATTTTGAAAAAGGAATGTATTTGAGTTCAATCCTTTATTTATTTAAATATGTTAGAGCACGAAAATATCAAAATTGAACAGTTATTTTCAGTTTTTAGTTATTTAAGAGTCAAGTATATAATGTAAAATATAAAAATAATATTTTCAAATGTAAAATTTAAATATTTTTTTTTGGGATCCTCAATTTAATTGGTATTTTTAAATATTTAAATTGTTATTTGTTACATGGAATCCATTTATTTCATATTTTACTTCACCAAAATGTTCAAATGTGTTGTTGTAATTTTTGAGTACTTAGTCATAACATGAATTTTTTTTGTATTGTAATTTAAATTTGCATTTGCAATTCGAATTAAATTTTACTTTTCCATTTTACAATTTAGTTTTCATGAAGTGATTTGCTATTCATTCTACAAAAAGCATAAAAATATGAACAAGCTGGCCTAAGATTTTAAAATGGTTAGTTTTACTCGTAACTCGTACTATGTATATCGAATTTTGAATCGCACTACTAGAATTATTTCCGTCTTTGGCTCAACAAAATTGAGTAACGTGATTTATTTTTTACAATTCCTTTTATATAATTCCAATTATTTTTATCAATTAGGTTTTATTTGTAATCGAGTTTTATTATGTGGCAACATTCGCAACGGCATGTAACAATAACTAGGCTAGGGTATAGGCTGATAACAATTAGTGTTGCCAGTACAGAAGAAATCTATATCATCGCGGACGAAAAGAGTAGAGAATATACGTACTTTTTCTCGTCATCATATCATTGTATTAATGCATATCTTAATATTATAACGCCACTCAAAATTGTCCAACCAAAGATGGAGCGTGTAACTGTAGGTACTATTTATCGCAATAAGCACAATTATGCAGTCCAATGAGAAGTGGAATTAACGTACATTGTAAAGACCTGGTGCTGCTCTCTGTTGAGCCAACATGATCCTGTTGGCGACACATCGATAACAGCACAGGTAAGCTAAACATCACTTGAACAGTATCCTTCTGAACGCTCTTCTGAAGTCCTTGTTAAATATTGTATATATTACAGGATTAAGGACAGAGTTCATGTACCCAAGCCAGAAGGCGATAGCGAACGCGCTCGCTGGTATAACGCACGCTCTGCACGCCGCTGATAAGACGTAGAGAAAGAAAAATGGCAGCCAACACGCGATAAAACTGCCCATAATTAAACCTAATATTAAAGTAGCTCTCTTCTCTTTCTTTCTTGCTAGTCTCCTCTTTTCTCTTTCAGGGTCTCTAGGCTTATGTTGTTTTGGTAAGGCAGGCTCGAGTTCTGCTTTACTGGGCTTAGTCTTTTCTGGTCTTCTGTTCTCTGTTTTCTTGAAGATTCTTAGCTTTAAGGGTTTGACGACGGCACAACGACTGACTACTCCTGAGTCTGACGATGATGGTTCCATCTCGGAGACCATGTCTGTGTCAATAGCGACACTGGGCGCTCGTCCCCGTCCATCCAACTCTCCGTTGACGGATAACGTTGAGTTTCTCAATGGACACGTCGACAGAAGGTTTCTTTGGACTTGTGCTGTTGTTACTACCTGGAATTTGAAAGTGTTGTTAGTTTTTGTAAGATATTATTTAATATACCCGTAAACCCGTAAACCCGTAAACCCGTTCTCGGAAAATGCATTTTCAAAGGTATGTGACCTAATCTGTATTGGGTTGGCTATTCCTTCGCGGGTTGGAAGGTCAGGCAAGCAGTCGCTTTTGTAAAAAACTGGACCTGTCAAGTCTTCAGCTTAGATAAACGGAGAAGATGATGACGGTTATGACAATCAACAGCGAGAGTGATAAAAATGTATGGGGTCGACATATTATCTTATGTCAATCGCGGAAGTGTTGATTGTTGGGTTGGTTCATTTGTCGCAACCCACACCGTGAAATAGGGGCTTATCTATACTACAGCTTAGACACTCTTTACAAAAACCTTGTTCTTTCCGTGTGCCGCCTTAATGCGTAAGTGCGAGCGAGACAAAAATTCACGCTTACTCCCTTACTCCTTAACGGCTTACGGTCATTTAGACTAAAGTCACACCCCGGACACTTCATACAAATAACCTCGTTTTACACAGACAGCACACATTGACGTTTCGTACACGCGCATCTGTGTGTCGTCTGACACCATACGATTCAAGTCTAAACTATGTTCGAGAGAGGGTGAGGTAAACCTAGCTCAGCCGCTGGTGTGGAGCGGAGAGTTGCTGTTCTATACGTAGTGGCAGTAGGCAGGACACATAGCGAGGAGAACTGATGGCCGCTGGGGCGGAAAGGTTCTAGAATGGCGACCACGTGTCGGACGACGCTCAGTGGGTAGGCCCGATACAAGGTGGACCGACGATCTGTTGAAGGGAAGCCGCTGGATGCGGGCAGCGCAGGACCGATCGTCGTGGAGATCTTTGGAGGAGGCCTATGCCCAGCAGTGGGCGTCGTACGGCTGATGATGATGATGACGTAGTATTATTCCTTACTCTATGCTTAAGTTAAACCGAGCACAGGACTCATACTAATTGGTGCGGGCCGGCGATTGTTCGTTGTATATGTCATTTAAACCAACATTGCCCACAAAATATTACCTTAAGGTGGTCTTTCCTCTCTTCCATGGGTGGAGGCATGGTGTCTCCCGCTTCACTGGTCGATATGTCCGAGGCAAGGTCACAAGTGACTGTGGGTATCACTTGTTGCGCCTCTATAGTCGATATGGGGTTGTCCCTGGAACGAGAAATCATGGTGATAAATCGACTCGGCTAAATTTCAGACCTTTCAACAGAGTATAGCCCTCTATGGATGTGAAACTTGGACACTGACACAGAAGGACAAAGAGAGACTCGAGGCCTTTGAAATGTGGTGTTGGAGGAGGATGGAAAGAATAAGTTGGACAGAAAGGGCTACAAATGAGGAAGTGCTAGTAAGAGTAAGGGAAAAGAGACAAATACTGAGAATTATTGAGGACAGAAGAGGCAAGATGATTGGACACCTAATAAGTCACGACGAATTCATTAAAAACATCATAGAAGGAAAGCTAGAAGGAAAGAGAAGAAGGGGAAGACCAAGAAGAGCTTATATGGAACAGATTAAAGAAAAGGTTAACGTCGTGTCTTATAGGGAAGTCAAGGAATTGGCCTTTGATAGACTGGAAAGGAAAATGCTACACCGACAAGAGCGTGGCTCTTAAATTGATGATGATGAAATTTCAGACGCCTTCCGCCAGTGGTTGAGCTTTCTTGGGTTCGAATCCCGGTGTGGAAACATCACAGAAGTTACTTTGTGATCCCTAGTTTGGATGATCCAAGCTTCGGAGGGCACACTAAATACTTTTTCCCCGACTATTATTTAAGTAAGTGACTCGTTACGCGAGTCATGTCAGGGGTCTTTGGCGGCTCTATAATAACTCTGATGCCAAGGTTGATGAGGTCGATCATTGGCCTCACAACCCATACGATAGCCTGAGGTTGCCCAGGTGGATGAGTCATTTTGGGGGTCTCTGGCGGCTCAATAAAGCTCTGACATCAGAGTGGAGGACGTTGATAATTCACTTCAGAACCCACACGATAGAAGAACAAGAAGGTTCAGAAGCTACCAATAGTTTTAGGTGAACGAGACGATCGACAAGTAATTTGTTTTGACTGATATTGGCGGTTCAACAATAACTCATACCAAAGCCCTCGGTCTTCTCGTGTGGCTTGGAAGGTCAATAACCAATCACTGTCGATTATAATTAAAGCACATAATAACGGGTTCTTACCGCGTTTGAATGGGGATATGAGACTCCCGATATTTCGACATTGTCGATTGTTATAATCGTTTGCAATATGGCTAAGACCCCAGGGTTGGTGATGGCGGTCGTTGACCTTAGACCTCACACGAAAAGACCGTGAGTACGTATCACTTGTTGCGTCTCAATAGTCGATATACGATTGTCTCTGGAAGGAGGAATCGTTGTGATAAATCGACTCTACTTAGGGTTGCCAGTGGGAGAATTTGGGAATATAAGTTGTGTTATTAAAAAGTGACTTATGGAACTATTGTTAGTAATAATTATTAAGAAAGAATCGTAGAAGCAGTGAAGAAGAAGTAGAAACACCATCACAAGAACTGTAAGTTCGTTCGTGGTTCACGCCGCGACTTGTGCTGAGTGAGGCCCTTTTATCTCAGGACGTCCACCACCACTTTATGATCATTTCAACAAACATCCGTCTTGCTTTTTTTTGTAATTGTTTAGTGGAAATTTGATATGATGTTATTGTCTTTTTTTGTATGGCGCCCTTTTATAATAAACTATTTCTATTCTATTCTATTATATAAGAACTGTAAGTTCTTGTGATCGTCACTCTATGCACTAAACACCGATCAGCCAAAGTCGCCAGGATGCTGTTAGGGCTGTTCCTCATTCTGGTGAACAGGGAGCTTGTTTTTTTCCATATGTTCGTTTCAAAGTCCTCGAAGGTGCAGGAGAAGGAGGTGCCAATCTAATCAAAAGAACCAATTGGTAACACCCCAACACAAATTAAAAAAGAGTGAGCAATCTGTTTTTTTTTTGCGGAATGACTGTACTTCTAATAGGCTAGCTAACCGGTCTTGTTATCTGCTTCGATCGGTCGCCGTGCGGTCGCTGTTGTAAACAATACGTAGGTAAAGTTTTCGCAAACATTGTAGTTTGTGTATGCCTCCGATGTTAATATTTATTTATTATTATACCGTTTCGGTCTTTTTTGTTTTTAATAATATTTTTTCTATTTTTTTTTTATTTGTTATTGCACTAAGTAATTGTAAGCGGATTATAGCGCCGAGACAAACCCGTGAGGGGTTTAGCGGTGTTATTTTATTCTTTTTTGTTAATTTTTCGTTGTATTCAATAATTAAAAATATATATATACATATATATATATATATATCAGGCCCATCTGTATATAACCGCTTACCACCGGTAATACTGGATGCAGTGTCCACCCAATCTTTTAAAAAGCTCATAAAAGAGTGGTTGTTTAAGAACATAATTCTATGAATTAAATGAATTTATTTGCTATAATAATGTATATACCTAATTAATGTACTTACCATTGACATTTAGCTTATGTTACAAATAAAGATTTGTATTTTGTTTAACAGCCTCCGTGGTGTAGTGGTTAGAGCGATAGGCTCACGATCTGGAGGTCCGGGTTCGATTCCCGATGGGGACATTGTCGAAATCACTTTGTGAGACTGTCCTTTGTTTGGTAAGGACTTTTCAGGCTTGAATCACCTGATTGTCCGAAAAAGTAAGATGATTCCGTGCTTCGGAGGGCACGTTAAGCCGTTGGTCCCGGCTATTAGCCGTAAAAACACCTCCACCAACCAGCAGTGGAGCAGCGTGGTGGAGTATGCTCCATACCCCCACCGGTTGATTGAGGGGAGGCCTGTGCCCAGCAGTGGGACGTATATAGGCTGTTTATGTATGTATGTTATGTATGTATTTGTATTTTGTATTTGAAGAAAAGCAGAGATAAATGTAAGGTGGTGGCAACCCTACCTCCGAACAGATTTATAGTGGGTACGGTACGGCACAGACTACGGTTATATTTAATTTCGGGATAGTTTTACGGCGAGATTGTTCTAGAAATGGTTTGGGAGTTCCAAAGCCACTTTTAGGAAGCGTTTTGATGTATATTCTATGGTATGGGATCCACTTATCAAAAATGGACAAATACAAAACTGATTGTTGATTTGTGGTACAGTCATGAGCAATATAATGTACCCACTTTAGGACTCTGTCGCACTAACATATTTGACATTTAGTGAGACTTACAGTTCAATTTGTCAAAAAAGTTAATGTGACATGGTACCAAAGTGTATACATATTAATGCTCGTGACCGTACGCCTGAGCCCGGTGGGTGCGAACTTATGAGCTTATCGCGACGTCTGAGACAATTGGTTGAGAAAAGTGGGTATGAAAGTGAGAGAAAGAAAAAGTGAAAGAAAAAAAAACTGAAAGTGAGTGAGTGGGAAGTGTGTGAGTGTGAACGAGTGAATGTAGTAAGTGAGTGAGGTGGTGAGTGGGAGTTTGTGGGTGTAGCGATAAATGCTGAAAGAGGGTACTAAATAAAAATAGGTACTCTTTACTTCCATGTGAGTTACGTTCCTCCTTTTCAGCTATCAAAATAAGCATGCAAATATCGTTACAAATTGTTGAGATATGGTGCCTAACGGCATCCTGAGGGCGTTGGTGGACCGGTGGGACTCACCTTTTCTTAAGGTGTGGATAGGCCACCATACCGCGTAGAACCACTTCGCTTTTATTTATTGATTTGTTTTTTTTAATGTGATTTTATTGATTTTTAATTTTTAATTTTAAATTGTTTAATTTGTATTTGATTTTTACTATTTTAATTGTTTGTGGTATCTATTTTAATGTATGGATTTTAAATCTGAAATAAACGATATATTATTATTATTATTATAAGACGATATAGTGACTAAGATTGAGAAGGGAATGTTAAGTTGGTTTGGACACGTAGAGCGGATGAAGGATAATAGGATTACGAAAGCAGTATATAAAGCGAAGGTTTGTGGTCGGGGCTGGCAGAGGAAGACCTAGAAGGACGTAGGACCAAATTGGAGATGTTCATTATGATCTACTCTGAACCGGCGTGCGTGTATGAAGCGATTGATGAATGTGAAGGAAGCAAGAGAAGTGTGTCAGGATCGAAGTTTCTGCTTGGTGGTTCTTCTCCGGTGGGAAATAGGCGTGAGTTTATGTACCAGCGGTTGCCCGCGCCTTCGTCCGCGTGGATTTCGGTTCCCGCGGTAAGAATTTCCGATTTTTTTCAATTGTTAAATCCTGTGTGTTATTCTGTTGCATAAGCTACATTATTGTAGTTTTATTAAAATCCATGCAGTAGTTTTTACGTGAAAGATTAACAAACATCCAAACATCCATAGTCACAAACTTTCTCATTTATAATATTAGTAAGATGTTATATTTACGTCGAATAAATGATTTTGGGTTTTATTGTTATTTGCGGGTATTAATTTAAGTAAATGAATAACAGTGGACCCTTTTTGATTATATCGATAATAAATGAGAATGGATAGGGTCTTTTGGGAATCATCCATGTAAAATGGTGGTCATTAGAAGGAGTATAGTGTTATGTTAGAATGTTTTATAAAGAAGGAGTATACCTCCTAACACAGGCTTTTATGCTTAAAAGGAGTCATCAACCCTAACTTAGATACACTATTGTAAAGTGAATTAAAATATTTTTAATTTTTCATTTTTTCATATTCAGTATGCATACATATATGTACATGCATATATAAGCACTACATCCCAATTGGTATAATTAGAGGTACAATCAAAGAGCAAAAGTTTAGCCACTGAGCCCAGCGAATTATTTGTAAACAGTGGCGAAATTATCAACCATTAGTTGTCATAATTATAAAATTTATGTTTTGTATGTGTTTTTGGTCTATTACAGAAACGACATGTAATCAGGAGGTATTAAGTGGCACCAGTTAATTTATTACTTTGCAAGAAACTGATTGGACTTTTGCACCTTATCGTACATCCATCGCAAGAGCAACTAAGTACCCATTATACAGGGTGTTAGTGACATCGTACCTAATACTGAGGGGATGATTCAGACCATGATTCTGATTAAATATCAAGTGCATTTTTCTGTCGCGAATTCATGATTTATCTTGTGATTTTTAATTATTTTTAATTCTATACTTTTGCGATCGGAAATTACTTGATATTAACTCAGAGTCTTAAGGCGAATCATCCCCCTCATACTCGTTATAATGTCACTTACACCAAGTACCAAGTAAGCACTTACAAGTAACCATATACAGGGTGTTAGTGACATCGTAACGAATACTCAGAGGGATGATTTAGACCATGATTCTGAGTTAATATTAAGTGGAATTTTCCGTCGCAAAATTCATGTTTTTTTTTTAGTTTTTTTAAATTATTTTCAATTATATACTTTTGCGATGGAAAATTCCACTTGATATTAACTCAGAATAATTAGCTGAATCATCCCTCTCAGTATTCGTTACGATGTCACTTACACCCCATACAAGTACATACAGTAGCCATACAAGTAGGTATGGGTGTTAGTGACACTGTAACGAATACTGAAGGGGATGATTCAGACCATGATTCTGAGTTGATATTAAGTGGAATTTTATGTCGGAAAATTCATGAAAATTTTTGTGATTTTTTAAATTATTTTTCGTTCCATACTTTTGCGACGGAAAATTCCACTTGATATTAACTCAGAATCATGGCCTGAATCATCCCTCAAAGTTTTCGTTACGATGTCACTAACACCCTGTATTGTATGTATGGGTGTTAGTGACATCGTGACCAAAACTTTGGAGGACGATTCCTGTCGGAAAATTCAGGAAAATTTTATTTTTAATTATTTTCAGTTCCGTATTTTTACGACGGGAAATTCAGTTGATATCAACTCAGAATCACGGTCTAAATCATTCTTCAAAGTTTTCGTTACGATATCACTAACATCCTGTATAGTATTACCGGGCCGTTACGACTTTCAGACCTTCAAAAAAGAGCGTACTCCTAGCTGGAAGGCCAGCAATGCATATGTAACTGTGTTATAGCATGCACCCATAAGCTCACGACTACATCCCAATTGGGGTAGTCAGAGGTACATCCATCGCAAGGTGAACTAAGTACCCACACCTCACCGAGTTTTCTGTTAGACCAATGTGATAGCCGTATCGTCGTCTATAATGGTCGAGCTAACTGTGTTAGTAAAACTGCACGATGTTTCTTTTGTTTTTCATGAAGGTGAGATTGAGACAGAGAGAGAGAGAGAGAGAGATATTAAATGGAATATGTGAGAGGGAGACAGAGGATATACTTACCTTATAGAACTATTGCTGTCATTGCCAGCAGGCATGGGTATTGTAGGGGTGGCAGGCATAGGTCTTGTGCCCTTAGGGGGATTGCTAAAACTGGTCTGCTGTTCATTCTGAAACAAAAATATACGTGAGTCATTGGGGTCCTGTCGTACACTGGCCTGCTTCTCATCCGGGGAGCGCCAGTTCAAACCCCAGTACCGGACTTACTGCTGCTATGCTGTTCTGGGAGCATATAAAAAACATAGAACACGTTCAGCTGCTTCTCTTCCCGGGCATGTCGTAAAAACCGACAGAGGGATTGTGTCCTCTAACATGATGGACTAATGTTATGGGCGATAGGCTGATCCCTTATCACCATAAGGTTCATCATATCCATCTTTGGACTTCGTATCAACAGTGGCTGCAAGTTGTCTTTGATTACTTGTGGCTCTGCCCACCCCATTAGGGATCACGGGCGTGAGTTTATGTATGTATGTATGTACCGGACTTACGCCAATGAGTTATTATGATTGCTCGAAAATGTAAGATGATTCCGGAGCGCATGTTAAGCCGTTAGTCTTGCCAATCCGCAGTACAGCAGCGTGGTAGAGTAACTCCATAGATTGATTAAGGGGAGGACTCATTTATATATAAGAAGATTGAACATAGGCGCTCAAAATGTGAGAGGAAATGTAAGAGCTGAAATAGCGATGCCGTATGATTCCGTAGTAAGCGATTAGGTGCGATTAGGCGACCGAACTGGCAACATGCAGATTTGTATAACCCGACCGAGTTACGAATCACCACGCGCTATAGATGCTAAGACGACGACCGTACCTACGCAATTTATGGACTATTTTATTGAATTTATACAGAGTGTTAGTGACATCGTAACGGATACTGAGGGGGGTGATACAGCTCATTATTCTGAGTTGATATCAAGTGGGATTTTCCATCGCAAAAGTACGGAATTTAAAAAAAAAACATGAATTTGCGACGGAAAAGAGTGATAACTACTCAGAATAATGGTCTGGATCACCCTGCAAAGTTTTCGTTACGATGTCACTAACACCTTGTATACCGCGGCGTATGAATGTATAACTTAGTATTATATATGATCTGTGGTATAACTATGTTAGCGTCAAGTCCATAGCGTCTTGTTTCCATATACCTATTGTCGTATTTTTCATGATACATGTATTTATATAGACAATGTTCTAGGTACTTAAAATTTTGTGCGCCGCAAGGCAAACATGAAGAACGTTTAATGTGGATACTGTCATCTGTATTAATATAACTCATGTTTAAGCAAACAAATTATCTTCATCATTTATCTACATCTTTAAGTTTCGTACTTTTGTATGACGCGCTTTATAATTATACTTTATTTTTTTACAGGATAAATTAATTTTAAGGTGGGCAAAGGTGGCCTTATCGTTAAGAGCGATCTCTTCCAGACAACCTTCGGCAGAGGATATAGTACACTTGTACAGCTGCAGTGTAGCGCGCAAAAAAGTAAAACAAAATAAGAGGAAAAAAAAAACAGACACAGGTGGTGGTACTTACAGGTCTAGGCCTTGGGTTTTTCCTGATCCCCCTTCTCGCTCTTGCCTTGGCGGCGTAGTATATCCTGATGTAGACGAACACCATGATGCATGACGGAATGAAGAAGCTGCCCAGAGAAGAGTACAGCACGTAGCCAATGTCCTCGGAGACCTGGGGACAAGGTAGTGAGTTTAGCACCAGTCATTTAGTAAAATCAGTAAAATCATGACACTTTCAACAGTGTTGAAATATTGGGAGACTCATATCCCTGATTTAAACACGGTGAGAACTCGGTCATCATCACCAGCCCATTAACGTCCCCACAATGCTGGGGCACGGGCCTTCCCTATGGATGCATAGGAGGATCGGGTCTTAAACCACCACGCGGGCAGTGCGGATTGGTGGTTATTAACGACTGCTAATGCAGCCGGGACCAACGGCTTAACGTGCCTTCAGAAGCACGGAGGAGCTCGAGATGAAAACTTTTTTTTGTGGTCACCCATCCTATGACCGGTCTTTGCGAAAGTTGCTTAACTTCGATTAGAATCTCACACTATGTTCAACAAATTATTTATTTTAAATTATACAGATTTTGAATCGGTTTGTTTTTTTTAAATAACTTACTTTTTTGAATTCGAATTTTAAAAATGAACCTTCCAAATCGGTAAATACGAATCCCAAGACGTCTTCCTCAAAACCATGAAATCCCGTCTTAACTCGTATTACAATACCAAATAAGGCAGAGAATGGTGCTAATTCCTGTAAATACCATCTAATTTTATTTTAAGTTATATCTGTCATTTTCTTATCCGCCGAAAAGGAAAGGGACGGGTAATCGACAAGCATAAAATTTATGGAACACACGTCAATTTTAAGCACAAATCTAAACCAACCGTCTAAAAATTTTACATCCGTCAATAACCCGACACAGTTAAGTAGACAGCACGTGAAACGGATTGCATACCAGCGACGTACCTTTTGATTCGCCCGGGTTATTCATTCATTTACTCATTCTTCCTAAAATTAAGAGCTGTGAATCATCCGTCCCTTTCCTTATACGAAATATGACGGATATAATCTAAAATAAAATTAGGCGGTGTCTGCAGGAATCGGGGCCATTACCGAAAAAGTGACTAAAGCTAGTAAGTATATGGTAATCTTGTAGTGCGGGTTCAGGGTAGCTATATATTATTCACTTGTCTACACTCGGGCAGCGATTGAAAATTTTCTCCTTTCCAGCGGTATCCTCAAGGTGTGGCGTAAGTTAGACTGTGAGACAGATATTAAAACTGTAACACCGTAATTTTTTACATATTTTTGTTAGGTAGTCTACAGGTAGCTACTTCGAGCCGTGGCTTTACTTTGAGGTCGCAGTTTCGAATCCAGCACAGGCTGAAACCAATGATTGTCGAATTTGTTTTCGAATTCACGTTTGGATCATAAATGATTATCACGTGCTCAGCCGTGAAGGAAAACATCGTGAGGAAACCATGTATTGGCTGGTTTTCCCTTTGCGGGTTGGAAGGTGAGACAGGCAGTCGCTTTTGTAAAAAAACCGGACCTGTCAAATCTTCAGGTTAGGTAAGCGGACCCTGTGTAAACAGGATAATTCTGTGGAGATGATGACGGATAGGTACTTTGATTATCGAAACTTACTTCGATATTTACTTCGATTTTGTTTTTTTTTTTCGAATTCATAATGTAGGATCGTTAATAAAATCAAGCATCCAAGTTTTTTTATGGCTGATTCCTGGTAGTTGTTGCCTGGAAGAAATTGCTTCAGAGCAATAAGGCCGCTCATTTGTGCTGTTGCTAAATGTTTGTATGCTTTGTTTGTGTGCAATAAAATATATTTGATTTGTTTTGATGATTATCAGGTGCTCGTACGATGATGAATTTAATGTACCTACAGGGTGTTAGTAACATCGTAACAAATACTAAATCTGAGTTAATATCAAGTGGAATTTTCCTTCGCGAAATTCATGATTTTATTTTCGATATTTTTTATTTTATTTTTTTTTCTTTTGTTTAATTTTTATATATATTTTTTTTCTGTGTCTGAAATAAACGATTTTATTTTTTTATTTATTTTATTTTATATTCTTTATGTTTGCGACGGAAAATTCCACTTGATATTAACTCAGAATCATGAGCTGAACCGCTCCCCTCAGTATTCAGTATGGTGTCACTAACATTCTATGTTAAGCTATTGGTATAACTTTTATGAATAAATAAATATCTCAACTTCTTAAGACTTGAACCACACACATTTTTCTTTATTTTGAAACGTCTTTCAAAGAATTAATCTAGGGTCCATTGTGGGTGGGTCTTTTGAAATATTGGCCAAGATTAGGCAGACATATACGCTGCCATGACCGATCGAAGCAAACATTGTATGGGGGAATAAAACGGCTTCCGTGGTTCAGTAGTTGACCGTTGGGCTCACGATCCGGAGGTCCTGGGTTCGAATCTCCGGTGGGGACATATCACAGAAATCACTTTGTCATCCCTAGTTTGGTTAGGACATTACATGCTGAGCACCTGGTTGTCCGAAAGTAAGACGCTTACATCTGTGATCCGTGCTTCGGAATGCACGTTAAGCCGTTGGACCCGGTTACTACTTACTGATGTAAGTACGTAGTCGTTACATGGGTCATGTCATGGGTTACATGGGTCTTTAATCTGTTCCATGGAAGCTCTTCTTGGTCTTCCCCTTCCTCTCTTCTGAAAATGCATTTCGGAAAAAAAGCCTAACTTTGTGGCGTGGATTATTTTCCACAAATTGGAATTCTAAAGTGTAAAGCGATTGGACTGAAATTACCTCCATTTTCAAATAGGACAATAGGGACAGGAGGCCCAAACCAATTAACCATAAGAGGGACCAGATCGGGAGTAGGTAGGGGTCTGGGGGCCATATTTTTTTTTAACACGTTCAGCGCCACGCGGTCCACGGGCAAAATGATGATTTCCGTATTTTTTTACAAAGATGTCTTATAGTCGTAATCGTTGAGACATATGTTTATTTGCACTAATTATTTAAAAAACTAATTTGCGAGAAAAAAAAAAACAGAATATAGGTGGCGATAGAACTGGATACAGGTGGCGATAGGAAATAATAAATAATGTTAAATATTGTTATGTTAATGTTATATGTTGTTATGTTATGTTGTGTTTGTGTGTTGTTTCTGATTCTCTACATAGTTTACTTTTTAATTTCGAAATTGTTATGTTAAATATATATTGATAATAACGTAATAAATACTAATAATTACTAACATAGCTATAAGTTGAATTGTTACTGACACTCTTAACTAACCATCTATGGACTATTGTATTGTCTGATATAAATGAATAAATTAAATAAATTAAATAGCGTGGAACGCGGGTGTCTTCCATGGCTTGGAAGAAACAACCAAATTCTTTGCGTGGCATTGAAAGTGTTAAATAATATAGGCTCGGTTATAGCCTATGTCACTCTTCATCATTTCAACTATCTCCACTTAAAAAATCACGTCAATTCGTCGCTCTGTTTTGCCGTGAAAGACGGACAAACAAACATAAACCTCACCATACTTTTTGTGAGACCAACGAGATAGGTGAGCCATATCGCCGTCTATAATGGTCGAGCCAACTGTGTTAGTGAACCTTTAAAAGTGGCCATGGCATTTGCCAATGCATTAGGCAAAGTCAAGTAAAGACCCTGTGGTCCCTTTTTTCTTGTTTCTTTTGGTGTGTTCGTCTGTACGAAGGGTAGCTTGTCTGTCGGTCTTTTATAGGACACACTTCGGTGAGTGTGCGCAGGAATTTCACGAGTTAATCCCACCCACTCCATTCCATCTACGGACAACAAGACGTCGGCGGACATTTCATCCTTATGTTGTGGATATACCACCAATCCGCACTAAAAGTTTCGCCTCTTCCTTTTTGATGTGAACAGCGAAGGATTGGAACTGTCTGCCGTCGTCTGTTTTTCCAACTCGTTATAATCTGGGAGTCTTCAAGGCTAAAGTGAATAGGCATTTGCTAGGTAAGCGTAGCGCTTATCGCTATCGACTCGCTAGGGTCGATTCATTCTTTCAAATATTCCTCCTCTCAGACGACGCCCTGAGACGGAGGTTCGCGCCCAACTGGGCGCCCTCAGGCATGTTGTCTTAAATTTTGTACCGGGTGAGAGCCCTCAGCGCTGCCCATTTGTCCGGCCAAGTGGTTAATGCCATCTGCGGCAAATGTACAATAAGTCACGTCAAAAAAGAATTGCGATCTATAATAAGTTTCTCCCAGTCTTTAACCCAGTAGCAGAAAACCCTAGAATGTTCGTGTGGTTGGTTGGATGTTCCGTACAAAAAGTTTGTGTGGCCAAAACCCCTACAACTTTTCTGAGTACCTCCCCATTTCGAGCTGACACGTTTAAGAGAACAATTTTAATAAGTAACAGACATTCGGGCCTTTGATTAAAAGGACGTTCGGAATTCTATCTACACCACGGTCTACTCGAAAAAAACCTTTTGTTTACATAAGTATGGACAAATCAAATTCAAAAATATCTTTATTCAGTAGGTAACACAATTAGAGTTACACGTTGTTTCCCCTGAGTTGAGGTTCGCACACAACTGGGCACCCTCAGGCCTGTTGTTTTTAACGTTGTACCGGGAGAGAGCCTTCAGCGCCTCCCATTTGTCCGGCCAAGTAGTTAATGCCATCTGCGGCAAATCTACAATAAGGCAAGTCAAAAAAAAAGTTAAGTACACTTTGAATCGTCATTTTTTACATAACGAACGTCTCATCCGCCTAAAACTACTGCAGCTTCTCACGACCTGTATAGCCGGGGAAAAAAGCTGCAAGAAAAACTTCGGCACAGGGCCCTAGACGTTCTTTAAAAAAACTTGAACTATTGTTATCATCATACAGGTCACGCCTGTATCCCTATCGGGGTAGGGACAGCCACAAACAATGGGAATCAGAAATTATTGTTTTTTAAAATTATTTTCCGTTCCATACTTTTGCGACGGAAAATTCCACTGGATAGCAACTCAGAATTATGGCCCTCAAAATTTTCGCTTCGATATAATATACTATACCACTGCAATATAATATACTATGTTCGTTTGTTTGTTGTTATATGTTTCTTTTTGTCTGTTATATTATGTCCAGGGGGGTTAAAATGGCCACATTGAAGCCATTCATCTAAGAAAGCAATATTGCAATTTGACATTTGCACATATAAAAGTAAGTGCGCAATGCAAACAAATGTCAAATAGCATTATTGCTTTCTGCATAGAATAAAGCTTGAATTATTATCGCTTCCTAAAATGAAAAGGCAGTGAAAATCATAACTTCACACATTTCAGCGTTATTAATAATCTGTCTCAACTTGACTTCCGACTTGCGACCACGAAAACGAACTTAGTCTTCATAGAAAACCTCGAAGTTTGAAGTTTAAAGCTAAAATTTTGAAGCGTACGTTTACACTAGATATACTTTGCATATGAAATGCAAAATTTGAGGGGATTCTCGTCGTGGTTGGGTTTTCTACTAAATTAAAACCGACAGCGGCACATATTAAATGTAAACATTATGTAAGAGTGCTAGATTATGTCACTAGGATGTAAGAAGGATGGTATGGTATATTGGAGGATGCAGAGCAGAGATGTGCCATTCATTCACTTTGGGAACTTTCCCGTCAGTAAAAACGCGCAAAACTTATGTTAAAAGAACTTTATTTACTTTATAAGACCAGACTATAAGAAAGAACAATTTGAAAAAGAAATGCTCCTTACTATTAAAAAAAAATACAATGGGAACATTCCCACTTCGGGAACATTCCCACTTCGGGAACATTCCCACTTCGGGAACATTCCCATTTTGGCAAAATTCGATTTATTATCGAATTTTATTTATGAATTAAGTAACAAGTACGACGTTTGATCGCTTGTATCGATGACGTCACAGGACAGTATTACCATACAAACTGCAAAGAAAACTTTCGTTTTGACGTTTCGTAAAAAGTATCTCATTTGACTAGGTTGTCAAGTAGCCTACTGTCAGACTTGCCACATCCACCAGTAACACTCAGCTTAACTCCTCGATCCCTTCCCATCACACGAGCTAGGGGATTAATAAGGAATTATAATGTTGATGCGTCATACAGGCTGCTAATATTGTGGCTACTTTCTGTTAACGTTATGTATTTAAAAACATATTGCATGTTTTTGTCAATTTAATTACTCAAATGAATAACAATAATTATGTTTATTTATTTTTTTAAATAACGTCTAGGGCCCTGTGTCGAGGTTTTTCTTGCAGCTTCTTTTCCCCGGCTATACAGGTTGTGAGAAGCTGCAGTAGTTTTAGGCGGATGAGACGTTCGTTATGTAAAAATTGACGATTCAAAGTGTAACTATGTTACCTACTGAATAAAGATATTTTTAAATTTGAATTTGGACGTCATAAGTGGCTGAATGCGTAATGCGTACGGAATGCAAATCCTATCCCGCGAGATATTGTCTAATTTTTCGGGATCAATCCCGAAACATAAAATGTCGAGATCCCATTCGAGATTGACGGGATTGGGCGAATCTCCTCGAGTTATACTTTTTATTTTAATCATAAAAAAAATAAAATAAATAAATAAATAAAATATTTGGTTATTTTTATTTTCTTTCAAAAAATATTTTATTTTAATTAACCTCACTATCACAAACAACCAGTTTTCATCGTTTTCAGCCATCCTAACTTCACGTTTTTTATGAACTCTTCGGGATCTCGCGGGATTGATTTCCAATCCCGCTGGATCTCGAATTAGCGATATCGAGTCGGGATTAACTTGTTGCACTTAAGACCTCCTGGTTACATGTCGTTTCTGTAATAGATCAAAAACACCTATGTCTGCGCGCACCTCATGACGTAAGCTAGCGGGGCGCGGGAGCAAGCGCTGCCGCCGCGCCGCTAACACATTCGCCTTGACCATCGTACGACGCGCACACCGCGCGCGCATACTTTGTACTTACATACTTACGAGCATTAAATAGTGTTATATACTTCATTAAAGGCATTTTTATTAGTAGTGTTCTCAAGAACATCCTACAAAAACATTCCCTTTCAGGGGTACAATAGCCATCCCTGAAGGGGATGAAAAAGGAGGAAAAAATGTCCCGAGATAATATAAGATTAGTTGTCCAAACGGACAGAGTCGCCGGCGGGAAGCTAGTCAAATATAATTTCGAAGTATGAACGGAGCCAATCAATTTTCAATTATGAAAGTAATTTTCCAATTTGTGAATGTTTTTGAGGAACTTTGTTTCTCTTGGCCCCTCCGTCCTTTGCTGTAATATGTACATACGAAAATACAACAAAAAACACATGCATACAAAAAAGTTGAAGATTAGATACAGACAGCTAATCAACAGAGAAGCTCTCAAAAAAAAAACAAAAAAGAAAGCTCTGTGGGCTGCATAGTTTATTGCGATGGAAAATTCTCTGAGCCGAGGTTCGCGCCCAACTGGGCACCCTCAAGCCTGTTGTCTTAAACGTGGTACCGGGTGAGAGCCTTCAACGCTCCCCATTTGTCCGGCCAAGTAGTTAATGCCATCTGCGGCAAATCTACAATAAGTCACGTCAAAAAAAAAAACAAAAAAAAAAACACTTGATATTAACTCAGAATAATCAGCTAAATCACCTCTCAGTATTTGTTACAATGTCACTTAATCCTATACAAGTACATACAGGTAAAATCTAAAGTATCTAAAGAACTCATATAAAAATAATCCAAACTATCTGATACGAAATGCAATAGTTTTTATCGTAACCAGCGGAACTCCAAACATTTGGCTCACATGTATCAGGAATATGGAGATTGTGATAAAACAAATAAAAAAACATTCGTTTAATACAAAACTTTATGTTTCCCGTTCTATTTGGCTCAGACTTATACTTATTTGGCAACGACTGAAAATGTAAATTTTTTGGAAGTATTTTTTAGTCGGAATTGTTCTTGCAATATGTGATCAATGAGCCGTGGTAGTCCAGTTGGTAGAACGCTTGCCTGTCGCTTTGAGGTCGCAGGTTCGAATCCAGCACAGGCCTAAACCAATGATTGCCGAATTTGTTTTCGAATTCATGTTTGGATCATAAATTATTACCACGTGCTCAGTGGTAAAGGAAAACATAAAGAGGAAGCCCACATTCCCAAGAAATGCATTTTCGGAGGTATGTGACCTAACCTATATTGGGCTGGTTTGCCCTTCGCTGGTTGGAAGGTCAGACAGGCAGTTGCTTCTGTAAAAAACCGGACCTGTCAAATCGTCAGGTTAGGTAAGCGGACCCTGTGAAAAAACGGGATAATGCTAGGGAGATCTCTTCTTCTATCGTGTGGGTTGTGAGGTGGAATACCAACCTTATCAACCCTCATGGTTACTCTTGAGCCTCCAAAGGCCCCTGACATGGCTCATATAACGACTACTTACTTAGATCAGTAAGTTATAACCGGGACCAACGGCTTAACGTGCCTTACGAAGCACGGATCATCTTACTTTCTGACAATCAGGTGATCAGCCTGTAAAGTCCTAACCAAACTACCACAAAGTAATTTTTGTAATATGTCCTTACCGGGAATCGAGTTGAGGACCTCTGGATCGTGTACCCAACGCTCAACCACTGGATCATGGAGGTCGTGTATATGCTAGGAAGATGGTGAAAATACTGTTTTGAAAGTCATTACAGCAAACAGCCAATCAGTATTTTAATAACACACCAAAATAATTATAATTAACGGAAATGTACTGTCGATTTAATTAAAAACGGATACGGCGATATTTTGGTCGTTAAACGAATAATTATTTGTTATTACATTTGAATCAATTAAATGGAGATGTGAAAATTTTTGAATTAATTGAATTAATTGGTATTACAAGTGAGTTTCATAAATACAGGGAAAATAATTATTACGTAATTATATATAAGGGAGGAAATTAACTGAAGTAGAGAATAAAATGATATTTTAATGGAAATTAATTACCTTCACACTCACGCCTTTGATGGCCTATGGGCTGGCTTGACACACAAAAGTAATATCAACATACATAAACAGCCTATATACGTCCCACTGCTGGGCACAGGCCTCCCCTCAATCAACCGAAGGGGGTTTAGAGCATACTCCACCACGCTGCTCTACTGCGTGTTGGTGGAAGAGTTTTTACAGCTAAGAGACCAAAGACTTAACGTGCCCTCCGAAGCACGGAATCATAATTACTTTTTCAGCCAATCAGGTGATTCAAGCCTAAAAAGTCCTTACTAAACGAAGGACAACCTCACAAAGTGATTTCGACAATGTCCTCATCGAGAATCGAACCCGGACCACCAGATCGTGAGCCTAACGCTCTAACCACTAGACCACGGAGTCTGGAGACAAAAAGTTTCATTAAGGACCTTTCGAAGCGACCCGAGGGCTGGCAGCTATTTTTGTCAGAGGGTTAGTTTAGCTGTTCAAAGGGGGAAAACCAGTCTTTTGGGCTCTTTGCCTAGGCGTGATGTTTTGGAGGAGTTTTCTTAAATTAATAATGAATTTTAAGTTATTATGTGTTTGTTTCTCCCTCAATCAGCGCTCATCGCTATCGACCCGCTAGGGTCGATTAATTCTTTCAAATATTTTTCCTCTCAGACGACACCCTGACCCGAGATCCGCGCCCAATTGGGCACCCTCAGGCCTATTGTCTTAAACGTTGTACCGTGTGAGAGCCTTCAGCGCTCCCCATTTGTCCGGCCAAGTAGTTAATGACATCTGCGGCAAATCTACAATAAGTCACGTCAAAAAAATATGTTTGTTGTTTTGCACGAATAAAAGCAACAAGGCCGCCCAAATTGTACTGTATTCATGTGTTATTTCTGATTGTTTAAATTTTAGTTCTGTGCAATAAAGTATATTTGATTTCATTTGATTTGTTTTGAATAAATAAATAAGTTAAATAAATAGCTTTAGAACTCTAAAATTATGTCATAAAAATACTGTCAACTCTTAAAATATATAATTTCAAGCTATAATAAAATTCTTACAATATTTCATGACTGTACACTGGATTTTGTGGTTTTCTCACATTACTCATAAACGTAGTAATAAATAAAAGTAGGACATGCAATCGTCTACTTGCTACTCGTATGTGGGTTACTAAAAATTGCGTTGTCATAGGATTTATTGAATTTGTTTTTGATATATACGAATATGAATCTTCTGATTCATAAAAATTAATTCTGATTTCTATCAGAATCATTTATTCAACGTAATTATCATGGATAAACTTGTTGTAGGTCAATGTAACATTTTTGACTTTACGTTATTTCGCAAGGTGTATCATAGAATAAAGAATAATACTACGCCGAATAATGATTACCTAAATGATAAAAATGTCTGGTATTGAAAATGTTTATTACCCTCATTGATTTAAAAGATATGTTGATGTTGCAGTTTCTTGTCATTTCTTCTCCTCAGACATAACACCTTGCGAAATGACGTAAATTCAAAAATGTTACATTGACCTTCAACAAGTTTACCCATGATAATTACGTTGAATAAATGATTCTGATTTCTGATTTCATAGAACGGCAACTCTCCGCTCCCCACTAGCGTCTGAGCTAAGTTTACCTTACCCCCCCTCGAACATAGTTTAGACTTGAATCGTATGGCGTCAGATGGCCCTTATCTATCTATCTATACTATAATAAATCTGTAGAGAGGACAATTTTATGTACATTAAATATATGTATTTTCAAAATAACTATCAGGGGGTGATTAGTGATCGATACTGATGCCAAAAATGCAATCAGTGAAATTTTTGTCTGTCTGCCTGTCTGTCTGTATGTTCCTTATAGAAACAAAAACTACTGGACGGATTTTAATGAAACTTGGTACAATTATTCTTCATACTCCTGGGCAGGTATACTTTTCATCACGCTACAATCAATAGGAGCAGAGTAGTGAAGGGAAATTTTGGGAAAACGGGAGAAGTTACTCCATTTTTTAAGCTTCCGTCGCGTGAGCAGCCTTAATGGTTAAAGTTACATAGAAATCATGTATGATGGAAATATCTTCTAAATATGTAATCTAAATAATTATATAAAAGGAGAAACTGACTGACTGACATATCAAAGCATAGCCTAAACGGCTAAACGTAGGCACTTGAAATTTGGAAGAGACGTAGCTTAGGTACCGTAGACGTGCACTAAGAAAGGAATTCCCGGAAATCCCACGGGAACGGGAATTAGCGGGAAAATCCTTTTGTATGAAAAATCTAAACTCAAGTTAGACGTTTGAAATTTGGCATGCAGGTACCTTAGGTATCGTAGAGGTGCACTAAGAAAGGAATTTTCGAAATTCCCACGGGAACGGGAATTAGCGGGAAAATTCTTTTGTATGGAAAATCTAAACCACTCAAGTTAGACGTTTGAAATTTGGCACGCAGGTACCTTAGGTACCGTAGAGGTGCACTAAGAAAGGAATTCCCGAAATTCCCACGGGAACGGGAATTAGCGGGAAAATCCTTTTGTATGAAAAATCTAAACCACTCAAGTTAGACGTTTGAAATTTGGCATGCCTTAGTAAACTTAAAGCTTAGTTGCAACAAGGTATTGCAAAATTCCCACGGAAACGGGAGTTAGCGGGAAAAAACATTTGTATAAAAAAATCTAATCTAATCTAATCTTCTAAATATATAAAAGGAGAAACTGACTGACTGACATCAACGCACAGCCTAAACGGCTACACGTAGGCACTTGAAATTTGGAAGAGACGTAGCTTAGGTACCGTAAAGGTGCACTAAGAAAGGAATTCCCGGAAATCCCACGGGAACGGGAATTAGCGGGGAAATCCTTTTGTATGAAAAATCTAAACCACTCAAGTTAGACGTTTGAAATTTGGCATGCCTTAGTAAACTTAAAGCTTAGTTGCAACAAGGTATTGCAAAATTCCCACGGGAACGGGAGTTAGCGGGAAAAAACATTTGTATGAAAAAATCTAAACCGCGTAAGATACGAGTAGATGTTTTTAATCTAGCATGCATGCATACCTAAGTTTAGTTATGGCTGTATTTTGAAAAATGGGAGTTAGCGGGGAAAAAATGTCGTATGAAAAAATCTAATCTGCATAAGTTAGATGCTTGAAATTTGACATACACTCCCACACACACAAAGATCTCTCTTTTATTACACGCTACGCGGACGAAGTCGCGGGCAAAAGCTAGTGTTAGGCTAAACGACTTGTATGAGACTTTTTATTATTTATTATTCTTTATACATACTCAAGTGAAATACGAACGAAAATACCATAACATTGAATAGTCAAACCACTTACTTTGAAGAGTCTTTGCGTAAAAAGGATGTGTATTATTATGATGAACATCCTTTTGTCACATTTTCAGAATTAACAGGCAACACCGACTTGCTTTTAGCCTAATCTATGGCTCATAATATAGAAAAAAGCCCAGGTGAGTGCGAGTCGAAATCGCATATCGATGGTTCCGTATAACGATATCCCAGCAAAAACATAAATGTGAAATGGGAGCCAAGTTCAATATTATGATATACCTATGCCTTGGTTGTCGATTTCAACGACAAACGAAGTGAGATATAAATAGGTGCCAAGTTCAATGGTCAGTTCTGAAATTTATTTATAACAACATAAAATATTTTTCTTTTAACTTAAGATAACATAATTATTGTAGTCTAAAGTCCGACTTGGTTAGTTTTTGATTGCCATATATTTTTTTTTACTCTTCTTACTTTTCTTCGATTGAGAAGCAAGCCGGTTAATAAGACCACAGTGACAATAAAATTAATGATTGTAAAAACAAAAAAATCTCGGCTGACGTTGCCACCGAAAGGGTCTCTAGCCTAGTGAAAAGTGCATTTAAGATAAATGAATAACTCATTGGTGCAAGTCCGATACTAGTGTTCGACGCGGCGCTACAGAGATTATAAAGTTGATTGTAAAATAATATAAAATCTCTGCTGACGTGCCCACGACAGGGTCTTTCGTCTTGTCACGGAACCCTAAAATACACCTCGCGTTTGTAAAAGGGTACGCATGATGAACAAACAGACACATTTGTGAAATAAATTGGTATATACGTGCAACGATTTTGTAGAGCGCGGAGGATATGTCGAGAAAAATATGTACTATACTAGCTGGAGTCAGCGACTTTGCTTGTGTGAAATATATATTTTTTGACTACAATTTTTACATAACGAATGTATCATCCGTCTACAACTACTGCAGCTTCTCACAACTTGTATAGCCGGGGAAGAAAAGCTGCAAGAAAAATCTCGGCACAGGGCCCCAGACGTTCTTTAAAAAGATAAACATAAAAAATTAATAGTTTTACATCTTTTAAGTAAATAAATACTTATTAAAAACAAATATTTCATAACCAAAAATTTACTTTCGAGTTAACTAAAAAATTGGACAATGGTGTGACAAATAAATTTGGTTTTTAGAAACATGCAAAATATTAAGCCCTGTATTCATGGTAAACATTTGTTTAGCAACAGTTGATCAACATTGTTGGTGAGTAGCGAGAATGTTGCTTGCAACTATGTTTAAATCAATACGGGTTATCGGTTGCTGATGTTTACGCTTGTCGAGCGTGAGCTTGTCAACATGACGCTATCAACTCTGCAACACGCAGTGTTGCCAGCAACATGTTGACAGCAACTCCGGAAAACGTTGATTCAACTTTGTTGCTAAACAAATGTTTTGTCATGAATACGGGGCTTTGTTCTATTTTATGATTATTGTAGTCTATTTATAATTAATTATTAGTTGTCGCTATCATATAAATTCCACACAAAAAATATCTACCTCGCTTTTATAAAAGTGTACGACAGACGAACATACAAACCCATTTGTGAAATAAATCGCCGTGCACGTGATATGATTTTGTAGGGCTTGGGGACTTGTCGATAAAAAAATAATGTTCTTTTTTTCCTACTACATTGGACTAGGGGCAAATAAATAACACTGAACGCGTTCAATTACTTATCTTCCCGAACATGTCGTAAAATCCGACAGGGGGATTGTGTCGTTTCTTAGATAAAGGCGGCCTCCGTTGTCCAGTGGTTGAGCGTTGGGCTCACGATCCAGAGGCCCCGCGTTAGAATCCCGGTAGGGACATATCACAAAAATCACTTTGTGATCCCTAGTTTGGTTAGGACATTACAGGCTGATCACCTAATTGACCGAAAGTAAGCTGATCGTACTTCGGAAGACACGTTAAACCGTTGGTCTCGGTTACTACTTACTGATGTAGGTGTGTAGTCGTTACATGAGCCATGTCAGAGGCCTTTGGTGGCTCTGTAATAACCCTGACACGTTGGTATTCCACCTCACAACCCACACGATAAAAAGAAGATGGGCGATATATTGCATAAAATTCATCACATTCATTTTAGGATTTCTTATCATCAGTGGCTACAATTTGTGATTGATAACTTGTGGCTCTACCCACCCCATTATGAATTACGGTCGTGAGTTTATGTATGTTTGTTATATTCTATTAAAATAACTGTTAAAGATAAGATATTGGAAACCACAGATGATTTAATATAGATGGCACTGTACAGATTTAAAATGATAATTTCCTATTTTCTAATATTTCGGGTAAGTACATAATTATTTAATAATACAATGCATTAGCAGAAGCATATTTTATACAAAAATAATTGTTGATTGATATTTGGATCTGTGACCGGAAAAATCTGAAAAATCGGAAAAATCCGGTTGGAAATCTGTGACCCATGATTGTGATGAATTGACGTGATTTTTCAGATTACCCTAAAATGGGGGGTGGAATTTTTTATGGAGCATTCTGCAGTTTTCAAGGTAGAAAGCTAAAAATTGGTATGCGGACTATTAGTGACTAACATAAATATTATGCATCATTTTTTTTTGGATATCTGCCCACAATCTTTTCAAAGAGGGGTCGAAATTTTATATGGGACTTTTATCAGTTTTGAAGGTAGGAAAGTGAAAGCCGCGGGCAGAAGCTAGTAGTAAATATTTTCTTTCTTTATTTGAAATGGTTTTATTAATAATTAATAATGGTTATAATATATCCATCCATCCATCCATCCATAGGGAAGGCCCGTGCCCCAGTAGTGGGGACGTTAATGGGCTGGTGATGTGTGTGTGTGGTTATAATGGTTGGTTATTATGGTTGGTGGTGGTGGTATGGTGGTTTAATGGTTGGCTTTAATGGTTTACTGTCGACAGCTGCATCCCCTCTCTACACCTCTCGCAAAGGTTACCGACGGTAACTTACCGTTATCCGTGATACATGACGACGATTTTTAACGCGTTCCACCACATTGCAACGTACCAAAACTTAAGCCAGGATAACTTCTCCAAAACAAAATTGGGCGAAATAAAAGTACCATAAGATGCCACAAGAAATATGGAGTAGGTTACCATGCTGCTCCATAGCAATATAAACAACAAACACAATTGAAAAAGAAAAAAAGAAAATTATACTTACGTTTACGCCCGTGATAGATTTGAACCTGCGACTAATGAATAATAATAATAATAAATTATATTAAATAAAAAAATATTACATTTAATTAATTAATTTTAATTTTTTAATTAAATTATATTATTATTTATTATTACGTCGCTACCTAATTGCTTCTCTTTATTTTGATCAGAATAATAATGGGTGGAAGATGTTATTGTGCTTGGGTGGTCATCATTTATACCCAAAAAGAAAGATGTAAACATCTCTGTTATTCATGAAATTATAAAGTTAAACGTAGAAAAATCTGTACGGCGCCATCTATACTGATTTTGAGGAACGTACGGTCACGAGCATTAATATGTATACACTTTGGTACCATGTCACATTAACTTTTTTGACAAATTGAACTGTTAGTCTCACTAATGTCAAATATGGTAGTGGGACAGAGTCCTAAAGTGGGTACATTATCTGGAAAGTTATTGAATTGATCCGTCTTAAAGACTTCCAATCCTAGCTAACGAAGTGTACCTATTTTGTTTATAATGTCATTAACGCGGGCTTTGCATATTATTTTTCAATTACATTCTGTTGGCACAGGCTTACCGCTGAAAATGATAAATTAAAACACAAGATTTTGCGTGATAACATATACATTATGCATGACAACATCGCGTTTGTTTTCATAACATACAAACTCAGTGCAGTACGATAAGAAGGATAAGACGTTCGGTTTTTTGAATTTGAATTTCACTCTGTAATCTGACGTCATAGAATAAGCAATAACACTACGTATAGAAGGGACACTCCCAGCCCCGCACTACTAAGAGCTTAGAGCGTGCTTGGTTTACCTCACCCCCTTGATGGGATCACTTTAGTCTACGTCTATGGGAGCGCGCGGATGTGGGTTGTGAGGTGAATTACAAACCCCATCAACTCTGGTGTCAGGGTTATTATTGAGCCGCCATAGGCCCCTGACATGACTCATGATACAACTACATACTTACATCAGTAAGTAATAACCGGGACCACCGGCTTAACGGGCCTACCGAAGCACGGATCTTCTTACTTTTGGACAATCAGGTAATCAGCCTGTAATGTCCTAACCAAACTAGGGATCACAAAGATATTTTTCTGATTTGTCTCTATCGGGATTCGAACCTGGGTCCTCCGGATCGTGAGTACAACGCTCAACTACTAGACCACAGAGGCCGTTGGTATTATGTTTGACAGAAAATAATTTCGAGGAACCACTCACTTTGGGAATCGTTAAATTTACCCCTTCAGAAACAGAAAATGTTACACCAAAGCTGGCGAGGAGTAGTGAATACTATACACCTCTGCCTAACCCTTTGACAATATGGGCGTGTTGCTATCTGACTGTTATGAATAGTTCAGTTTACAAAATTGGTTTAAAATGCACGTCAGCACTTGAACAATTCAAGAGCATCGACCTCAAAAATATTTATTTGCGCGCAAAATCAGATCCAGCGTTCCCAAATTGGGTTACTCGCACAAAAGGGTTGTCTGCATATCACGGAGGATTCAAGAGTACCAATTGTCCCGAATATCACGAGTGGCCTGGAGTATCCCGAGTGTCCGAGACGGGTCCTTACAAATAGCTAAACATTCGTATTCATTCGGACGGTTTTTGTAAGGACACTCGCTTACCGGTTTTTGTGTAGACCTACTTTTCAACTACGATATACATGTTCTGGATGTGGCTATACAGTTTACATAACATCATCATCAACCCATTAACGTCCCCACTGCTGGGGCACGGGCCTTCCCTATGGATGGATAGGGAGAACGGGCCTTAAACCATCACGCGGGCCCAGTGCGGATTGATGGCTATTAACGACTGTTAATGCAGCCGGGACCAACGGCTTAACTTGCCTTCCGAAGCACGGAGGAACTCGAGATGAAAACTTTTTTTTGTGGTCACCCATCCTATGACCGGCCTTTGCGAAAGTTGCTTAACTTCAACAATCGCAGACCGACGGGTTTACCGCTGCGTCACCGAGCTCCTCATAACATAAACAGCCTATATACGTCCCACTGCTGGGCACAGGCCTCCTCTCAATCAACCGGAGGGCGTATGGAGCATACTCCACCACGCTGCTCCAATGCGGGTTGGTGGAGGTGTTTTTACGGCTAATAGCCGGGACCAACTGCTTAACGTGCCCTCCGAAGCACAAAATCATCTTACTTTTTCGGACAATCAAGTGATTCAAGCCTGAAAAGTCCTTACCAAACAAAGGACAGTCTCACAAAGTGATTTCGACAATGGCCCTATTGGGAATCGAACCCGGACCACCAGATCGTGAGTCTAACGCTCTAACCACTAGACCACGGAGGCTATTCTATATAGTTTTTTTAAATTTTTATTATTTAGCCTATTCGATCCCACTGCTGGGCAAAGGGTTCCCCTTGATTTTTCCACTTCTCTCGACTTTGCGCGATATCCGGCCAATCCTTCCGATAAACATTGACATCGTCACACCATCATTTCGCCTTCCTTGACTTCTATGCCCGTCTTGAGGTATCCAGTAAGTAACGACCCGTGCCCATCGAGCTGGATGCATCCGGCCAACGTGTCCGGCCCAGTCCTTCAGTTAAAAAAAAACAAAATTTAATCATCATCACTAATTGAAGAGCCGCGCTCTTGTTAGTATTGCATTCTCCATCCTTGTCTATCAAAGACCAATTCCGTCACTTCTTTATAAGACACGACGTTCACCTTCTCTTTAATTTGTTATGTAAGCTCTTCTTGGTCTTCCCCTTCCTCTCTTTCTTTTAGGCTTCCCGTTATGTTGTTTTTAAAAACTTAATAACTTCTTCGAATTTCTCATATTCTTATAACAAAGCTGTGTTGTACCTACTGTCTGTTTTCCTAATCTATTGCTTATAAAACAATAAATAAGGCTGTTAAAAGTACCATAAATAATAATAATAATAATAAAGCGGTGTACACCTCTCAACACCCAAAGCTGCTCACAACCATGTTGCTGCCTCGCCGTCCAGTCGCGTCGGCTAGATAGCTGGCCCATTCAGTGAGTGGCGAGTCACCGCCTGTTCATTGTATCTCTATTATTAACATTGGTCAAACAGACCCCTTAGTCCTCTATAGCCCCAGTATCTCGGTCCACTAACTCCCAACCCAATAGCCCAGTTCCCGTAGTTCTCTGCAATAGTCCTACACGAACCGGGGATTGTCTTTGGGTGCACTCCCATAGTGCATAAGGGGATAATCGCCGGTTGGTGTCACACCACATGTATATTAAAGTGTCTTAAGGCCTCTACATTTTGGCTTCGGCCCGACGCACGCCTTTCAAAAGTCCGGGACTCCATAGGAAATATGGAAATGACATACAAATAATAAAATTTAATGATGCAATAAATAATTGTGTATTGAGCATTTTATTGGACATTACTAGATGCGATATGGCAATTCTGCCGGTTCTGAACTTGCACGAACCACTCGACCACTATAGTCGGCGATAGGAGTTACCACCTATCAATTGGTCTAACAGAAAGCTCGGTGAGGTGTAGTTGCATCTTGCGATGGATGTACAGTCATGAGAAATATAATGTACCCACTTTAGGACTCTGTCGCACTAACATATTTGACATTTAGTGAGACTTACAGTACAATTTGTCAAAAAAGTTAATGTGACATGGTACCACAGTTGTACCTCTCACTACGCCAATTAGGATAAAGTCGTGAGAAATAAAAAAATCAAATATTTGTTCTTCAAAATTAGCTTACATAGTTAGAACGCTTTTTGGACGTTAAAATTAATTACGTATTATGTAACTAGCTGTAAAACCATTACCACATCGGAAGTTTTATCGCTGAGGGAAAGACGTGGCCAGAAAACCTCCCAGCACAGGGCCCTGCTCCTACTGTTTCATGTTTTCCTTTCTTTTTTAAGTCCAAGCTGTATTACTTGAGTTTATGTATGATTTCTTAGATGACTTTAATGGCATTGCCGGAATGATATGAGCCATAGCACTCTATTTTTTAAGTCCCTGTCTATGAAGCCTTTTCTTCTTTTAAAAGTGATTTTTTAAAATAAAATCTAAATAATTTAAGTACCTTCATACCACTTCAATATTTTCTGAGTTCGCTCACGTTCTTAGGCCGGCGAATTTTGCACTTCAGGCCAACAAAAAGGGACATCTCAATGTTAGGCGAGAATTTCCATAACGTTTTAGTTAACTTGCGTCTCATTTTTTCCACCCCTTTTAGTGGTCTCAAGTGGAATTAAATTATGACAGATCTCGGAGGAGTGATTTTGCTAGAGTTGCGCGTTAAACTTAGTATTTTTAAGTAGCTAGTATTTTTTTCCTCCACCAACCCGCAGTGGAGCAGCGTAGTAGAGTATGATGAGTAGTGCTGTGCCTAGCAGTGGGATGTATATAGGCTGTTCATGTTATGTGCTACTCATCATCAGCCGTACGACGCCCACTGCTGGGCATAGGCCTCCCCCAAGGATCTCCACGACGAGTTATGTGCTACTATTTAGGATTATTTTCTGTGTTGCTTTTTCTTCATAGTCCCTTACCAAGTGACTACTGACAGTGATATTACTGACATTATTTTAGAAACATAAATGAATGGCTCTATTCGAAAAATTTAAGTATATAAAATTGTATTTAAACTAAATTTAATCTAATTGTGATAAATATTAATGATGTTGACTTATTTTAATCGATTTGACATTTATATTTGCTTTTTTTATTATTATTAGTGTTTTATTAATTTTAATCAATGGCTCTCTCTGACAAAAGTTGTAAATTTGTACTTTAATTTATTTGTTTTAATTAATTATTAAGCTGACTTGTTTTAATTGACTGCAACTTAAACATTTGCACGCCTGCTTGCCGGCTGAATACACGGATAAAATTTTCTTGTAATACCTATTTATACTGTATTCTTTGAAAATAAATGATTTCTGATTCTGATTCTACTATGACCTCAGGATCGTGAGCTAACTTATCCACTGAAGCCGTTAGTAAGCAGCTGAAAGACTTCTATTCTTTTTATTCACTCTTAGTCCAGCGTAGAAGAAATAACCTGTTGTGTAGCAGTACTTAATACTAGCATTCAAAATTGTACCTAGTACAGAAATCTTTGCCACAACACTAAAAAAAGGGACTAGGGAATGTTAAATTTGGCCAGTTTCCCTTATGTAAGGGCTGGCCGTGTGAGAATATAAATACATTTTGTCATTTCCCTGACCTTTAAGAAGATGCCTTAAAATAAATAATGATAATATTTTATTTTTGGAGATTAATACACGTGTAATTTTTAAAGCCAGCTCCAATTTTTAAATATTTTAATGTCATTGTCTTGTTTTCCTGTGTGGCGTCTTTTCCTATGAAGTACAATAAAATTATTAGGGTGGTTTCCAACTAAACAAATCACTTACTTTTCACTAAACGTCAAAACACGAAATTACAATGGAATTTGTATGAAAAAGCAACCTGTGACATCATAGGAAAACGTGACATAATGACGCAATCATTATTACATTTTTCTTTATTAAAATTCATAAATAAGTTAAATAGAAAAAAGAAGACGTTTTTTGACACCTTTACGTCTGTCTTAATTAGTAATCAGAATTTCATAATTTATCTATGATCTAGGAAACTTCTTCTATCGTGTGGGTTGTGAGGTGGAGTACCAACCTCATCAACCCTGGTGTCAGTTTAAATTGGTGTCAGTGTCTATTGAGCCGCCAAAAGCTGACATGGCTCATATAACGACTACTTACTTGCATCAGTAAGTAGTGGCCGGGACCATCGGCCTAACGTGCCTTCCGAAACACGAAACTAGGAAACTGCCCAATTGTAAATGGACATCTGCCTGTCTTATAATTCTCAAAATTATTTGGCCATCAAGAATGGCCACCCATTAGAACTTGTGTAGGTATATCTCCTTTTATAGAAACTTCCGTATTTTTACATTATGTTGTAATTGTGCCAAAGCTAAAGACACACAAAAAAGCTGGTTAAGTGCGAGGCCGACTCGCGCACCGAGGGTTCCGTAGCTCTTGTTCTATCGTGTGGGTTGTGAGGTGGATTACCAACCCCATCAACCCTGGTGTCAGGGTTACTATTGAGCCGCCAAAGGCCCCTGACATGACTCATGTAACGACTACGAACTTGCATCAGTAAGTGGTAACCGGGACCATGTTAACGTGCCTTCATCATCAGATCATCTTACTTTGGAAATTCAGGTGATCAGCCTATAATATCCTAACCTAGGGATTACAAAGTGATTTTTGTGATACGTCCCTACCGGGATTCGAACCCGGGACCTCCGGATCGTGATCCCAACGCTCAACCACTGGACCACGGAAGCCGTTTATTAAAATTAATAAATACTTAAGGTAAATAAATTCATAGACTTTGCCGTTGAAAAACTATTGTCACGATACATCGACACAGGCTTCGATTAATTTAACAATAAGGGACTTTCCTGGCTACGTTCGCCAAAAACAATACAGATGGCGTTGTACAGCTTTAACGTGATAATTACCTATTTTCTCATTACTCGGGTAAGTACATAATTATTCCAAAATACATACAATGTAATGGCAAAAGCATTATATAAAAATGATTGTTGCTCGAAATTTGGATCACATTATGTATAGAATTAACTTGCTACCTATATTGCTTCTCTTTATTTTGATCAGAATAATAATGGGTGGAAGATGTAATTGTCTGGGTGTAATGAAAAGGGTCATCATTTATACACAAAAACAAATATAAAATATGCATATTTTTTTTATTCATAAAATTTTTAAATTTTACATGTCAAATGCCCGCAGTGGAGCAGCGTGGTGGAGTATGCTCCATACCCTCTCCGGTTGATTGAGAGGAGGCCTGTGCCCAGCAGTGGGACGTATATAGGCTATTTATGTATGTTATGTTATGTAAATGTCTACTTATCAATATCAAATACCCATAGTTATACATAATTATATCAGTGATGTCAACATATTATCTATCCATTACAGAACTCATCCATGTTATTACAAGTTACATTAGAAGGTTAAACGAAGGTTAAACTGTACAGCGCCATCTATATATTTTTTGAGAAACGTAGCCTGGAAGTTCCTCATTGCAAATAAGTTTGTAAACGCAAAAACGTGTTTTTGTCTACGTTTTTCGTCTTTACTTATGATTTAAGCTGTAAAGCCTTCCGTCTTGCCAAATTCCATGATTCTAGTTTTATGGGAAATACTCTATAGGTTTTGATTCCCTTATGGAATATATGAAAATAATGCTAAAAATTTTGGATTGTGTTGATTTAGGAGCTTTATTTTTTTACAGCTTTAAGGTCGTAACGGCGACAGTCCTTTTAAAATCCAAACTCCATTGTTTTACTATTGTGTCTGGAAACCTCGGCTATTCGAGGTTAAAAGGGACTGCAAACATAATTTCCTATTAGATGTTAATTTCAACTTGATACTCATGCTTTTCGGGGAAAAAGGGTCTTTACAGACAGACGGTCAGACAACAAAGTGATCCTATAAGGGTTCCGTTTTTCCTTATGTGGTTTGGAACCCTAAAAACAATGCAAAATAAAACAAAAGGTGTGGAATATTATAATGGGCTGGTGGAGTATGTTGGTAATGAGAGGAAGTAATCGCGTGTGTTGCTCGTGTGTGGAAAGAAATTGGGTCGACATCTATTTTAAAAAGTAGATAAGTAAATTTCTTTTCGTATTAATAAAAATATATTTATTTCTACATATTTTTACAAATCAAAAATATATTTTTCTTAGCATTACAAATAATTAAAACTTGACTACTAAAACTAAAAAACAAAAAGAAACAAAAGTACACGCAAGTAGGCTCAATTACAAATGCTTAAACCTATAATAAAATAATGATAATTTAATTTATTTTTTAATGTTAGGTTAGTAATTTAATTTAATAATTATGTTTATTAAATTACATAACATAACAACGACATTAAAAAAAATGAAAAAAATGGAAAAAAATAATGTTTTTTTATATTCTTATCTTATCTTAACTTTATTTTTTTATATTTTTTAATTTTATTAAAACATAATAAAAAATAAAATGAAATAATGATATATTTTTTAATGTAGTTATGTTCTGTAATTTAATAAAAATAAAAAATTAATGTTTTTTTATCTTTTTTTTATTAATTTTCCGAATTGTTTATTTTGGTTACCCATTTTAATATTATTAAATAAAAAGAACCATTTCAGAACACAAGTCAAATTATATTTAGTTCACACGATTCTCTTTTTGAAAGTGGAACTAAAATGTGCAAGTTAAAAGGCCTGTTTTTGACGTGACTTATTGTTCTGCCGCAAATGGCATTAACTACTTGGCCGGACAGATGGGGAGCGCTGAGGGCTCTCACCCGGTACAACCCAGTTGGGTGCGAACCTCGGTTCAGGACATCCTCTGAGAGGATAAATTTAATTGAAAGAATTAATTGCTCCTAGTGAGTCGATAGCAATGAGCGCTGAAAGAGAAATCGTCGACCTCGCGGGCGGTGTCGGTATGGGTTAAAAAGGCCAAATTGAAACAAGTCGTTAAAAAAAATCAATATTGCTATTTGACATTAATTTCTTGACTTTGCGCATCTTTTATATACGCCAATGTCAAATTGCATGAATTGCTGTAATGTGGTATTTTTAGACTCCGGCCAAGTAGTTAATGCCATCTGCGGCAAATCTACAAGAAGTCACGTCAAAAAAAAATGTTTTTTTAGACTCCCTGAATTACTTATTTAATCGCTAGGTCAAGTCTCTTGTTTTAAAGTTAGCACGCATCGCTTGGTTTGATTCTTGAGTAAAAGATTAAAATATAGACTTACTGAACAATAGATCCTACAATTTGTCTGTTTTGGATATAAATCCTTGAGACCTTTTCGTAACAAAAGTTCAGTCGTATATCAAAAATGCAAGTCATTTCCTGTTCCATAAATAGAACAGTATCAGTCTATCCCAATGAAAGACTTCCCAGGGTGCGTTCTCCAAAAATAAATATTGATAGCTTCTTTGGGTAGTTTCCTAGGTCAAAGATAAATTATGAAATTCTGATTATCTAATAAAGAAACATTTTTTTTTTATATTCAATCAACGGAATAGTTTCAAATTACAAAAAGTCAAATAATCCAACTTAAAATTACTTAACCTAGAACCCACTCCGTGTCAAACCTGGCCCAAAAGTGCCCATGACACTAGCAGCGTTACCGTGCTGGATTGCCATTTTTTATATTTAACTTATTTATGAATTTTAATAAAGAAAAATGTAATAATAAGTGAGACATTTTGTCACGTTTTTCTATGACGTCACAGGTTTATTTTTCACACAAATTCCATAGTAATTTCGTGTTTTGACGTTTAGTAAAAAGTAATTGATTTGACTAGTTGGAAACTACTGTATTTTATGGATAACAGACATATTATGCATTTCTTATCTTTGTTTTTGGGAATAATAAATGATGACCCTAGTTATTATACTCAGGCACATCATATTATTAGATTTTACCCGCGGGTTTGCTTGTATTTACGTGATGATTATTTTTAATTGAGAAAAGGAAAACATGAAACAGTAGGGCTAGGGCCCTGTGCTGGGAGGTTTTCTGGCCACGTGTTTCCCTCAGCGTTACAGATTCCGATGTGGTAGTAGTTTTACAGCTAGTTACATAATATGTAATTTATTTTTTGACGATCAAAAAGCGCGAACTTTGTAAGCTAATTTTGAAAAAAAAAAAAAAAAAAATTTTGATAACAACTGCTGCGACATGCTCCGGACAGGTTTTATCTCGAAATCTTGCATAAAGTACATGATAGAAGCAGGTTATCTTAATAAACCATCACTAATTAAAGAGTCATGCTCTTGTCGGTGTAGCATTCTCCATTCTTGTCTATCAATGGCCAGTTCTCAATCAATCTATCAATTCAATTCAATCAATTTTTTTTTCTTAATTTTTTTTTTTAAATTAAAATTTTTTTTTATTATATATTGCAATTTGCAATGCCTTCTCCATCGTCTTTGTGGCGTGTCTATGAGATAACTAGGACATTGTATGGAAATAAACAAGTTTCCTTTTGTTTAAAGTTCACAGGGTTTCATTAACTAGACTACAAAAGAAAATATTTAGAATATTCCGCGAGATGGAACCGGTTCTTGTAATTAAGGCTGTGGGTACACTGTCGACTAAGATGTTGAAAGAAAGATACCTTTATTATTGTTCATCATTCTAGAGCCATAGACTAATTGGGTCGTGCACTAGGTTCAAGATAAATTATGAAATTCTGATTACTAAATAAAGAAAGATCTAAAACTAACGAAAAACATTTTCTTTTTTCTATTTAACTTTTTATGAATTTTAATCAAGAAAAACGTAATAATAAGTCCGACATTTTATGTGATCTTTTTCATACAAATTCCATGGTAATTTTGTGTTTTGACGTTTAGTAAAAAGTAACTGATTTGACTAGTTGGAAACTAGTCTATTAGGAATAAGTAGAGATCGTCAGTTATTCAGTTTAAATGTTTAAATTGTAACCCTCGGAAACTGGTCATTCCCAACACGAGCATATCAAATTGATTACTAGGAGCTCCACAGTTTTGTCATTGTAAACATACATACGTACATAAACTCACAACTAATTCCCACCGGGGTAAGCCGAGACTATGGAATTAGCTACTTGACAGTTTTCAGATAAGTATTTAAAAAAATACAATACTCATCAACAATCAATAATCTGTCTTATTTTATACCACTTTAAATACTGTATATTCTCGAAAAAGATTTATATAATAGAAAAAAAAAACATTTTTATTCAATTTATCATTGTGCTTTGTATTGTATTGATACTGGAGAAATAAAGTTTTTATTTGTTTATTTTTTTCTACTGTTGTACTGTCACTGTGGCGTCCTCTAATAAAAAAAAACCTTTCTTTCTTTCTTTTCTAAATAAAATTAGTAGTTGTTATGTAAATTAATATTCAAGTCGCTATATCGTACCGTATAAAGCGCGCCTAACACAGAACAATTTTCGAAATCAAACATGGCGGCAAGACAACTCAAAGAACGCGGGAAAACGGAAATTTCGCGCGCAAAACGCCGCCATTGCCATTCCGCTAAACGTTGGAATGAAAACGTTTCAAAAATAATGGTAACGCCTGTATTAACTGGAATCAAGTCCTCTGTTTAAGATGTTATGGCCAAAAGTAATGTCCTGTTAATAGGATTCTTTTGTAAGTTAAAATTGATTAAATTTGTAATGGATTTTGGGACATTACAGTTACGTATTACCTAAGGGAAAAGGACTATTAATTTGAAAGAGAAATCTTATTATCTATGTTCAGTGATTATTAGATAAAGGCTTCCGTAGGCCAGTGGTCGAGTGCTGGGCTAACGATCCGGGGCCTATTTCATAAAACTTACAATTGTAAATTACAAAGACAATTTGATGTACATTGCGGAGTGTGTGATCACGAATATTTTGCAGTTTCAAATTAGCTACGTAATGAACACCAAATTGTCGTTGTTATTTATAATTGTAAGTTTTATGAAATAGGCCCCCGGAGATCCCAAGTAACGATCTTCACTGGGACACAAACACAAAAATCATTTTGTGATCCTTATTTTCTTCAGGATATAGAAGGCTGGTCAGCTGGTTAATCGAAAGGACGACGACCCATGCTTCGGAGGATACTTTAAGCAGTTGGTCTTGGTCAACATTTTCACTAAGATTTTTGAATTATTTTTTTTACTATTTACCTATACCTCTGTTTCTGTTTAAATCAATGATTATCACGCGCTCAGCGGAGAAGGAAAACATCGTAAGGACACCTACATTGCCGCATTTTCGGAGGTATAAGACATAACCTGTATTGGGCTGGTTTTCCCTTCGCAGGAACGAAGGTCAGACAGGCAGTCGCTTGTCTTAAAAACCGGTCCTGTCAAATCTTCAGGTCAAGTAAGCGGACCCTGTGAAAAACGGGATAATGCTAGGGAGACGATGATGGGGACCTACACCTCTACCATGACTCTGAGTTGATATCAAGTGGAATTTCCGTCGCAAAAATATGGAACTCAAAACAATAAAAAAACACTAAAATTTTCTTGAATTTTCGGACAGGAAAATGTCACTTGATATTAACTCAGAAACATGGCCTGAATCATCCCCCTCAGTATTCGTTACGACGTCACTAACACCCTGTATAATACATTCTAAGTTCTTGCAATCCTGGTCATGCATGAGCCAACTAATTAGTATTCTTCCAAAATACCTATTTGTATTCAAAGCGACCAAAATAAGTAGGTAACTAAATCCTTTATGATTCAGTGAATTACTGCGGCAGACTCATTTGTTACGGGTCCTTTGAAAATTAGTTCCGGACTAATCTAGTTTTGAGTGCACCCGACTAAAAATTAGTCGGACCTAAATTAGTCGACTTTGTGCAACCAGCGTTTTGTACTTAATTAAAACTTATTTACGTCTCTACCGTGTAGATTACATACATACATGAATAGTACTCACATTATTCATACTACATACATAAACTTATAAAGTCAAGTGCAATAACTATCATCGCCAGCCCATTAACGTCCCCACTGCTGGCGCACGGGCCTTCCCTGTGGATGGATAGGGAGACCGGGCCTTAAACCACCACGCGAGCCCAGTGCGGATTGGTGGTTATTAACGACTGCTAATAATGCAGCCGGGACCAACGGCTTAACGTGCCTTCCGAAGCACGGAGGAGCTCGAGATGAAAACTTTTTTTTCTGGTCACCCATCCTATGGCCGGCCTTTGCGAAAGTTGCTTAATTTCAACAATCGCAGACCGAGCGCGTTTACCGCTGCGCCACCGAGCTCCTCACAATAACTATATCATTTTATAATAAACTAGCTTTTACCCGCGGCTTCGCTTGTGTTAAATTAGGGGTAACACGGTTCTCCTTTCCTAATTTACCAATTTTTAACTTCCTATCTTGAAACCTGCGAAAAGTCCCATATAAAATTTCACCCCCTCTTTGAGGGGTTGGGTTTTGTGATCCCTAGTTTAGTTAGGACTTTACAGACTGATCTGATTATCCAAAAAGTAAGGTGATCCCGTGCGGAAGGCACGTTAAGCCGTTGGTCCCGGTTACTACTTACTGATGTAAGTAAGTAAGTAGTCGTTACATGAGCCATGCCAGGGGCCTTTGGCGGCTCAGTAGTAATCCTGACACCACATTTGATGAGGTTGGTACTCCACCTAACAACCCACACGATAGAAGAAGAAGATAACCGCCACGTTAGGTCATCATCATCATCATCAGCCGTACTACGCCCACTGCTGGTCATAGGCCTCCCCCAAGGATCTCCACGACGATCGGTCCTGCGCTGCCCGCATCCAGCGGCTTCCCGCGACCTTCACCAGATCGTTGGTCCACCTTATAGCGGGCCTACCCACTGAGCGTCGTCCGACAGAACCCTTCCGCCCCAGCGGCCATCGGTTCTCCTCGCTATGTGTCCTGCCCACTGCCACTTCAGCTTTGCAATTTCCACGTTAGGTAAACAACCCTTTATATTTGGGGCTACGATAAACCATGTTACGAAGAATTAGTGCAGTAACATTATTTCATCCTTTTCGGAAACTATGGCTGCACGGGTAATTTATACAACTTAATATTCATAAGGGTCGTAGATTGAAATTTTAGAGCGGCGAGCGATTTTTCTCTACAAATTTTCATCTCCCTCATCATTATCCCGTTTTTTACAGGGTCCGCCTACCTAACCTGACGATTTGATTACAAAAGCGACTGCCAGTCTGACCTTTTAACCCGTGAAAGGAAAACAAGCCTAATACAGGTTAGGTCACATACCTCCGAAAATGGATTTCTCTGGAATGTGATGTTTTCCTTCACCGCTGATTTTTCTATACGTACGTATAAATCATTACTAATTTAAGAGCCACGCACTTGTCGGTGTAGCATTGTTGCTTCGCCAAGGCGACCATCAGCGCCACCTAGTGACGTAGTTTATTGCTATATTTTTTTTTTTTTGATGAGGCGCCATCCGCGCCCTACCTATTCTTTTTCCCTTTTTTCCAATTCGAATCACTTGTATGAAGAAAGTTGTGAATAAATATTGAGTCAAGTCATCGAAATCCCCTATTTACGTGAAAGCAGGGTCTAAACAACCATTCTCCATGCTATTATTTTACGGAAAAATAGGGCAGTGGTTTCCCTCTTGCCTTCCGCCCCGCAGTGCTCTGTCTGACGCGAGTGGGATGGCGCACAGAGTAGCCTATTTCAAAGCCGTACTTGGACTCCTGTCCAAACCCTCTCGTTAAACACATTGTAATTTATGTACCTATGTACATACACACTGTGGCAAGAAAAAATGTGGCCCACATATGGGTCATGCACGTATAAGTTTCGAATTTAATGCCCCATATGTGGTTCATACAAAATAAACGTGTTAAATCGCATTCCTTCAACTCACGTTAGAAAATATATACCCATTTCACGTAGCATATAATTTGCAAGATGAGACATGTTATTTTGGCACGCGAGGTGACGACGAGCTATTTAAAAATAAGGAACCTGCTCGGAGAATGTTTAACTTACATCTGCATGGGCATCCTCAGAACCTTACTAATATCTTAGGCAGGCATATCTTATATATTAGGCAGCTAAATTACTAATTAATTATGTTAATTTTTATTTTTTTAAAGAACGTCTAGGGCCCTGTGCCGAGGTTTTTCTTGCAGCTTCTTTTCCCCGGCTATACAGGCTGTGAGAAGCTGCAGTAGTTTTAGGCGGATGAGACGTTCATTATGTAAAAATTGACGATTCAAAGTGTAGCTATGTTACCTACTGAATAAAGATATCTTTGAATTTGAATGCACGGGGTAATAACCATTTTTTTTTTCACGTGACTTATTGTAGATTTGCCGCAGATGGCATTAACTACTTGGCCGGACAAATGGGGAGCGCTTAAGGTTCTCACCCGGTACAACGTTTAAGACAACAGGTCTGAGGATGCCTATCTAAGTCAGTTTATGTATGTAAATTACATACATCTACCAGTACATCTACCTAGGACACATAATTCAGCTAGGTAAGTCCAACTTCGAGAAAGAGATCTCTCGTCGGATCCAACTCGGATGGGCAGCGTTCGGGAAGCTGCGGAATATCTTCTCGTCCAAAATACCTCAGTGTCTCAAGACGAAAGTCTTTGACCAGTGCGTGTTGCCAGTGATGACCTACGGCAGTGAGACGTGGCCGCTTACTATGGGTCTCGTGACGAGGCTCGGTGTCGCTCAGCGGGCAATGGAGAGAGCTATGCTCGGTATTTCCCTGCTGGATCGAATCAGAAATGAGGAGATCCGCAGGAGAACTAAAGTCACCGACATAGCTCGGAGAATTGCAAAGCTGAAGTGGCAGTGGGCAGGACACATAGCGAGGAGAACCGATGGCCGCTGGGGCGGAAGGGTTCTGGAATGGCGACCACGTGTCGCACGACGCTCAGTGGGTAGGCCCGCTACAAGGTGGACCGACGATCTGGTGAAGGTCGCGGGAAGCCGTTGGATGCGGGCAGCGCGGGACCGATCGTCGTGGAGATCCTTGGGGGAGGCCTATGCCCAGCAGTGGGCGTCGTACGGCTGATGATGATGATGATGATGTATGTAAATTAGTATTTGGATCATAGATATTAGATACGAGTATCACATGGTTTCCAGGATTAGCAGTCAGTTAAAGGCAATTGGCTCGCTCTCTCCTACATAGGAGTGGGTCGTTCTATACTCCTATGCCTACTCCTTTAGGATACAGGCGTGATGATATGGCATGTTGATGGTGGCGCAGTGGAGCTCGGTGGCGCAGCGGTAAACGCGCTCGGTCTGCGATTGTTGAAGTTAAGCAACTTTCGCAAAGGCCGGTCATAGGATGGGTGACCACAAATAAAAAAAAAAGTTTTCATCTCGAGCTCCTCCATGCTTCGGAAGGCACGTTAAGCCGTTGGTCCCGGCTGCATTACCAGTCGTTAATAACCATCAATCCGCACTGGGCCCGCGTGATGGTTTAAGGCCCGATCTCCCTATCCATCTATAGGGAAGGCCCGTGCCCCAGCAGTGGGGACGTTAATGGGCTTGTTGTGGACTGTATGTTCAGGATCTCGGGGAAATAAAAGGCTCGATCAAATTTCCAGATCAGCTCCAAACTAACTCGTTTATTTCGTATAAACAACCACCTTAGGTACTAATCTCAATATCACAACTAGTGGGTGTTCACGTGTCGATCGTATAACTATCTTACTCTAACAGTATCGCTGTCTCGTTCTAGGGCGGCGCTTCCTTTGCTGTCCCTTTTCAGCGGCGCCGTCTCGCTCTAGCGGCGGCGTCCGCTACAGGGCTGATGATGATGATGATGATATGGCATGTTATAAAAAGGTAAATTTTGTTTTCTACGTTGGGCTCGAAGCGAATAAAGAAAAATAGAATGAGTTCAAACGATAGAGGTCCTTTATAACACGATATATCATTTATGCACGATAACACGGTTATAACAACGCTCGGTTTTTACGCAGGTGTATTGCATTGTACGCGTAAAATACAAATATCTATAGATCATGAAAATGAAACGAATGTTTCGTCTGTTCACAATGCAGTATTGTTCCATAGAAACAGTATTTTTCAAAAGATAAAAAATGGATCCAGTACAAAATCGACAGCTGGTCCACTTTTGAAACTGAGATACTCCGTTTAATCATGTTCAAACGTCATGGAGATAGTGTACAGTCATAAGCAACATCATGTACCCACTTTAGAACCCTGTCGCACTATCATATTTGACATTTAATTAGACTTACGGTTTAATTTGTCAAAAAATTTAACGTGACATGGTATCAAAGTGTATAAGTGTGATCGTACTTTGCGAAAATATAAAAATGTTTATCTTTAAAAATATTTGTACAAGTGTGTAACGGTGCACAATAGACAAAATAAATAATACTATTGAAGGGAAAGTTATTTTAAAAAGAAAGATCAAATCTTATCATATCGGTAGGCTCATCATATTGGATTTTAAAGTATTTTGGTAAGTAACAAACACAATGGTGCTAATTCCTGTAGTTAAGTAAGTTAGTAAGTTATATCTGTCATTTTCTTATCCGCCAAAAGGAAAGGCAAGCATAAAATTTATGGAACCTACGTCAATTTTAAGCACAAATCTAAAACAACCGTCTAAAAGTTTTACATTGCCCAATAACCCGACGGAATTATGTTGAGAGCACACGTCAAATGTCTGCAGGAATCGGGGCTAATATAAACTTACGTCTATATCCTCCCTCGTCCGCTACCTCTTCCTGCCCCTTTGGGGGTACAGGCGTGATGCTACGTCATACTATAATCATTTTCCGCTCCCCGCTCAGCTTAACACAACCGCCTAATCTCGTTCGCTCGCTCCTAATTTTGCAAAAACATTTGCGAATATACTCCGTGTTCAGGTTAAAACCAATTAGTGTTAACAGAAAGATGCAGCATTTGGACAAAATAATAACAGCTTTATACACGGACGGACATTTTCAGATAGACGTACAGGTCCGGACTTGGACCTGATAAAAATCAGCTTTGTGGCACTCCCTCGGAGTGTCACAACATATTTCTAAGCTGACGTCCCTTTTTAGAAATAAGGTTTAATTATTATGCTCACTCCTACTGTGGTATAGGTAGGTACCTATACCTTTTAGTAAGTTGGTTAGTGGGCTCTGTTTTCCGCATTTAGACTCTAAGATGGCGGTGGCATTATGCGTTGTACCTATACTTACTTATATCTCACAATAAATGATTTATATTCTATTCTATTCTAAACCGGGTATTTGAGAGACGGTCACCCTTATAAAATAAGGAATACTACTACGTACACAACGGAAACTCTCCGCTCCCCACCAGCGGCTGAGCTAGCTTTACCTCACCCCCTCTCGGTCTTACTTAAGTCTTCAATCACACAGATGCGCGTGTACGATAACGTCCATGTGTAGTGTCTGTGTAAAAGTAGGTGTTTTGTATGAAGTTTTTGGGGTGTGCTTATGGCCCGGGCCTGCAGACACACATTTACATTATTTTCTCTTTTTCATTAAATTACTCTGTGAAAGCTCCGAATTGAAAAAATGCAAAAGAAAATCTGTGTTGGACACAGAGTAACCAAAGAAGGAAGAATGCATCCAGCCGTTTCAGGTTGGGCAAGTCGTAACAGTCGCCTCATTTGTCCGGACAAGTAATTAATGTTATCAATTGATACTTGACGCAAAGCTACAATGAAAAAAAAAAACTTATTTTTATTTTTGTAACTGTTTTAGTGTTGTGTTTATATGTGTAACAAAGCGTTTTTGTATTTTTGCAAAAAAAAAAATACTAGTACTAAGATAGACTAAGGGCCATATCTTACTAAGACACAATGGTGGTTCTACCACGTACGTGCTATCAACAAAATGTATGCAGTTGACACCTGAGGGTCTAAGTAAGGCCACAACAAAGCAATTCATCTTTTACATGAATTGTGACATATAACATTTGGAGCACAATGACAAGAAACGTCAAATAGCAATTATTTTATAGGTAAATGGCTTTTAGTGTGACCTTTTTAAATCTGGCGTTGTTGGCTTACACAACAAGAAACTAGGTGAGATAGACCCTTTAAACAACCGCATATATTTTAGGAAACCCCCCACACTAGCGCCGCGCACCCTCGGCGTTCGGCAGCCGACCAGCGCTGGCGTCGCGTCGCCGCGGCGTGGCGTCGATGTTGCGTCGACGCTGGCACGACGATGACGCTCGAAAGACGCTAGTGTGGGGGGTCTCTAAGTAAACGTTTTACGATACACTTGCAATCCGAATATGTAAATAGTACCCATAATCAGACCAACAGAGCACATATTTCATGAGCCTGAAATTCTAATTACCAAATCGAATAAAGGCTTTATATGCAAATGGAAAACGCATAATTGCAACAGGCACTGCGGGCGCGCGGGACTCATAATTTGTACCAAATTCGGTGGCAAATTCAGACATTACCATAAATCCACCCTAAACGAGTGACGCATAATGAGGAGATGAATTTTCGGAAGTGCATTCAGATAGCGGTGGATAGGACTTGCGTTGAGGATGAGGTTGGTAATCCACACGGAATAGAAAGAGGGGACCTTTGTCACTATATCAATCTATCATATCAAAAGTGTCTGGAAGTTGTCAAATTACATGTTTTTGTTTTAATATTTAAGTATCCGATACGACCTCCGTGGTCCAGTGGTTGAGCGTTGTGCTCATGATCCGGAAGTCCCGGTGTCGAATCCCGGTGGGGACAAATCACAAAAATCACTTTGTGATCCTTAGTTAGTAGAAAGAAAGATGATCGGTGCTCAAGACACGTTAAGCCGTTGGTCCCGGTTACTACTTACTGATGTAAGTACGTAGTCGTTACATGAGTCATGTCAGGGGCCTTTGGCGGCTCAATAATAACCCTGACACCTGTTGATGTGGTTGGTAATCCACCTCACAATCAACACGATAGAAGAAGTATCTGATAATTTTATTGACAAGCAATTTCACATTATTGTTTTGAGTACTCACAAATAATTAAGATCACTAGCCCCTGCAATGTAAATATAACTTGGATCCTTAGTTATTATTTACAATACCTTTGTAAACATAAATAATTACTTCGTTATTATTTACAATATCTTTGTAAACACGAACATTCGTTTGAGATCTTTGTCGAGGTACAAATGATCACAGTTGTCATTTCATAACGGTATTGTGCTCATGTTAAAATTAAAACTAAATATGTTAAGAAAACACTAAAATAAAGAGTAACAGTAAATAAGAATTGTGTTAACAAATTCTGTCTTGGTTACTTGTTTTGGAAATTGTGTAAGTAATCATTATTCTCCTTTTAAATGATCAAAAAGTACATAGTTTAAAAGAAAATTAGTTCTAATATAATGTTTGAGCTAATCTCGAGAACCGCTGAATGAATATGCGTGATATTTTACTCTTAAAACCGGTTCTGCAAATTATACATTTGAGGATTTCGCATTAAATGTGCGTGCTCCACTTTAGACCACATCGCTGCTTAAGACCAGCCAGGATCGTGGTTAAACGCACTTAAATCTTTTAATAAAAAATGTGTCTGAATTCTTTTTTATTTATTTTTTCTTATTCTTGTGACTGTGCTTTTTTGACGTGACTTATTGTAGATTTGCCGCAGATGGCATTAACTACTTGGTGGGCGCGAATCTCGGCTCAGGGCGTCGTCTGAGAGGAAAAATATTTGAAAGAATTAATCGACCCTAGTGGGTCGATAGCGATAAGCGCTGATTGAGGGAAATCGTCGACCACGCCGGCGGGGTCGGTATCGGGGTCTGTGACTCTGCTTAACCCTTTAGGCATTACGAGGCTGAGCTTATGTATGTATGTGTTGTTAAAGAGATTTACTTACTCATTAATCAAACCTGAGACTTTCGGATTTGTGGTGAAATTGTTTACAATGAATTGTCAATACGCGATTTTTATTGGGTATTGTGTTCACGTGTTCAGCATCCATTTTTTTTACAGTTTGACTTTACAATGGCAACACCGATAAGGATAAACTTCATAACAGTGCTGCTATCCGTACCGGGGTTGGTAGCTCAATCGCCACCACCTTTCAAATCCCAGAAAATTGCTTGTGACGGAATCATATTTAACCATGTTTATTATGACAAGAAGTTTATTGTTGGCAACCTCGGAAGACCCTACAATCTGGTCTTCCACAAGTTTTCCGGTATTCTCTTTTTTAGGTATGTAATAAAATTTATTTATTTATAAAAAGGGTACACCAACAGCTTATATAATAAAACATTAAATAAAATAAAAGTTACATCAGGAATTAGACTGTTAAACAAGCCAATTAATTATTGTTATTAAAATTAATTAATTTAATTTATTTATTTTTAATTAATTAATTTGTTAATTTTATTATTAAAATTATATTTAATCATCATCATATCCCGTTTTCACAGGGTTCGCTTACTTAACCTGTAGATTTGACAGGTCCGGTTTTTACAGAAGCGACTGCCTGTCTGACCAATTCAAGCTAAACAAAAAGCCAGCCCAATATAGGTCAGGTCAATATAGGACAGCAAAATATAAGACATACCTCCGAAATAAATTTCTCGGGAATATAAGTTTCCTCAGGATGTTTTCCTTCGCTGCCGAGCACGTGACAATCATTACGATCCATACATGAATTCGAAACAATTTGGAATTTCTGTTATGTGGTAATGGTGACTTTATGTTAATAAATTAATTTGAGTCGACTTCTGAGTATCCCGTTAGGTTTCAAGAGCGTGAGTTCGTACATGTAAAACAAAACACAGTCACTACACTTTAGAATACTGAGTATGGTTTTCTTTCTCTTTCAGTCATACTGTCCAGAACAAGGCCGAAGTAGACTTTGCCATTATGGCCTGTCATGTTGAAAAGAGAGACTGTATAGACGTCAAAGGTGTCAACGGAGGATACGCCATAGCTTATGATTCTGGCAACGACGATATTTACATGGGCGGCCACGACGGTATTTACAAATACAACTTCCTTACCAAAAAAGCGGAGATATTCGCCGAAGGCGGCAAATCAATCTGGGCACTGTTCATAAGAAAGAACTTTTACTACATAGAATACCCAACACAGAAACTCTTCGTTTACAAAAACGATGTATTTGTCCAAGTAGCTGAAGCTGCTCAGATAGAATTAGATAATTTCTTCATATCTAAATTGGGTGACATTTTCTTCGCTAACAAAACAGCCCTTTACAAAGTTGCTAAGCCCAGAAGAAGAGACGTTATAGGCATAAATGATGACTTAGTCATCAGACAAATAACAGAAGACAGTTATGGAGATGTGTATTTCTGTGCAAGTGATGGTATATATATTGAAGACAAACCTTATAACAGGGTCAAAAAGCTAGCCGATATTGACCAGGCGTTTGGTTTAGCGTTCGATCAAGATGACCATGTATTGTTCTCTGATAAAGACAGCATATACAGACTGGAAACAAGTCCAAACTCTCAAGTATGCTATCACGCACTAAAAGCATATGACGACTTTGATAGAAAATATGCTCCGCCAATTTGATTGAAAATGCATACAATAATAAGTAACATTAGTGAGTAAAATCGATTTGCCATAAATATACTTACATCGTAGAATATAAGGACAAATGTTGTTGGTGGTTGGCATGAAGAGACTAGAAAATTAAGTATAAAATAAATTGAATACAAAAATGTCAGAAAGACTATTATAATCTACTGCTGGTTTTATATATAAAAGATATTACAAAGAAATCTGATAACACAATCGCAACGTATTGATGTCGTTAATGACAGGTCTTTAAATAATGATAACGCAAAGTCATGAAATATGGAGAAAATCAAAATTTTGAGTCACAAAGTTTAAAAATTGGGATGAATGTGCTATACCAGTCCATCCTTAGGCTTTAGCTGATAGAGCTAAATGGAAATAGACTGTCCTAATGCATACTCTACGTCATGAAGAAGAATGCTGTAAGGTCTAAAGCAATTATAAAGTAACAAGATATAACATCTTGCAATATTTAAAATAAAAATAACGGCTGTTTTATCCTATTTCAAAACTCGAACAGTCGAAAACAGTACGGACATCGAAAACAAAACAATGTTTAGAAAACAAAGGCCAAATCTGCTGAATGGAAACTAATAAACAAACGGACCTTAAGAAAATAGTCATTGTTAGCACGATAGAACGAACAATGTATGTGATGCAATGAAGACAAACATAAAAGATGAAATAATAACATTTATAATAACAAAATTGTTATTGGATCTTCAGATCTCGTACTTGGAGGACGTCGAAGACATCATGTGGCCACCAATAGTGAATTTGGTGATTGCGAAATAATTTATAAGGACAGGGAAAGGTATGTGAAATATTCAAATTTTAAATAAATAATACGTAAATCTACTAACAGTGATTCTCTTCTTCTACCGTGTGGGTTGTGAGGTGGGTTACCAACCCCATCAACCTTGGTGTCACGGGTATTATTGAGCCACCAAATGCAGTAGACAGTGATTAATAAACCCTAATCTATTATGAAAAGTAGGCACTCGGAATGTAGGTTATATTAGAATTTGCATAAGCAAACAATTATCTTGTTCTCTATTTTATTCAAGGCAGTTTCTAGATGTAAATATTTTGATTTAAACTTTAAGTAATATTGGTATTCCGTTAAAAACAAAAATAATTTGATTTGACAAATAAATTAAGTGATTAACGACTACTGAATCTATCAATACACTTTAGAAAGTGGCCGATAGAATCAATAAGTACGTATGATAAAGTGTTTTTGTTTCGTGTTTCGTAAACATCTGTTGTTATCAAAGTTACTACCAGTGAAATTAAGAGTTGGTTAAAATCTAATATCTAACTAAGCTGATATACTACTATTTTCTTAATAAGTAAGATAATTCCGTGCTTTGGAAGGCACGCTAAGCTGTTGGTCGCGGGCTGCTAGCCCAAATACCTCCACACCCGCAGTGGAGTATACTCCATACCCCCTCTGGTTGGTTAAGGGGAGGCCTGTGCCCAGCATTGGCACGTATATAGACTGTTTATGTTATGAATTATACTTTGTATTTGATTGTTTTTCTGCTTTACGTTTAAAGAAAGTTAAAAGTATATTATATGATGAGCTTTACGCGAAATGGCTTAACCAACGATCCACTTTTCTAATTATTTCCTTATAAAAGTTTTAATATATTCAATTTGAATTTCCAGACTTAAAGAGCAAGGAAGATGAACGAGGGATGCGCAATTATGTTCATGTCTGTCATCACTTTAACAGTAGGTACTATACCGAACAAAACTTGCAATCGCCTACGGATTGGTGACTCATGGTACGACAGAGAGATTCTATGGGCTCACATTGGAAGACCTTACAGCCTGAATGTCCACAAAGCCACAAACACACTTTTCTTTAGTTATTCAACAGCGGAAACATATTCAGATGTCGATTTTCAACTGGCTTACTACCAAATTGAAAACAAAGAGTATGATATCATCGTTGGTATAAAAGGAGGGTGTGCAGTCGCCATTGATCAATTCAGTGACGAAATTTTCCTCGGAGGCAGCGATGGTATTTACAAATACAACATGATGACAAGACTGGCTGATGTCTATAAAGAAAAAGGGAATAACATCTGGTCATTATTCTTCAAAAGAAACTTGTTCTATATAAGCTATCCGAATCAGAAGTTGCATATTGAAATCGACGGCAACTTTTCCTTGGTAAAAGAATTCGAATATTTTGAAGTCGACAATTTTTTCATGACAGCCACAAACGATATTTTCTTCTCGAATAAAACAGGGTTTTATAAATATGACAATACAAAGATGGCTGCGCAAGTTATTAACGAATTGATCGTAGTAAGACAAATAACTGAGGATAATGAAGACAATATGTATCTTTCGACGAATATTGGTGTATTTATGTATATACCTTATGTAGGGTTGAAGAAAATTATAGGAATCAAAAATATATACGGTGTAACGTTTGATAAGAACAACAACTTGATATATTCTGATGAGAATACTATTGTTTTATTGAAGTATAGTGAAAAAGGATGTGCTGATGTGCCACATTGGTGATTTGAATAAAGTTTTTTATTTTAACAGATTCTTTCATTAATTGAATTTTTTTATAAATATTAAACCTAGAGTTCAATTTGGACATGTTCTCTGGTGAATTGTGTAAATATTACGCACACACACACACACGTATTGACTTTGGGTGGCAACTCTTAGAAAACTGTATATTTGATCGATTCATGAAGGTTGTTGGAAGGAGTCGACAGCATTCTTAGGCCGAACTTACTTAGGGGTAAAATTAATGCAAATGTATTGACTTTGAGTAACAATGCTTAGAAAACTGTAAAAATGATCGATTCATGAAGGTTGTTGGAAGGAGTCGACAGCATTTTTATGCCAAACTTACTACCTGCGGATGAAAATGATATAATTGTATTGACTTTGAGTAGCAACTCGTAGAAATTTATATATGTGATCGACCTATGAAGGTTGGTGGAAGGATTCGACGGCATTCTTAGGCGAAACTTACTACTTGTGGATAAAATTTATGCAAATGTATTAACTTTGAGTGGCAACTAGTAGAAAACTGTAAAAATGATCGATTCCTGAAGGTTGTTGGAAGGAGTCGACAGCATTCTTAGGCCAAATTTACTACTCAAGGGTAAAATTTATGCAAATATATTGACTTTGGGTGGCAACTCTGAAAACTGTATATTGGATCGATTCATGAAGGTTGTTGGAAGGAGTCGACAGCATTCTTAGGCCAAACTTACTACTTAGGAGTAAAATTGATGCAAATGTTTTGACTTTGAGTAGCAGTTCTTAGAAAACTGTATATTTGATCGATTCATGAAACATGAAACCGAACTTCGGCCGAAATTCATCATTAGGTTGACGAGCGAGTATTCATACATGTCACGCCCAGATCCCTTGCGGGGTAGAACGTTCAATAAACAATAAATATGTTCATTTACATAATTTGATTATAGGTTTAGTTAGGTGAAATGTATTATGGAGTTATTTATGTATTAATTATGTAAATGTGTTATGGAATTATTTTTTTCTTGAGTAGGTACTGAAAGTCAATGGTATTATTTAAATAAAACTCAGAATTACTACCACTACGAGATATTAGTGACTCGCATACAAACTACATTTTACTTTGTTTGGTTCATTTACTTCTAAAAAGAAAGTCCAAACACCTGATATTTTTCGTCCACTCATTGTTCTTACATGCAGCACTTACATACAGCACTGTTTTTATAACTTTTTGAGTATTTTAACTATTTCACTCGTGTCACGGATGACGCAATAATGAGCGGTTGGCGGGCTCTGTGACGTGCGGGCGGGTAGCGGGCGGCAGGGACAACAAACTACAATACATTATCCTATGTTATAAGATATGATATTATGTTATACTGTTACTTATAAATAAATCTCAGAACTGACCATTGAACTTGGCACCCATTTAGATCACACTTCTTTTGTCGTTGAAGTCAACAACCAAGGCATTGAACTTGGCTCTCACTTCACATTTATGTTTTGATTGGATAGTAACTACTGCAATGAGGCACATATCTGACTGTCCCTTTTCCATCTAAACTATCTCTGACTCAGAAACAAATTAAAAACTGCGGCTATTTTAAAAACCACGAACAAATTCCAACTCGGTCACTCAAAACTTCGCAATAACTCGGCTTGACCAAATAAAATTTGCTGTTTCGAAGCAACAGGCGTTTTCACTGGATAGTAAAACGTTGACAAATCCGGTGATGTAAGCTGCAGACCAGGTCTATTAATGGGTGTCAGTATTCAGAGTATCGTGTTTTATATTTCGTTGTGTTTAGCCCTCTGCAAACGATACATCACTTACATAAACCCACGTCTATTTACCACCGGGGTAAGCAGAGACTGAATCGTCCCCCACAGTATTCGTTGCGATGTCACTTACATTTCGTACAAGTACGTACTGGTAGCCATACAAGTAGGTATGGGTGTTACTGACTTCGTAACGAATACTGAGAGGGATGATTCAGACCATAATTCTGAGTTGATATCAAGTGGAATTTTCCTGTTGAAAAATTCATAAAAAATTTAATGTTTCTTTTAATTATTTTCAGTTCTATACCTTTGCGACGGAAAATTCCACTTGATATCAACTCATGTTCTACATCATCCCTCAAAGTTTTCGTTACAATGCCACTAACACCCTGTATATAGAAAAGTTGATATTAACATGCAGTAATAAGAAAAGAAGTAATCCGAATACCCAATCAAAATATACACTCAAATCAAATAGCATAAAAGAGTCAATCATAAAAATGAATAGCTGAAATCCTTCGTAGTAATTGCAAAAATGACGAATGATGTGTCACAGGGATGCATGGAACTATAGAATAAATTTTTTGAATGATTAATTTCACTTATGCTTCGACAGCACAGTGTGTCGCGAGTCAAAAAACGCGGACAAAATTTACAAAAATTAAACATGGCCGCCGCAACGAACAAGTTCAATTATTCACGAATTTAGTCTGTCGCCCTGCCTGGGTTAGGAGTCTGGTCCACTGGGGTGGCTTTAGTTCTTTTTTTAAACTAAGTTTGTGTTAGTATGTCTGCCTGATATAAAATAATGATGCGGCTTAAGGAACACGCGCGAACGTGTTTGTTTTTTTACTTTCCAAAATCCTATTGTTCCGATTGTGGTCAAAATTGCATACCTTTTACTATTTAGAAATTAACATATCAGGCTGTTAAATGAGTTTTTCGTTTCCAAAATTGTGAAAGTAATTAAAAACCGTAAACTCGCTCGACGTAGAGGAAAAATAAGGCCACTCGCAGTAAAGTGACTCCCCGTAGCGCGGGACGCCGTTCGGAAAGTCGCTGTCAACGCTACAATTCGTTTATTGTCGTAGATAATATTTCGTATTCAGGTCTCAGTGTAGTTTCTAAATTATTATGTTATAGAACATAATCCCATGATTGGTTTTTATAACTGGATAATATGCAAATGTACGTATTCTATGAATGTTTTTCTTTATTATGACCTAGAAGGACTTTCATTGACAAATTGGAGATGTCCCTAGAAAAGGTTTAGTACGTTCTACTCTGAACAGGCGTATATGAAGCGACTGATGAATTTGGAGGAAGTAAGAGTGTCAGGATCGAAGCAAATGGTATTCTGTAGTCTCTGATTACCCCGGTGGGAAATAGGCCTGAGTATGTATGTTTTGTTGTCCCAGTCCATAAAAAAAAAGTAAACAACTCCATCTAAACTATAAAGTTTTACTGAGCCCAAGGAAATTCATAGTCATCAATCAAGGTACATTGTTCGGTAACACACTCACTTGTGCACTTTACAATCAAACGAAATACGATTCCCGAATTCCCGAGTCTCGTCAGTGTATTAGAGTCTTTACAGCCGCAAATTCGAATAAAATTCCCTCCAAATACGTGGTAAAGTCGGACTATGTTGCCGCGAATTTAATTTAACAATTTGCAGATGGGTCGTATGTACGGAATGCACCGTGACTTTTTACCCACCTCTTTTTGTTATTTCGCACACTGTGCGGTTTTTGTGACTTTTAATTGTTTCCATTTTTTTGATATGTACGTACGTGCTTGGTGTAGACATTTTTATTATTTTAATTTCGTCTGTCGCTCGCAGTATTTTTGGGCCAGAAGTTTGTTCTGTTCTCAGAATTATTGTTTGTTGTTGTTTTTTTCTACATTATGATGAGAAATGGGTAAATACGTTCGTTTTTTGAATAATACTTTGTATGAAATATAATAAGGGTTGCGACAGTGAAAGAAATTTAGAAAAAAATATTGTATTTAGGTCTTCTTCTTCTATCGTGTGGGTTGTGAGGTGGATTACCAACCTCATCAACTCTGGTGTCACCAATTACCAACCTCATCAATTCTGATAGGTTCTTATTGAGCCGCCAAAAGGCCCCCTGCTTATGTAACGACTATTTACTTACATCATTAAGTAGTAACCGGGACCAACGGCTTAACGTGCCTTCCGAAGCACGGATCATCTTACTTTTTGGACAATCAGGGGATCCAGCCTATAATGTCCTAACCAAACTAGGGATCACAAAGTGATTTTTGTTACATGTCCCCGCCGGGATTCGAACCCGGGACTTCCGGATCGTGAGCTCAACGCTCTCTCTCTTTGACCTAGGAAATAAATACCTAATTAACAACTAAGTATTAGATAAACTTTTTAATTTTCATGTTTAGTTTTTGTTCATGATTTAAGTCCTTTTCAGTGTGCTGTTGAAGAATTACCTGTAACAAAACAAAACTGTAATTAACACACATTATATATTTCACGCTCAAAATCACTATTGGGGTAGGTATGGGACATGTTTATTTATTTAAATGACCTCTGGGCAAATAATTTCTCTGAACCAACTACCCAGACGGCCCCTGAGGGTCTCAGAAACGTAATTAGAAATAGTCTAAGAGCCAGAGAGACAGAAATTCATCATTCCCCTAGCATTATCCCGTTTTTCCCAGGGTCCGCTTACCTAACCTAAAGATTTGGCAGGTCCGGTTTTTTACAGAAGCGACTGGTTTTTACAATAAGGACATTTTAGGGTGTTAGTGACATCGTAACGAATAGTGAGGGGGATGTATCAGACAATGATTCTGAGTTGATATCAAGTGGAATTTCCGTGAAATTTTTTGGGTTTTTTTAATTATTTTCCGTTCCATACTTTTGTGACGGATAATACCACTTGATATCAATTCAGAATCATAGCCTGAATTATCCTTCAAAGTTTTTATTACGATGTCACTAACAACCTGTATATTACAGACTGTACTGTGTTAATTTTAATAAAAAAGTTTATTCAGGTAAAATCTTCGTATATACATTTAGAACATCCTATTCCATATTTTTAGTTCCTTTTTGACGAAGCCTGTGGTGGATTTAATGATGTATTTTAGAACATTAAAGTATACACACATTGACATTAATATTTAGTGTTCATGCAAATCAATGATCTATCTATCTAAGAGTAAGTCTGGTGACTATTGGCTCTTAGACTATAATTAGTACCTCATAAATGAACTCATAACAGAAATTATACGGAACTCATTTATAATAATTAGCACTTTATTTGACCAGAGAAACACAGAGGTTAGCGGTGTGGTAATGAACAATTTGAGACAATTTGCTGTGACGCTACCTTTATTAATTATACATTCACGCCTATTTCCTACCGGGGTAAGCAGAGACTATGGAATTACAAAAATTACAAAATTGGAAAAACGTACACCCTCACACACATAAATTCATCCTAACTCTGACCCACACATAGACACTCACATCCATAAATTAATACATATGCATTTATTTCGTTACTGACTTATTATCGCTAACTATTAGACTCGCATACATTAAACTCGTATATTCACACATTCATATTCCTACTTAACACACACACCCTTCGCTCGAATACTTAGATGTAAGTTTAATTTTAAGTTTCCTTTGCCAAACTATGCGCCAACATCACATGTACCCATTTTTTTACGGTTTCCCAAGATACAGGCTCCGCCTAGTTTGGGAACCTCTGTTCATTTGGATATATTTTTAATATAAGTAATAAGTACCCATCCTATTTTATGTACCTCAATATATGTTTTCTGGTAATAAAAAAAAATATCATTTTCATCTATTTTCACCTTGACTTCGAATCTGACACACTTCTCTTGCTTCTCTTTCATCAATCGTTTCATACACGCACGCCGGTTCAGAGTAGGTAAGTGCTGACCCCATTCTAAGGACATCTCCAATTTGGTCAATGTACGTCCTTCTAGGTCTTCCTCTGCTAGCGGTACCCCTAACCTTCGCTTTATATACCGCTTTCGTAATCCTATTATCCTTCATCCGCTGTACGTGTCCAAACTAATTTGACATTCCCTTCTCAATCTTAGTCACTATATCGTTTTATCTCTCTCTTATAGAAAGAATGTAAACATTTATTTCCATATTGGAAGCCACATTAACAAAGTTACATTTACTTGAAAAAAAAAAGACAAATAACATAACATAACATAACAAATACTTTATTGCACAAACAGGAAAAAACAAAATACAAAACAAAAGAGAAATAGAATTAGTACAATAGGCGGCAAAAATAATAAAAAAAAGGCAAAAAAATAAATAAAAAAAAATAAAATAAAAAAAAGGTAAAATAAGGCGGTAAATAATTAAAAATATAATAATATAAATTTAATATAATATGAGGAGCTCGGTGGCGAAGCGATAAACGCGCTCGGTCTGCGATTGTTGAAGTTAAGCAACTTTCGCAAAGGTCGATCCTAGGATGGGTGACCACAAAAAAAAAAAAATCATCTGGAGATCCTCCGTGCTTCGGAAGGCACGTTAAGCCGTTGGTCCCGGCTGCATTAGAATAGAATTCCATTTGCTTTGATCCTGACACACCAGGTTAGGTCACATACCTTCGAAAATGCATTTCTCGGGAATGTGGGTTTCCTCACGACATCTACACCGACAAGAGCGTGGCTCTTAAATTAGTGATGATGATGATTGCATTAGCAGTCGTTAATAATCACCAATCCGCACTGGGCCCGCGTGGTGGTTTAAGGCCCGATCTCCCTATCCATCCATAGTGAAGGCCCGTGCCCCTGAAGTGGGGACGTTAATGGGCTGGTGATGATGATGATGATCTTATCACACTCTTTCTCACTCTATCACTTAATTTATCAGCGCAGACGCAACGACCTCATTTCTACGCTACCTTTATAAAGTCTGTTTATTTGCTAATTTATATTACACGAAGTTAATTTCTTTCGTTGTTAAAATTAAGGTAATAATTTTTTTGATGTTGTATAATATAATAGAAAACTCATTATATTAATAAAATAATGTCTGTAGACATCATGTTAGAAATAATACAAACAATCTTTTTGTCAGTTTTACTTTATTTTTTTTGGCGTGACTTACTTATTGTGGATTTGCCGCAAATGGCATAAATTACTTGGCCGGATAGCGTTGAGGGCTCTTATCCTGAAAACCACGTGATATCAATAGGCTAATTTCCAACTAGTCAAATCAGTTACATTTTACTAAACGTTAAACCACGTAATTACTATGGAATTTGTATGAAAAAGTAACCTGTGATATCATAAAAAAATCTTTACATAATGTCGCACTTATTATTAAGTACATGTTTCTTTACTGAAATTCATAAATAAGTTAAATAGAAAAATAAAACGTTTTTTGTCAGTTTTAGGTCTGTCTTTATTTAGTACTAAATAGAATTTCGTAATTTATCTGTGACCAATTATTTATTTATGTACCAAACATTCATTTAAGTCATAAACTCGAATTCAAATGAGGTATATGACGTATCATTCGGTCACCGTCTAAAAAACATTTTGTTGGATATGGAGCTATAATATTCCGTTGACGATTTTATGAAAAATTTACATTGTATTTTGTTGTAATTATTTGAATGTAATTTTAATTTTATTTTATACATAATTAATTTATTACTCATATTAGCCATGACATTGGATTTATTATCTTTTGACATTTTAATTTATTATTTTCTTGGTTGGCATTCTTTTGTTATCATTTTCGACGATCATATTTATGTTGTTACCGTTTTACATTGTGTCTAAAATGTGTTGTATAACTAAATGTGAAATAAATGAATCTAATCTAATCTAATCAATGGGTTGACGTAAGTCACGCGTACGGTCACGAGGATTGATATGTATACACTTTGGTACCATGTCACATTAACTTTTATGACAAATTGAAATGTAAGTCTCACCAAATGTCAAATATGTTAGTGCGACAGAGTCCTAAAGTGGGTACATTATATTGCTCATGACTGTACAGGGCTATCAAGGTTACAGACAACTGCGTTTGTTATTGCAGATTACGATTCGAACCCAGGACCTTCAGGTCATGAGCCCAACGCTCAACCACTGAACCATGGAGCCGTTATTGCCGTAATTCACTGAGAATATAGGAGCGAGCTTATGTTATATCACAAAAACGAGTCCTCGAAAAATCTCCGATAAAACACAAACCTATAACAATTCTGCTGACCCCTAAAACAACATGTCCTTGTGACAATCCGAAATAAGACTGGTGGAGGAATGAAAATAATTTATCCCCATCACATATGGAGGGGGTCCCCCCCCCTGGAGGTGGGGAATGGGAAACAAAAGCGATCGTATTACAGACTTATTCGTCACAGACCATTCGGGTGCGGATTTGGGAATACATTTCTGGGGGTCGTTACGTCACTATTGGATCTCATTATTTTTTCATCTACACTAATTTAAGAGCCACGCTCTTGTCGGTGTAGCATTCTCCATTCTTGGCTATCAAAGACCAATTCCTTCACCCCCTTATAAGACACGACGTTCGCCTTCTCTATCTGTTCCATGTAAGCTCTTCTTGGTATTCCTGTCTCTTTCCTTGAAGCTTCTCTTCTATGATGTTTTTTATAAATTCGTCGTGTCTAATTGAGTGTTCAATCATCTTGCCTTTTCTGTCCTTAATAACTCTCAAGATTTGCCTCTTTTTCCTTACTCTTACTATCATTTCTTCATGAGTAACTCTTTCAGTCCAACTTATTCTTTCCATCCTCCCCCAACACCACATTTCAAAGGCCTCGAGGCTCTCTCTACCTTTGTGTCGCATCATAATTATAATTATGATCGTTTTGTGCATATATTGATCCCACCGGCTAAGCTATCATCATTAACAGCCACGCATCGCTGTAGCATTTATAATAAGAACTTAGCCCATACAGCCTAGTCTTTGGTAAAAAAAATGGCTCTTCGTGGTAAGACACGTCAAAAAAAAAATGGCGTCCCTAGATCCCTACCCGTCAATATCTGCGATTGACAGTGTTATATTAAGAAATCCTTTTCCTTGTATTTATTTACTATTTTTTTCTGATTCTCTCATTTGATTTGTAGTGTGTCTGTCTGTGTTTTGTGAAAGGGTGCTGTCAAATGATAATAGAATGAAATGGGTGGAAATGAGACGACATAGACATGTTATGAAACAAAGCTTATTATTATAAGACAATTAATATTTACTATTTTAATAAAAAAAAAAAGTCAAAACATACATCCCAACTGAGGTAGTCAGAGGTACATCCAAGATGAACTAAGGACCCACGCCACATCTAGTTTTCTGTTAGACCAACCTTGATAGGCGGTGAGCCGTATCGCCGTCCATAATGGTCGAGCCAACTGTGTCAGTAAAAAAAGAAACATAAAGAAAGTAAATCCATGGTGTTAGTGACATCGTAACGAAAACTTTGAGGGATGATTCAGACCGTGATTCTGAGTTGATATCAAGTCGCAAAAATATGGAACTGAAAATAATTTAAAAATCTAAAACACTAAAATTTTCATGAATTTTGCGACAGCCTCTGTGGTCTAGTGGTTAGAGCGTTAGGCTCAAGATCTGGAGGTCCGGGTTCGATTCCCGATGGGGACATTGTCGAAATCACTTTGTAAGACTGTCCTTTGTTTGGTAAGGACTTTTCAGGCTTGAATCACCTGATTGTCCGAAAAAGTAAGCCGTTGGTCCCGGCTGTTAGCCGTAAAAAGACCTCCACTAACCCGCATTGGAGCAGCGCCCCTCCGGTTGATTGAGGAGGCACAGGCCTCCTCAATCTGAGCTGGGCACAGGCCCAGCAGTGGGACGTTTTTCCTTTCGAGGTTCGGAACCCTAAAAAAATTATTGTTATAAAAGAAAACCACATAAAATTACAGTACAAAAACATCACTCACCTAAATACTATTAAATTCATATTAGGTGACCAACATAAACAGTGTTTGTGACACCATTACGAATACTGAGGGGGATGATTCAGCTCATTTCTCTGAGTTAATATCAAGAGGAATTTTCCATCGCAAAAGTATAGAATTTAAAATCATTTAAAAAAAGAAAAATTCAAGTTCAAGTCTCGTCTGAGTTAGAATTTTTTTCGATTTAAATTTTCGCTTTGTAATTTTCTATTTTGCGACGGAAAATTTCCCCATCGGCCGCCATCGCAACCACGTTTCGCGACCAGTTGCAAAGGAAGAATTTTACTCGTTTGTTGGCAAATAGTTGTGAATGAAGAATGTTTTATCTTAATACGCAACCAATTGCCAGGTGACAAAACATTCTTAATTCGCAACTGGTTGTGATGGCGGCCGAAGGGAAAATTTCACTTGATATTAATTCAGAATCATGGGCTGAATCATCCCCCTCAGTATTAGTTACGGCGTCACTAACACCCTGCATAATAACAGCAAACATATATGCAAACAAGCACTATTATAATATTATGTTATAATGATCGGAAATAACAAATGGTCGTGAAATCCCATTGGTTGCATAAAATAAATCGAGAATGAATACTAAGCAAGTTGGTTTAGCTAACAGTAGCGGGTGCGGCCTGGGACCAGCGGAGCGGGTAGCGATTATTACTAAACTTAAAAATGTAACAATATAAGCAGTTCCAGGTCTCGGACACACACACACACACACACACACACACTACACATTGACGTTATGGATCACGCGCATCTGTGTTTGTGATGTCTGACGCCCGCACTATTGAATACTTAAGTAACCTAGCTCAGCCACTGGCGGGGAGCGGGAAATTTGCTGTTTTATATATTCGAAATTGATTTCGAATTCATGGTTGGATAATTTTACTACTTACTGGCTTTGATATACATTATACTACTATGGGCGTCATCGTACTCGCGTCAGACAGAGTACTGCGGGGCGGAAGACAAGATGGAAACCACTGCCCTATTTTTCCCCTAAAAAGTAGTAAGCGTGGCTCTTAAATTAGTGATGATGATGATAAAGTGATTTCAATTGGATTGTATTTTTTTATAACGTACTTAACGGTGAAGGAAAACATCGTGATGAACCTAACCTGTATTGGGTTGGTTTCCCTTCGCGGGTTGGCAGGTCAGACAGGCAGTCGCTTCTGTAAAAAATCGGACCTGTCAAATCTTCAGGTTAGGTAAGCGGACCTTGTGAAAAACTGATAACTACATCATACTTACTTATATCAGTAAGTAGTAACCGGGACCAACGGCTTAACGTGCCTTCCGAAGCACGGATCATCTTACTGTCGGACAATTGGCTGATCAGCCTGATAGTCGCTTCTGTAAAAAAATCGGACCTGAAACACCTACCTACCGCTCCGCTCATCACAAAGGCTTCTTTCAAAAAATGCAAGCTCACAGCGCACTATGCAAAATGTTGTTTGCTAAATATAAATTGCTATTAGTGGCGCTTCCACTGGCGTTGGGACTACGGAGAGAATTTTGTAATTTAAATGTATTTTTCTAGACTTGAACGCGTAGTGGAGCTGCGTGGTGGAGTATGTTTTATATACCCTACAGTTAATAGGCTAGTTACTTTTTACAAGACGTCAAAACACGAAATGACTTCATATTCTTCGGCCGGATAAGCCAACTGTGTTAGTGACATAAAGCTACACTATCATCATCACCATCGTCAGCCCATTAACGTCCCCACTGCTGGGGCACGGGCCTTTCCTATGGATGGATAGTGTAACAGAACGCACCACAATAATCGTCGCGGATGGAGTCATCTAGGTTATTTTCAATAAACTTTAATGTACATCAATAATGTGTACAAATATTTGTCTAAAAGTTAGTACTTAACAGTTAACTAAAAGGTTTGGCTATGGGGTGAAATATTTTTTCGACATGTATTTATTATTTTCGTCTTTTTGAATTTATATTTTTATTATTATAATATTCTTTTGTTTTTATGACTTTAGACAGGAAAAACATAATTAGAACTTTGAGAAACATGTAGGCTTTGTTTCACCTTTAGGTTTCATAATTTCATAGACCTACAAACAAAAGGAATTCAGTGGTCTCAGCTTGCCCTGGTGGGAGGTAGGCGTGAGTTTATGTATGTGTGTATGTATGCACAAACCTATATGGAAGTGATAATGATATTCTAGTGATTATATCATTATGTGTGTCTGTGCCCTGCAGTGGGACGTATATAGGCTGTTTATGTTTATGTTTATGTATACCATTATGAAACTACTTATTTCTTAATTCGAATCTAGTGTTTCTATAAGGCAACTTTTTTTATTATTTTTATAAATTTAACGCCATCTATTAGGGAATAGTTTTGGATAAGTGCATCTATTCGTACATAGATGGGGTGAGAAAGGACTGACATTTGTGAAAAGCAGGACTTCATTTCTAGGCAGCTTGATAGCTAGAAGTCATTGTAGTACCATAGCTTGCCAATAGATGGAGCTGTACGATATCAATAAAAATAATCAACCAGGGGATTATTAATGAAACATACTATTTTTCTCCAAAACTGCTTTATTTACTATTAATATTCATAATTAACAATGTACCTTTGATGTGAGAAACAGTAGCGTGCTTGTAGGCTTAAATCTTTCATCTTGCTAAATCTGTCCGTCATTCACATTTGTTTTCCCATAATTTTCTTTAATATTCTGCAACAGATTCAGGTTTGGAGTAAATATCTGTCCCTCCTGGATCTTTGGACGATTCTGAAAGTAATTCATAACTGAAATTAGGGGTAAATTTTATGTAAGAGCATAATCACTGTCTAGTACCTACTAAGACGATGACTTGCATTTACTTATTGTTTCTACAGGTATTATTTGTGATTCACAGGACTCTAATAAACTAATAAAAACATGTAAGTACAATAGGAGTAGGATTCATTCTTATTCTCAAAACAATATGAAGGGAGATCAAATCTCATCATGAAAGCCAGTTTTAACCGAAACCGTTTTGCTAATAACTTTATATTTTATTTATCAGTCCAGAAACTATTGGTTGATTTCATGTCTGGTAGGTATGTAATTTACTAATTATTATATTACTCATCAATAAAACAAGGTTGTTAGTGACTGAGCATGTGTAGGAATCTAAGGAATATTTGAAAAATTTCATCTGTTAATATCTCATTAAATCCTAAACAGATTCAAATAATTCTTGTAGTCCTGATAAGAACTATCTCTCCACACATGGAGTTAAGTAATAAAATTTTGCTTGATTGCTGTTTGATAGTTGAAATTATCATAAGAAAAATTGGAACAAATGGTTGAAACAGTGACTTTTTGCACTACGAATTTCTCTATAAAATACTTAACGAATACAAAAGGTATTTATTAATTTCTTACCTGGTGAGTGAATATTTTATAGGATACATTATAAACATCGTCAAGAAGTCTTCATTCTTACTAATTATTGTAGCTAAAACCCGTACGTTGCATCTTATTTTGTCTTCCTTCCATTATGATTCCCACTATTCTGTAGTCATATTAAACACAATCTGAAAGGTTTAATAATTATATTTAACACAAAAAGTACACTAATTGTCCAAACAATACAAACCACACTACTTGATTCAACTGTTTTGTTTAACTGTGAGAACGAATGAAGGATATGTTCAGTTTACGTCACAGGAATACATAGATTATAAAAAGGTATACGAAATTTTAGAGTTTGATAATTAGGATTCGAGATAGGGATGTTATTTTGAAAGAATATGTACGAATTTATGGAATAAAATTATTTAAAATACAAAAATAGACATTAGGATAGTTTGAATTTTCGCGGGAGTAGCAAGCACCAAAAGGGTGTCGATGTAAAAATATATGAATGAAGGGTTTTGAGCTGGTATATTTTACAAAATTGAAAATAATAGCTATATTACGTAGTATTTGTTGTTGAAATTGATTTATAAAGCATACGAAGTTCGTACCTATCGTTTAAAATATTATTCTAATTTTTTAGAACCGTAATTCGTGAAAATTGAAAAAATCATGGAAAAAAAAGTAAAACTAAAATAATGCCAAGTGTGAATCGCATTATTTTGAGGGGTTCCGTGCCTACAATTGAAAGAACATTTAGTGAACAAAAACATGAACGTGAGTTGATCGTGAATTTTATATTGCTAGTATGTTGTCGTTGTTAATGACAAGCCAAAACATGCATTGGAGGATCGGGTTTGTAGAGTGGGGGATCTTTTTAAATGTTTGATTTATTGTGTTTCTTTGAATTTGTAGTTGTGATGGCAATGGAGATGCATTGTTTTTGAAAGTTTCAGCTACCTGATTGTCACGGTTTAAGAGATATAGAGGAATTTAGGTATTATTCATGGTTTTTGTCTCCAAAAACGGAACCGTTTTTGGATTGTTGACAAGGTGTTGTATTGTACGCGTTTTAGACCCTAAAATAGAACAATCCAGAAGTCACGCCACTTTTCGCGTACACAGAGAAACAGCCAATAAGGTTGAGGAGCTTGGTTTGTGTAGATTATGTAAATTACAGATGTGTGCGAGAAACGTCAGGCAAATGGTCGAGCGAGTGTTTGGCTTTTTAGAAATTCTACAAAATTGGATATATTTTTTATCTAAAATTCTGCAGTTCTGATTTGATAAATTAAATAGAATTTGATTAAATAAATAACATCATTAGTATTATAGTCTACTTAAGAATAAAAATAAAATTAAATGAATATTTTTATGTCAATAGGAAGTATGAGATTTTCAATAAATACCTCGATTGTCAATGTCGGGTAAATGTCATTTGGATGTTTTTGAGGCGCTAGTGGTAGCAATATCGCGATTGCCTGAGAGATGGGACGGAGCATAACGGGTATAAAAGGGGTTTTGCACGATTTTTAAAGAACTTCGTTGGGAACTTCGCTCGGAGCAAGAACAGCAGGAGGTGCTGCCGGTTTTAGAAAATTCAAGTCGGACTAGAGTTTCTGTAAGTCGGTAGGGATCATCCGTTCTGCTGGATTACCAGCTGTCGCGACTTTTGAGAGCTCCGTAGCTCAGGATTACAGTGCGCGATTATTATTTTGTCAAAAAATGTAAATTTGCTCTTTAATCAGCTATTCGAACCTTCCGTGGTGTAGCTGGTCGTCTACCGCGCTAGAATAGGGATTAGAATTAGCTTCCGTGCGTAGATTACGTGAAATATTTAGGGTTTTGTCCGACAAAAGTCCGCGGAGTGCGCTGTAGGGACCTTGATAGGTTTAAAATAGGAAGTGTGGTGTACTAATTATCTTTTCTTTCAGGCATCGTTGGAAACAGGTCTGAGATCATCAGATCTCAGACGACAGGTACAATTTTACGCTAAAGATAGGGCCCGATAGGAGTAGGATGTGTCAAAAGTGTGTAGGGAAGCTTGCGAACGTAGGGACCATGTGCTGCTTGTGATTGTTTACCTTTGTTTGTGTTTTGTTATTATTTATGTTATTTTATGTAGTTTATGTATGTTTATCTATTTAACTTTTTGACTGACACTTTACTGACGCGTAGGGAATGACTGCTTGCGACATATTCTGACTGGATTTTATTATCTTATTGGTTATGTTTGGGCTGTGTGTCAATGTTTACAATGAAAATTGTAGATATTGCCGCATAGACTGAACAAAAAAATGTTCTGCTTGTAGTTCTGTATGTTGCGATTCACATTTCGAGGTAATATAATTATTGCTTGGAGATGGGGAGAACAGTATGCAGAATGAGGTATCCTTGTTTTAGAGGTAACCTCATGGATTTAGATTTTTACCTTATATTGTGAACCTAGACTGTTGGTCCAGGTTGGATTGTAATCTTGCTGTGTTTTATTGTAGTTAGAATTCCCCTGAGGATTCTATTCGAAAACCAATCTGAAGTTACACAGGGTGAACCTTTATGGTTTACGGCCTGCTACCTCACTGTGTCAATGTAGAATAATTGTAGGAACAGTTGTTGTTACCACTGTAACATGGTTCTGAATTGTTCTATAGTGGTGCTTTGGGAGATACAGCTATCTACAGGAGTGGTGCGGTGAGATATTATTATCCATGACCTTCTTTCTGATATTGGGACAGGATGACCATCCGCCAATATGAGATGAAGCTAGATAATCAGTATCGAGCCAGCGCTGCGACTTGGATAGTCAGGTTGGATTGCCTCCTCCTGATGAGCGGTTGTGCGTGGCGATGCTTTCGAGTATGAAGACTCTAGCCGATGCCATATAATCAGTATTGTATGGTATGGGTCAACTCTGTCCTCTTGTGTTATAATGTAAATTTATTATGACCCACTCTGGACCTATCAGCTCATTGTGGCTTATTAAGCCATGTAAATAATACAATTAATTACTAATTTGAATTGAATTATAAAAGTCTGGATACCATGAGATGAAGGTAATGGTATTGATAATGGCTTTTGAATAAACTTATATACTCTGAATCTGTGTTGTTATTTCACCTATGTGACTTAACATGACTTCTATATACTTACTGTATTGTCCGGGCCTGCCTGGCTTGATTACACTGATATACAAACCAATTCAACACAATTTATTTGTGTTATTTTACTATTCATCTACCTGATAATACCTTAATGTCACTGCTGCTAGTTTGTGACATTCCTAACTTTATAACCTATATCTTGTCCAGGGGTTTACCTGGCCTGATTTCACTATGCAACTTGTTTGCTTACTAATATGCAATATTATTGCAATAATGCATTTATGCATAACAATTACATCCAGTTTGACTGCATATATTCTTGTGATTCATGGTTGGTGTCATATTCATGACCATCCATCTCACAATCATACTTATTCCTATGGCTGGTGTTATTGCAATGCCGCTGAAGCCATAGTAGGGACGTTAGGGACATTTTTGCTTAGTATACTCGGGGTCAATCCAGTTCGGTAGTCTCTGCTTCTGTTGATCCTCTTGCACTGTGGTGTATTGGGGGGAGGACAGTGATGAGTAGCTGCGTATTGCCTTCGGTTGCTAAGTCGCTCATTCGTTTTGTTAGGGACCTTTTGCTTAGTATATTTGGGGTCAATCCAGTTCGGTAGTCACTGCTTCTGTTGATCCTCTTGCACTGTGGTGTATTGGGGGGAGGACAGTGATGAGTAGCTGCATATTGGCTTCCGGTTGCTAAGTCGCTCACATACTTACCTTTTTGCGCCATGGCTATGGTGCTAACTATGCATCGCAATGAGTTGTGTTGTTAGATTGGATGTAAATCTGTCTAACTTAAATAATTTTATTACATATGTGAAATTGGTGTTGGGAAACTCTTCCCTTTACCTACCAATTATTTACCTAATGCTCCTGATATGTCACATTTATGTGCTTATCATTTCATTAAAAAGACCTATTTGTTCTTTCGGAGAGGGGCCTAAATCAGGGTAGGGCCTCATTCGCCGGTGAGCGTGGTCGGGGCTCGAAACGGCACCCTATACTATTACATTGTTGGTATGGTATTCTAATCCTTTTCCTGTGTTCCTAGATCTTTTACAGTAATAAAACTTAATTCCTAATCATATTTTAAATAACTAACTAATTTCTTACCTTCTTGTAAGTCTCTCTTGTTTAATTATAAGCTTTAATCAGTGTCATTAAGTTTAGGTTTGCTTGGCGTTGATTTGACTGTTTTTAAACTATAAATACTTATAATATCTCACATCCCATTGCCCTATTACTTAGATACTTACTTGACTTTCTCATATACCATTGTGACATAATTATAACCTATTTGCATTGTTATTAAGTATATATGTAGTATATTAAGTTTAGTATTATTCTTTATTTACATGCCCTCAATAACATGCATTCATATCTGACTCAGCTACCTTCATATAAAAGAATTTGAGTTACTACAAAACACAACATAAGGTCCTACCTTTATACTAGACGAACACAACAATAATAATGGCCAATTTAATCACTTAGTTTGACCATAACCCAGGGTCGAATCCTGGTCTTTAGTCGTGGATTGAGAGTGTGGGGTTTATTTATTTATATTTATTATATTATATATGTAAGGGGGGGTCGTTACAATTTGGTGCCGTGACCAGGATTATGAGGTCTCAAATGCTGGGAAAAGATTGGATGTCTTGGGGGCGTGAAATTTGATATGTACGTGTATATAACTAGGGGTTTATAAAGATGTGAAATGTTTATGTATGTGTAATCTAAGGGAGACATAAAGATGTGTATGTATGGTTAAAATAAAGTGGGGGCGTGAAAATTTACATGTATGTATGTAAAACTATGGCTTATAAATGTGTGAAGTGATTATGTATGTATTAATGTAACCTAGGAAAGGCGTAAAGCTATGTATGTACATCAATAATGATGTGGAGGCGTAAAGTTATGTATGTACCTCAAGAATTATGTGGAGAGTAAAGTTATGTATGTATCTCAAGAATTATATGGGGGCGTAAAGCTATGTATGTACTTAGAGAAATATGTGGGGGCGTGAAGCTATGTATGTATCTTAAATGTCCAGCTGGGGCGTTCTATTTTTGTGAATAGTAAGGGTCTGAGACTAACCTGTCAACCCTGATATCATAAAGGGGTGAAGTTTATGTTAAAACGGTTCAATCTTATGGTTTACCTATCAATTTATTATAAATAAGAGTCTGGTTATCATCAACATTCTAATATTAATTCATATTATAATAAGTACAGTTGTCATATTCTGCTTGTTTTATTTATTATTATTTCACTTTAATTTCACTGTGTATGTCCATGTCATTTTTGTTTTATCTCACTGTGCATGCTTATATTATGTTCTATGTGTCACTTTCAGTATCCTCTTACTGTGGCCAAGACACCTTTAGCCTAACCACGGTCACATGAGTCTGTGTGATTGGCAGTAAGAAAATCCTTCCTACACCTTCTCCTTTCCACTAGCCGCCTGTTGCCTTAGGTCTCATGGTGCAGGTATCCCGCCCTATGTATCTATTTATATATTTTCTGTGTAGGTATGGCTAGGGCTAGGGCTGTAGGACGATAGGCATTTTGACTTGCTAGCATTGTAGGGTTTCGTTCTTGCATAGTTAGGCAGGGCTATATTATCATTCCGAAGCTGTAGGTTATGTAGAAACATGCGCGTAACTGAAAACAAAACAAAATAGCATTGTAAGCGTGTTGTGAACAAAATGCAAGTGAAGGTTTTCCAACGTACAGGCGTATTATTTTAAGTAACCAAACTTTTATAATTACCTTGAGTCATCTTTTATATGTTTTTACTAGGTAGAATCTTCTTATTTACAATGATTTCTTAATAATCACGACGAAATAATCGTAATACAACGGACGGATCTCTCCAGTTGTCAATCTGACATTAAATTTGTTTGTTTTTGGTTTGTCTAAGTACGTAGACAAGGATCATCTTACATACAGCCTTGTTTTAAGTTCATAGTTTGACAAAGGATTTTTTTATTTTTTATTAAATAAGTGTGTTTATTTAGTATTTTTATAGATACAATTTATCTAAGGCTATAGAATGTAATTTGTGATGTTTTGATGTAGGTTTATCTTACTTTTATAAAAAAATAATTAACAAAATCGATCGATATTAATCGGTTCGTGTATAGATGCTTTATTTTGCCTGCCATCTGGTGACGAGTAAGAGTATTAGTTTGACATTTTATTAGATAGACTTCGCATAGAGTCTCATATCGACGGACAAATTATTAGTTCCGTTGTTCACCGTTAGAGTGCGTTGATATGTATTATTTAATTGTTTTTTTTATATATAATAAGTCAGATTAAAGGGCTATGAACCTTTCCGGCTATGCCAGCCTCCATAGTGAAATGTTCAATGCCCTTAGATAGGGATTTTAAATGTTTTATTTGCTTGTTATTGTATGTTTAGTTTATTAACGTAAACGTGTTGATGACCGCGGTTGTGATACGCGGGTAATTTAAATAGGGTTATTGTTGACCAGGGTAGGTAATTTAGCTAGGGTTAGTGTTGATCAAGGTCAATAATCGGAAGGGTCAATGGTCGGGGTCATTGATCGGTTTATTGGTCAAGGTCATTCATACCGGGTCATTGACACGGGGTCATTGATCTGTTTTATTGGTCAAGGTCATTGATACCGGGTCATTGACACGGGGTCATTGATTGGTTTTATTGGTCAAGGTCATTGATGCCGGGTCATTGACACGGGGTCATTAGTCGAGGTCATTGATAGAGGTCAGGGATAAGTGGTCGTTGTCCGGATTATAGGTTAGGTTATTGACTTGACCTACTTCCATTAGTTCCAATGTTCTCTCATAGATGGCGCTAGTAGTTTTGAAATCTATCTTTATGTTTAGATTTAATTGAATTTGATAGATTTAATTTAAATAATTTTAAATAGTTTACTTTTGTTTTGTTTATTACTCAATTATTGAGTAATTATTTATTTATTTTTGTTTTTTTTTACGTTTTTATTGTTATTATGGGAATTGTTATAAGAGATATTTATTAAATTTATTATTATATTCAGTAAAGGTTTAATTATTAAAATAATTAGTATATTATTAATTATTATGGTTATTTAATAATATTATTGATGTATAATTACGATATTTTTGTTTTGATATCACGCTCGTGTTCCCAAAAGAGTAAGCTGTAGTATATAATATTATGTATTTATTTTTATTTTATATCTTATATTTAGGTAAGTAATTAGGAAACATTTTAGTATACCTGTATACTTACATGAGTGTACTTGTATATCATTATGGTTACAGTATTTTTGAATAAAGTATTATTTTATTTTATTTTATTTTATTGTCTTAGGGAAGCTTACAGCGTTATTTACAATATAAGCGACTTAATAATAACTATTGGCCAATTACAAGCTACCACAAATGATTGAAAATCAATTTAAACTATATGAGAAAGAATAAAATGAAAGCAAATAAAAGAAAATACAATTTTAAGACATGCGCAAAGCCATAAAAGTACAAACATTAAACAGAACAAAATACCTACTACTACTACAACCAATAATAATATTGCTATTATTTAATATAGTTATTTATAAGCGAGGTCCTAAGAGAACCAGCGCTGCTGAAAAACAAATCGCATTCAGAACTATTTAAAATGTTGAATAGTTTGAGCGCACGAGGCAAAAAGCTGTTACGTCGGTAGTTGGTGCGGCATCGAGGAACATGAAGCAGACGACTGTGACGCAATTGCCGGTTAGGCACTTGTAACTTAATACTGCAGAGGAGGTCCGGACAATCCATTTTAGCTTGCGCTATCCTGGTCAGAAGACACACATCAGCGATCGTCCTGCGGAGACGCAGTGGTAAAAGATGGAACTTAGCGCACAAATCTTCATAGTCAAAAACAGCTGCAAACGGCATAAACTTTTTAAATAAAAATCTGACAAATTTCTTCTGAATATTTTCTATGCTGTTGATATGAACATCGTAACAGGGATTAAAAAGTATTATAGTTATTTATTTTATTTTCAAATTTTGCTATTATTTCAGTATTTATTTATTTTACTCTTGAGGGGAGTTAGTTGTGTCATTCCTGGAGGGAAATTAGGTAAATTGTCATTGTATATAAGATTTAATAAAGGTTGAATAAGATCTTCTTTCGGAAGTCTTATTATAGTAATATGGAAGTTGCTTTATTTATTTCTTAAAAGCTAGCTTATTGTGGTGTTTCTTTTATTTGTTTATAAATTATCACTACGATAAACTACGTAATAATTTAGGGGGCGATTGTAACAGAACGCACCACAATAATCGTCGCGGATGGAGTCATCTAGGTTATTTTCAATAAACTTTAATGTACATCAATAATGTGTACAAATATTTGTCTAAAAGTTAGTACTTAACAGTTAACTAAAAGGTTTGGCTATGGGGTGAAATATTTTTTCGACATGTATTTATTATTTTCGTCTTTTTGAATTTATATTTTTATTATTATAATATTCTTTTGTTTTTATGACTTTAGACAGGAAAAACATAATTAGAACTTTGAGAAACATGTAGGCTTTGTTTCACCTTTAGGTTTCATAATTTCATAGACCTACAAACAAAAGGAATTCAGTGGTCTCAGCTTGCCCTGGTGGGAGGTAGGCGTGAGTTTATGTATGTGTGTATGTATGCACAAACCTATATGGAAGTGATAATGATATTCTAGTGATTATATCATTATGTGTGTCTGTGCCCTGCAGTGGGACGTATATAGGCTGTTTATGTTTATGTTTATGTATACCATTATGAAACTACTTATTTCTTAATTCGAATCTAGTGTTTCTATAAGGCAACTTTTTTTATTATTTTTATAAATTTAACGCCATCTATTAGGGAATAGTTTTGGATAAGTGCATCTATTCGTACATAGATGGGGTGAGAAAGGACTGACATTTGTGAAAAGCAGGACTTCATTTCTAGGCAGCTTGATAGCTAGAAGTCATTGTAGTACCATAGCTTGCCAATAGATGGAGCTGTACGATATCAATAAAAATAATCAACCAGGGGATTATTAATGAAACATACTATTTTTCTCCAAAACTGCTTTATTTACTATTAATATTCATAATTAACAATGTACCTTTGATGTGAGAAACAGTAGCGTGCTTGTAGGCTTAAATCTTTCATCTTGCTAAATCTGTCCGTCATTCACATTTGTTTTCCCATAATTTTCTTTAATATTCTGCAACAGATTCAGGTTTGGAGTAAATATCTGTCCCTCCTGGATCTTTGGACGATTCTGAAAGTAATTCATAACTGAAATTAGGGGTAAATTTTATGTAAGAGCATAATCACTGTCTAGTACCTACTAAGACGATGACTTGCATTTACTTATTGTTTCTACAGGTATTATTTGTGATTCACAGGACTCTAATAAACTAATAAAAACATGTAAGTACAATAGGAGTAGGATTCATTCTTATTCTCAAAACAATATGAAGGGAGATCAAATCTCATCATGAAAGCCAGTTTTAACCGAAACCGTTTTGCTAATAACTTTATATTTTATTTATCAGTCCAGAAACTATTGGTTGATTTCATGTCTGGTAGGTATGTAATTTACTAATTATTATATTACTCATCAATAAAACAAGGTTGTTAGTGACTGAGCATGTGTAGGAATCTAAGGAATATTTGAAAAATTTCATCTGTTAATATCTCATTAAATCCTAAACAGATTCAAATAATTCTTGTAGTCCTGATAAGAACTATCTCTCCACACATGGAGTTAAGTAATAAAATTTTGCTTGATTGCTGTTTGATAGTTGAAATTATCATAAGAAAAATTGGAACAAATGGTTGAAACAGTGACTTTTTGCACTACGAATTTCTCTATAAAATACTTAACGAATACAAAAGGTATTTATTAATTTCTTACCTGGTGAGTGAATATTTTATAGGATACATTATAAACATCGTCAAGAAGTCTTCATTCTTACTAATTATTGTAGCTAAAACCCGTACGTTGCATCTTATTTTGTCTTCCTTCCATTATGATTCCCACTATTCTGTAGTCATATTAAACACAATCTGAAAGGTTTAATAATTATATTTAACACAAAAAGTACACTAATTGTCCAAACAATACAAACCACACTACTTGATTCAACTGTTTTGTTTAACTGTGAGAACGAATGAAGGATATGTTCAGTTTACGTCACAGGAATACATAGATTATAAAAAGGTATACGAAATTTTAGAGTTTGATAATTAGGATTCGAGATAGGGATGTTATTTTGAAAGAATATGTACGAATTTATGGAATAAAATTATTTAAAATACAAAAATAGACATTAGGATAGTTTGAATTTTCGCGGGAGTAGCAAGCACCAAAAGGGTGTCGATGTAAAAATATATGAATGAAGGGTTTTGAGCTGGTATATTTTACAAAATTGAAAATAATAGCTATATTACGTAGTATTTGTTGTTGAAATTGATTTATAAAGCATACGAAGTTCGTACCTATCGTTTAAAATATTATTCTAATTTTTTAGAACCGTAATTCGTGAAAATTGAAAAAATCATGGAAAAAAAAGTAAAACTAAAATAATGCCAAGTGTGAATCGCATTATTTTGAGGGGTTCCGTGCCTACAATTGAAAGAACATTTAGTGAACAAAAACATGAACGTGAGTTGATCGTGAATTTTATATTGCTAGTATGTTGTCGTTGTTAATGACAAGCCAAAACATGCATTGGAGGATCGGGTTTGTAGAGTGGGGGATCTTTTTAAATGTTTGATTTATTGTGTTTCTTTGAATTTGTAGTTGTGATGGCAATGGAGATGCATTGTTTTTGAAAGTTTCAGCTACCTGATTGTCACGGTTTAAGAGATATAGAGGAATTTAGGTATTATTCATGGTTTTTGTCTCCAAAAACGGAACCGTTTTTGGATTGTTGACAAGGTGTTGTATTGTACGCGTTTTAGACCCTAAAATAGAACAATCCAGAAGTCACGCCACTTTTCGCGTACACAGAGAAACAGCCAATAAGGTTGAGGAGCTTGGTTTGTGTAGATTATGTAAATTACAGATGTGTGCGAGAAACGTCAGGCAAATGGTCGAGCGAGTGTTTGGCTTTTTAGAAATTCTACAAAATTGGATATATTTTTTATCTAAAATTCTGCAGTTCTGATTTGATAAATTAAATAGAATTTGATTAAATAAATAACATCATTAGTATTATAGTCTACTTAAGAATAAAAATAAAATTAAATGAATATTTTTATGTCAATAGGAAGTATGAGATTTTCAATAAATACCTCGATTGTCAATGTCGGGTAAATGTCATTTGGATGTTTTTGAGGCGCTAGTGGTAGCAATATCGCGATTGCCTGAGAGATGGGACGGAGCATAACGGGTATAAAAGGGGTTTTGCACGATTTTTAAAGAACTTCGTTGGGAACTTCGCTCGGAGCAAGAACAGCAGGAGGTGCTGCCGGTTTTAGAAAATTCAAGTCGGACTAGAGTTTCTGTAAGTCGGTAGGGATCATCCGTTCTGCTGGATTACCAGCTGTCGCGACTTTTGAGAGCTCCGTAGCTCAGGATTACAGTGCGCGATTATTATTTTGTCAAAAAATGTAAATTTGCTCTTTAATCAGCTATTCGAACCTTCCGTGGTGTAGCTGGTCGTCTACCGCGCTAGAATAGGGATTAGAATTAGCTTCCGTGCGTAGATTACGTGAAATATTTAGGGTTTTGTCCGACAAAAGTCCGCGGAGTGCGCTGTAGGGACCTTGATAGGTTTAAAATAGGAAGTGTGGTGTACTAATTATCTTTTCTTTCAGGCATCGTTGGAAACAGGTCTGAGATCATCAGATCTCAGACGACAGGTACAATTTTACGCTAAAGATAGGGCCCGATAGGAGTAGGATGTGTCAAAAGTGTGTAGGGAAGCTTGCGAACGTAGGGACCATGTGCTGCTTGTGATTGTTTACCTTTGTTTGTGTTTTGTTATTATTTATGTTATTTTATGTAGTTTATGTATGTTTATCTATTTAACTTTTTGACTGACACTTTACTGACGCGTAGGGAATGACTGCTTGCGACATATTCTGACTGGATTTTATTATCTTATTGGTTATGTTTGGGCTGTGTGTCAATGTTTACAATGAAAATTGTAGATATTGCCGCATAGACTGAACAAAAAAATGTTCTGCTTGTAGTTCTGTATGTTGCGATTCACATTTCGAGGTAATATAATTATTGCTTGGAGATGGGGAGAACAGTATGCAGAATGAGGTATCCTTGTTTTAGAGGTAACCTCATGGATTTAGATTTTTACCTTATATTGTGAACCTAGACTGTTGGTCCAGGTTGGATTGTAATCTTGCTGTGTTTTATTGTAGTTAGAATTCCCCTGAGGATTCTATTCGAAAACCAATCTGAAGTTACACAGGGTGAACCTTTATGGTTTACGGCCTGCTACCTCACTGTGTCAATGTAGAATAATTGTAGGAACAGTTGTTGTTACCACTGTAACATGGTTCTGAATTGTTCTATAGTGGTGCTTTGGGAGATACAGCTATCTACAGGAGTGGTGCGGTGAGATATTATTATCCATGACCTTCTTTCTGATATTGGGACAGGATGACCATCCGCCAATATGAGATGAAGCTAGATAATCAGTATCGAGCCAGCGCTGCGACTTGGATAGTCAGGTTGGATTGCCTCCTCCTGATGAGCGGTTGTGCGTGGCGATGCTTTCGAGTATGAAGACTCTAGCCGATGCCATATAATCAGTATTGTATGGTATGGGTCAACTCTGTCCTCTTGTGTTATAATGTAAATTTATTATGACCCACTCTGGACCTATCAGCTCATTGTGGCTTATTAAGCCATGTAAATAATACAATTAATTACTAATTTGAATTGAATTATAAAAGTCTGGATACCATGAGATGAAGGTAATGGTATTGATAATGGCTTTTGAATAAACTTATATACTCTGAATCTGTGTTGTTATTTCACCTATGTGACTTAACATGACTTCTATATACTTACTGTATTGTCCGGGCCTGCCTGGCTTGATTACACTGATATACAAACCAATTCAACACAATTTATTTGTGTTATTTTACTATTCATCTACCTGATAATACCTTAATGTCACTGCTGCTAGTTTGTGACATTCCTAACTTTATAACCTATATCTTGTCCAGGGGTTTACCTGGCCTGATTTCACTATGCAACTTGTTTGCTTACTAATATGCAATATTATTGCAATAATGCATTTATGCATAACAATTACATCCAGTTTGACTGCATATATTCTTGTGATTCATGGTTGGTGTCATATTCATGACCATCCATCTCACAATCATACTTATTCCTATGGCTGGTGTTATTGCAATGCCGCTGAAGCCATAGTAGGGACGTTAGGGACATTTTTGCTTAGTATACTCGGGGTCAATCCAGTTCGGTAGTCTCTGCTTCTGTTGATCCTCTTGCACTGTGGTGTATTGGGGGGAGGACAGTGATGAGTAGCTGCGTATTGCCTTCGGTTGCTAAGTCGCTCATTCGTTTTGTTAGGGACCTTTTGCTTAGTATATTTGGGGTCAATCCAGTTCGGTAGTCACTGCTTCTGTTGATCCTCTTGCACTGTGGTGTATTGGGGGGAGGACAGTGATGAGTAGCTGCATATTGGCTTCCGGTTGCTAAGTCGCTCACATACTTACCTTTTTGCGCCATGGCTATGGTGCTAACTATGCATCGCAATGAGTTGTGTTGTTAGATTGGATGTAAATCTGTCTAACTTAAATAATTTTATTACATATGTGAAATTGGTGTTGGGAAACTCTTCCCTTTACCTACCAATTATTTACCTAATGCTCCTGATATGTCACATTTATGTGCTTATCATTTCATTAAAAAGACCTATTTGTTCTTTCGGAGAGGGGCCTAAATCAGGGTAGGGCCTCATTCGCCGGTGAGCGTGGTCGGGGCTCGAAACGGCACCCTATACTATTACATTGTTGGTATGGTATTCTAATCCTTTTCCTGTGTTCCTAGATCTTTTACAGTAATAAAACTTAATTCCTAATCATATTTTAAATAACTAACTAATTTCTTACCTTCTTGTAAGTCTCTCTTGTTTAATTATAAGCTTTAATCAGTGTCATTAAGTTTAGGTTTGCTTGGCGTTGATTTGACTGTTTTTAAACTATAAATACTTATAATATCTCACATCCCATTGCCCTATTACTTAGATACTTACTTGACTTTCTCATATACCATTGTGACATAATTATAACCTATTTGCATTGTTATTAAGTATATATGTAGTATATTAAGTTTAGTATTATTCTTTATTTACATGCCCTCAATAACATGCATTCATATCTGACTCAGCTACCTTCATATAAAAGAATTTGAGTTACTACAAAACACAACATAAGGTCCTACCTTTATACTAGACGAACACAACAATAATAATGGCCAATTTAATCACTTAGTTTGACCATAACCCAGGGTCGAATCCTGGTCTTTAGTCGTGGATTGAGAGTGTGGGGTTTATTTATTTTATATTTATTATATTATATATGTAAGGGGGGGTCGTTACAATAGGGAGATCGGGCCTTAAACCACCACGCGGGCCCAGTGCGGATTGGTGGTTATTAACGACTGCTAATACAGCCGGGACCAACGGTTTAACGTGCCTTCCGAAGCACGGAGGAGCTTGAGATGAAAACTTTTTTTTTTGTGGTCACCCATCCTATGACCGGCCTCTGCGAAAGTTGCTTTACTTCAACAATCGCAGACCGAGCGCGTTTACCGCTGCGCCACCGAGCTCCTCAAAGCTACACTAAACATAAATTATTAAATAAATAAAACATAACTGCTTTTCCCTATACACTATCGTGCACTTTGGCACCTCCAGCGTGCACTTAGCTTGGTAACTTTGCAACTTCGGTGTTTAAATAAAGCTCTTACTATCACACAAAGTTTCCTTACGAGTGAACGTAAAACTCGAACTAAGACTTGCCTAAGTCCTTATCCGTCCACTTAGGTATACCACAGGGGGCTGTGACTGTTGAAAATCGAATTCAAATATCGAATGCAGGGAACATAACAAGGGTAGTCAAAGGTACATCCATCGCAAAATGAACAGGGGCTCCAGCTAAGTTGCCAACGATTATGACAATCAACAGCTTTTTTTTTTGACGTGACTTATTGTAGATTTGCCGCAGATGGCATTTACTACTTTGCCGAACAAATGGGGAGCGCTGAGGGCTCTCACTCGGTACAAAATTTAAGACATCAGGCCTGAGGGTGCCCAGTTGGGCGCGAACCAAGGCTCAGGGCGTCGTCTGAGAGGAAAAATATTTGAAAGCATTAATCGACACTAGTGGGTCGATATTGATAAGCGCTAAATAAGGGAAATCGTCGACCACGCCAGCGGGGTCGGTATCGGGGTTCTGAAGTGTTGTCGCGAGCTGATTGGCCGCTTCTATGGCTACAGTAATCGGGTCGTCGGGATCGTATATTACGTCCTTCGGACGCCGATACTTTTCAGTATCGTCCCTAAGCGGGATATATTCGTAAGCCGCAACTACTAGGGGATTTGGGTGGTGCGGAGCAGAAGCGAAAAAACGTTTTGAAGCCAATTTGAGCCATTGGGCAATGGTTGGCAGAACACAATCAACAGCGAGAGTGATTAAAATGTATGAGAGTGACATGCCACTTTATGCCAATCTCATACATTTTTGTCACCTCCCTAGCAGACCCAACATTGTCCATAACACCAGCGTCGTGGTTCACGCCGCGACTTGCGCTGAGTGAGGCCCTTTTATCTCAGGACGTCCACCACCACCTTATGATTATTTCGACGAACATCAGTTTCCTTTTTTGTACTTAATTGTTTTGTGAAAATTTTAAATGATGTTATTGTCTTGTTTTTGTGTGTGGCGTCATTTTAATAAACTATTATATTATATTCTAGCGCTATTTGAATTTTGTCGAGTATATAGAGTAGTGAGAAATCAGAGACATGTGTAGTCTTATTATAAAACACATGTATTTTGTCAGTTTCTCTTCGTATATCGCCTAACATAACATAAATAGCCTTTATAAGTCCCACTGAGCATACTCCACCACGCTGCTCCACTGCGGGTTGATGGTGGTGTTTTTACGGATAATAGCCGGGACCAACGGCTGAATGTGCCCTCCGAACCACGGAATCAACTTATTTTTTCAGACAACCAGGTGATTCAGGCCTGTAAAGTCCTTACCAAACAAAGGACAATCTCACAAAGTGATTTCGACAATGTCCCCATCGGGAATCGAACCCGGACCTCCAGATCGTGAGTCTAACGCTCTAACTACTAGACCACGGAGGCTGTTATATCGCCTTAATTGAAAGAAATCAAGCTTTGTTGAAAATCAAATCAAAATGCGAATTTTCAAAATGGTGCTTAAGTGGTTTTCACTGTAAGGGAACGATAATTATTTTTGATGTTATTGTTATGTAGCTGTGGCGTCTTCTTATAATAAATATTTTATTTCTTTTCGTCTTTATTTCTTTTTATCTTTATATCTTTCTTTATTTTAAATGTTAATCTTTGTACAACTCCAGTCAGGAGAGTGTAAGCGGCGCCGATCACCTAACTCCATGTTCTTCTTCTATCGTGTGGGTTGTGGGGTAGAATACCAACCTCATCAACCCTGGTGTCAGGGTTATTACTGAGCCGCCAAAGGCCCCTGACATGGCTCATGTAACGACTACATACTTACATCTGTAAGTAGTAACTGAGACCAACGGCTTAACGTGCCTTCCGAAACACGGATCATCTTACTTTCGGACAATCAGGTGATTAGCCTGTAATGTCCTAACCAAACTAGGGATCACAAAGTAATTTTTGTGATATGTCCCCACTGGGATTCGAACCCGGGGCCTCCGGATCGTGAGCCCAACGCTCAACCACTGGACGACGGAGGCCGTGTTGATATTAATTGTTTAGATTTTTTTAATTGTTTGTTGAGGACTTGTGATTTTGGCCACATTAGGAATAACTGACGTGATTTTATGTATATCTGTTATGTATGTAAATTTAACTAACGGCTTTTAACCTATACCTACATACATCTAACATCCTGTGGGACCGGTGTTGTAAATATATGCTTAAACCTTCCTTCCCAGCTTATTTGCGGAGGTATTTCGCCGTTCCTTCTAAAATTTATGGCCCCAAAGGGATAGATGACCCCTATAAAGGCGGTTTAGAAATAAAATTCTAAATTTTGTAAGGGCTCGTGTTACTAGCAGTAAAATGGATTTAACGAAATGATGTAAGACTCGTAACAAGTTATTCAGTCACACTCGTCTTCTATCGTGTGGGTTTATATCAACCCCAGCAACCCTGGTGTCAGGGCTTTATAGAGCTGCTAAAGGCCCCTGACATGGCTCATGTAACTACTTCATACTTACAAATATCAGTAAGTCGTAACCGGGACCGATTTAGTGTGTCTTTCGAAGCACGGATCATTTTACTTTTGGACAATCGGGTGATTCAAGACTGCAATGTTCTAAACAAAGGACAGTCTCACAAAGTGATTTCGTCAATGTCCCCATCGGGAATCGAGCCCGGATCTCCAGATCGTGAGCTTAACGCTCTTACCACTAAACGACGAAGACCGTGGACGTTACAGTACAGTTACGGTAAAAACTGTTTTGCTGCTTTCTTTAAATACTTTTTAAGTTCGTTGTTTTTAAGAAGTTCAGTCGTTGTCAATGCCATAATTCAGATTAACCTGATAGCATTACTGACAGGTAGAAATGTGGCCATTTCACACTACTAATGAGTTCGAGGAACTTTGTTCGAGCTATGTTTTGCTGAGGAACTAAAGCAACTTATAATAGGCGTTATTAATTATTAGCCGGCTAGAAACAAGTTAAACTAATGATAGTATATAATGTAGTGTGGAAGTGTGTTTATACGTCTTTTGGGACGAAAATATTGGGCTAAAACTTACCACAGACAAAATACGTTACATTAAATCTCCTTCTGCTGTCGTGTGAGTTGTGAGGTGGAATACCAACCTCATCAATCCTGGTGTCAGGGTTATTATTGAGCCGCCAAAGGCCCCTGGCATGGCTCATGTAACGACTACATACTTACACCAGTAAGTAGTAACCTGGACCAACGGCACGTGCCTTCCGAAGCACGGATCATCTTACTGTCGGACAACCAGGTGATCAGCCTGTTTTTTTTTGACGCATTAATTTTGATGGCATTCATTACTTGGACGGATAAATGGGGAGCGCTGAAGGCTCTCACCCGGTACAACGTCTAAGACAACAGGCCCAGTTGGATCAGCCTTTAATGTCCTAACCAAACTAGGGATCACAAAGTGAATTTTTATGAAGAACAATTGCAGTTAAAATTTAAAATGAAGTGAAATAATTACTAAATCAAATCCTCCAGTCATACCAGACATCTGGGGGTAGTTTAAGCTCTAGGAATACTGGGAAGGCTAACCTAAGCTCACAAAGCTAGGAACTGGAGATGTAGCTTTATCATTTAATAGAGCTATTAGCCTGGGCTTTGTGCGGCAAATCGGTTCGTAGTCGACACAACATAATCCGATACAACCCTGCATAGGTACAGTTCGGCAAATATTTTTGGATGAATAATGGTGCTAATTCCTGCAGTCGCCATTTAACTTTATTTAAAGTTACAGCTGTCATTTTCTTATCCGTTGAAAAAGAAAGGGACGGGTAATCGACAGGCATACAATTTATGGAACACACGTCAAGTTTAAGCAGAAATCTAAAACAACCGTCTAAAAATTTTACATCGGCCAATAACCCGACAGAATTAAGTTGACAGCACGTCAAACGGATTGCATACGAGCGAGATGCTATTTTATTCGCACGAGCTATTCAGACATTTTAAAATTAACTTGTTGACAATCATCCGTCCCTTTCCTTTTCGGCGGATAAGAAAATGACGGGTATAACTTAAAATAAAATTAAGAGGTGCCTGCAGGAATCGGGGCCATTATACTAATATAATACACATACATACATACATAAACTCACGCCTATTTCCCACCGGGGTAATCAGAGACTATAGAATTCCATTTGCTTCGATCCTGACACACTTCTCTTGCTTCCTCCACATTCATCAATCGCTTCATACACGCACGCCGGTTCAGAGTAGATCGTACTAAACTTTTTCTAATGACATCTCTAATAAGGTCAATGTCTTCCTCTGCCAGTCCTACCACCAACCTTCGCTTTATACATTGTGTTAGTGACATCGTAACGAAAACTTTGAGGGATGAATCAGACCATGATTCTGTGTTGATATCAAGTGGAATTTTCCGTCGCAAAAGTATAGAACTGAAAATATTTAATTTAAAAAGCACTAAATTTTTTATGAATTTTCCGACAGGAAATTCCATTTGATATCAACTCAGAATCATGGTCTGAATCATCTCCTTCAGTATTCGTTACGGTGTCGCTAACAGCTATACGTGCTTGTATGGCTACCTGTACGTACTTGTTCGGAAATTCCACTTGATATTAACCCAGAAATATGAGCTGAATTATGCCCCTCAGTATTCGTTACGATGTCACTTACACTTAATTTTTCCACAGCAAAAAAAAAAACCAGAAATTTTGCGACGGAAAATACCAGTTGAATCTTGATCTGAATCATCCCTCAACGTTTCCGTTACGATGTCACTACATAAACAGCTTATATACGTCCCACTGCTGGGCACAGGCCTCCCCTCAATCAACCGGAGGGGGTATGGAGCATACTCCTTCTTTCTTTCTTTCTTTCAAAAGTCCTTACCAAACAAAGGACAGTCTCACAAAGTGATTTCGACAATGTCTCCATCGGGAATCGAACCCGGACCTCCAGATCGTGAGCCTGACGCTCTAACCATTAGACCACGGAGGCTGTTACGATGTCACTAAAAAACTGTGTACTTTAAAATGAAAAAAAAAAAAAAAAAATTCTTGTGATTATTTGCGTCTCTGCCTACAGCATATTTAGTAAGTTTATTTACACACGTTTTCGCGGCATATTATACGAGATCCGATCTGTAGATTAATATAATTGAACGGACGTGTTGATGTGGGCCTATAATTGGTTAAATTTAGCCTCCGCCAGTATCGGAGTTGAGATTGCTTGTGATTAAGCTGATCAGTTTGCTCTATGCATGGACAGGGATGGAGATTAGAATGCACATACTAATCTAATATCTAAGGTATATCACTACATACTCGTAGTATAAAACAAAGTCGCTTTTTCTGTCCCTATATCCCTATGTAGGTTTAAATTTTTAAAACTACGCAACGGATTTTGATTATTTTTAATGTTAAATTATGTCCCCACAGGGACTCGAACCCGGCACTTCTACTGAAAACATTTTTGTCGCTGCGTTAAAAAGTCGCTTATAGTAAACAAATGCGGTTACTACTTACTAATGTAAGTAAGTAGTCACATTACACCTGTAAGTAGTCGTTACATGCGCCATGTAATGCGCCAGGGTTGATGAGGTTGGTAATTCACCTCACAACCCACACGATAGAAGAAGTAAACAAAAGCTAAGTAATCAATGAATGGTTTTTCGAAGTACAGTTCCGGTTTCCAAATTTGAATCCGGGACACGCTGAACCACTGGGCCACGGAAGCCGTTAAATTCTACTTAAAAAAAATCCACTGCTTTAAAAAGTCGCTTACAGTAAACAAAAGCTCACATATGCAATTTCGCCTGACGACCCTGCTAAGTATCTTCTTAACGACTGTATGCTTTTAGCCGAGCCTTTACACAACAGGAAAAGTAAAAAAAAATGACAAAGCCACCCTTCTTATCAGGTTGTCACTCCTACTAACCCACAAATCGGGGTAGCCAAAGTCGCATCTATCGCAAAAATTCAAAAATATTTATTCTTCAAAATTGGCTGACATAGCGCTTTTTGAACGTCAAAAATTAAATTACATCATGTAACAAGCTGTAAAACTACTACCACATCGGAAGCTGTATCGCTGAGGGAAAGGCGTGGTTAGAAAACCTCCCAGCACAAGATGAACTAAGTACCGATACCTCACCGAGCTTTCTGTTAGTTCAACTTACATTGTGTATATTTTGATACCTGTGTTATCAAATGTTACAGTCAGGCGTTGATAACAAAATACGACTTTCATAACCACTGGTTATTTATTGAAGCTTACACAATGATGCTGATTCCGGTACATACCATCTAATTTTATTTTAAGTTATATCTGTCATTTTCATATCCGCCAAAAAGGAAAGGGACGGGTAATCGACACGCATAAAATTTACGACATACGTCAATTTTAGGCAGAAATTTAAAAAATCCTTCCAAAATTTTATTTTGGCCAATACCCCGACAGAATTAAGTTGACAGCACACGTCAAACGGTTTGCAAATGAGCGAGGTGCCTGTTATGTTCGCCCGGGTTATTCGTTCATTCTAAAATAAACAGTGGTCAATCAATCATCCGTCCCTTTCTTTTTCGGTGGATAAGAAAATGACAGGTATAATTTAAAATAAAACAGAAGAAAGCTATCACGGATTTCACCATAATACCCTTTAGAGTGCCAGTGAGCCAGAAAGCCGTGGTAGCCCAGTTGGTAGAACGCTTGCCTCTCACTTTGAGGTCGCAGGTTCGAATCCAGCACAAGCCAATGATTGTCGATTTTGTTTTCGAATTGATGTTTGCATCGTAAATGATTATCACGTGCTTAGCGGTGAAGGGAAACATCGTGACGAAACCCATATTTCGAAAATGCATTTTTCAGAGGTATGTGACCCGCGGATTGGAAGGTCAGACAGGCAGTCGTTCCTGTGAAAAATCGGATCTATCAAATCTTCAGGTTAGGTAAGCGGACCCTGTGAAAAAAGGGGTAATTCTAGGGAGATGAGTGAGCCAGATAGTGTAAATCCGAGCTGGTGCGAGCCAGTTAAAAGCGGTCATCAGCTGCAACGTTAAGGCGAGTCCCGAGGAGCTAAGTGCCCGTTACACACTAACGTTTCATGACCACGCCTTAAGTTAAATGGCCGTGAAGGAAGATGCATTGGGAATTAGGATTTTTTAAACTTTCTACAAGTATAGTACCTAAATTATAAACGCCTGAGATAAAAGCAATCCCTAACCCGATAAAACTTAGGTCTTGTTCATGGAATAAGGAAGAATCTTTCGTAAGTAGTACTACCTATTTAAGTAAGTAACCGGTGTGCTCGTATGAAACGATTGATGGATGTGGAGGAAGCAAGAGAAGTGTGTCAGGATCGAAGCAAATAAAATTCCATAGTCTCTGCTTACCCCGGTGGGAAATAGGCGTGAGTTTATGTATGTATGTTCAATTACTTATCGTCCAGGGTTAGACAATTTACAAACGATCACGAAAAGTGATAGTTTAATCGAAAGAATCGTACCTGTAAATCTTTAGGTTACGTAAGCTGACCCCATGGAAAGATGATCTTTACTAGCATTCCAGCAAAGAAAAGAAAAAATACAACTCGTTAATTCTTTCTTTCCTTGCTGGTATAAAACTCCACTTAGGTTTAATCATTGATAGTTTAAGCCGAGTATAAGTCGGCTTGGCTGTCGCCCAAAACACCTGTAGCCTAGTCCCGGGCATTAGTTGCAATTCAGGAAGGTTTTATAGGTTTTTTTAATCGTCTTGTAAGCGATGGGGTTGTTACCTGTCACTTTACTGTGCAACATTATTCGTTGTGTGTTATAACTTATACTATGTTCACGAACTATATCCCTATTGGGGTAGTCAGAGGTGCATCGACTGCAAGATGAACTAGGTAACCACACCTCACGGAGCTTAACTGTAGCGAGAGTCGCCGTTCGGAGAGTCGCTGTCAACGCTACAATTCTATGAGCGTAGAATAAAATAATATAACGGACTTATTGCTCGGCGGCTTATAAGGTAATAAAACTTACTTAATGAGAGAAAAACCAAAATATAATGTAAAATATAACAGCTAGGGAGCGCCGCAGAAAATCAACACAAAGAATATCAAAAAATAAAACCAAAATGTCCATGACAGGCCGGACACTAGCCAGTCGCTGCCCAAGTAAAGAGTTCGCGACAAATATAATGTCTAGAACGATAACTTAATTCTCAATAACTTTATTGCCATGATGGACGATGATAACTTTATTGATAACTACTAACTCATTATAGAACAAACAAACAAACATTAAAGAAGGAAAAATTGAACGGAAGAGAGGAAGGGGTAGACCTAGGATAACATTTATGAAACAAACAAAAGAGAAGGTGCAGGTCGTGTCGTATCGGGAGGTGAAGGTTTTGGCGGGAAGAAGAGAGGAATGGCGGTTACTCCACCGACAAGAGCACAGCTCTTAAATAGAGAGAGAGAGAGAGAGAGAGAGAGAGAGAGAGAGAGAGAGAGACTAACTCATTACTGCAACACCGTGACCGGGGTTCGAAACGGCTCTCCCCGTTTGTGAAGTAAGCGGGTGAACCAAGGGACCACACTATCCTAGTGACTATCCAAGGGACCACATTTGTCACTGTTGTGGTCCAAGGGACCACGGTGACATTCCAAGGGACCAAAGTGACTATATATACGTAAGGTACCATAGTGTCCATCCAATGGACCATAGTGATTATTCAAGAGACCCCAGTGACGATCCTTTGGGACTACAGTGACATTACAAGGGACCACGGTGACTATACAAGAGACCATAGTCACTATCCAAGGGACCACAGTTGTCACTATTCTGGTCCAAGGGACTACGGTGACAATCCAAGGGACCAAAGTGACTATCTAAGGTACCATAGTGTCCATCCAATGGACCATAGTGATTATTCAAGGGACCACAGTGACGATCCTTTGGGACTATAGTGACAATCCAATTGACTATAGTGACTATCCAAGGGACCACAGTGACAATCCAAGGGACCAAAGTGGCTATCTAAGGTACTATAGTGTCTATCTAAGAGACCATAGTGATTATCCAAGGGACCAAAGTGACTATCTAAGGTACCATAGTGTCCATCCAATGGACCACAGTGACTATACAAGGGACCATAGTGACTATCCAAGAGACCATAATGACTATCCAAGGGACCACGGTGACTATACATACAAGGGACCATAGTGACTATCTAAGGGACCGTAACTATTATACAATAGATATCTCGTATAACATTCCATCCCATTGTATTTTCCTTCCCAAGATCCGCTCAGACTCTCGCCGCGTCAGCGATGTTCTGGCTAGTTCGTACAAGTTTAACGAATAAAGTTTGCCTCATGTTAAGGAATTAGTTTCTTCCGCTACTTCGTACCGGAAATGGTTATGAGAGGAATACTGTTCTATAGTTTCATACTATTATGTATAGTAGCTCTATGGTGTAGTGGTTAGAGTGTTGGGCTCACGATCTGTTCCGGGTTCTATTTCCGATGGGGACATTAACAAAATTACTTTGTGAGACTGAAATACTCAGTGGTGTAGACCACTTATACACTTACACTAGCACTTACACTATCACTTACACTATCACTTACACTATCACTTACACTATCACTTACACTATCACTTACACTATCACTTACACTATCACTTACACTATCACTTACACTATCACTTACACTATCACTTACACTATCACTTACACTACCACTTACACTATCACTTACACTATCACTTACACTATCATTTACACTATCACTTACACTATCACTTACACTATCACTTACACTATCACTTACACTATCAATTACACTACCACTTACACTATCACTTACACTATCACTTACACTATCATTTACACTATCACTTACACTATCACTTACACTATCACTTACACCTTTATATACACCTACGTAATCTCGTTACACTAACGACACTTTCTTAACTTTCAAAAGCAGAATGACGTCAAGAGCAAACCTATTTGATTTAAAAAAATACCTAGCCTTAAAGGTGCTGATAAACTTGAGCATTCACTTGTAATGAACATTTGTGCGAATGTTACAATACGAGAACATTTTAGCGAGCATTCTATCGAGCGTTCTTGCTCATGAAAACGTTCATAGCAATTTTTGACTCTATGCTTGGCTCGGCTCGTTGTTCAGTTCGACAAATAAAAAAAACGGCGAATACTCCATATTGTTCTGTTACAAGTGAATGCTCAAGTCTATCAGCACCTTTAGGGCAATAGGATCAGAGTACAAAAAATAACAATAAAAAAAAATTGCACCGAGTGTCTGTTCTATTAGGCTGCGTTCAGGGACACGCGGGGCGTCACGCAGCAGTGCGTCATCAAGCGGGGCTCCAAACGGTGTGTCAACCACGGCTTCAAACGGTGTGTCAAGCGCGGCTTCAAACGGTGTGTCAAGCGCGGCTTCAAACGGTGTGTCAAGCGCGGCTTCAAACGGTGTGTCAAGCGCGGCTTCAAACGGTGTGTCAAGCGGGGCTTCAAACGGTGTGTCAACCGGGGCTTCAACCGGTGCGTCAAGCGCGGCTTCAAACGGTGTGTCAAGCGCGGCTTCAAACGGTGTGTCAACCGGTGCGTCAAGCGCGGCTTCAAACGGTGCGTCAAGCGGGGCTTCAAACGATGTGTCAAGCAGCGCACGCAGTTCAGTGACATGCGTCACTCGCCGCGTCGCCTGCGGCGTCACCCGCCATATACGAAGCTATTCAAATAAACGCCTCCAAAAACGCTTCTCCATGAACGCTCAGACCATTGTCTTGCGTTTGTTTTCCCCGCAGTCCGCGCATCTTGACGCGCCGCGCATCCTTAAACGCGGCTGTACAGAGTTTTTACTAAAGGAATATTCCCCTTAGGGAATATATTATATACTGTATGTAACGTTCAATCCATCTCGAGCTAAACAATCACCTATCACGTCAGACATGTTATAGCGCTAAAAATATTATTTCCGAAGAATAAAACGGTTGGATATAAATAAGCCAGCTAAGGGCCGGTTCATACAACCCCCCTGAGTCTATCCCTGTCAGTTATAAATGAAATACGGCCGTTAGTGGGAGCACTACTTTATTAGACTTTCATTCTTTTAACTGAATAATTTTATTAGTTCCCGATCGCGGTCTCATGTAGGTTCGGATTATATTTCTTTTTTCATTCATTTTATGTTCCATATTTGGGCATGCGAATTATCATGTATTGGGGATGTCCTTAGAAAAGGTTTAGTACGATATACTCTGAGCTGAACTGTGTATGAAACAATTGATTAATGTAGAGGAAGCAAGAAAAGTGTGTCATAAAAAGTGGATTTTTTTGGTCTCTGCTTCCCCTAATGAGAAATAGGCGTAATTTTAATATCAAATAATAATATCAATTTATGCAAATTGCTCTAAATAATATTACTAGAAACATACCCGCAGTTATTAATTCATGATGCATAGGTACAGTTATGACAATACTTATGCACGTAAAAAAGTCGTTAACAAAATGATACTTAATGGACTGAATGTAAACATAATAGTACCATCTCTATTATGGTAAGGTTAATGTGAAAAATGTGTACGAAACACGAATAAATGTGAAACATGTTTTTACAAAATGCAACGTGAAACTGTCTGTTTGGTGCAAGTTAGTTTAATACTACTCTATTAGTCATTACATGAGCCATGTCAGGAACCTATAGCGGCTCAATATTAACCCTGACACCAGGGTTGATCTTCTATCGTGTGGGTTGTGAGGCGGAGTACCAACCTCATTGATTACGGTTACTATTGAGCTGCCGAAGCCCCCTGACATGGCTCATGTAACGATTACTTACTTAAATCAGTAAGTAGCAACCAAGACCAAAGGCTTAACGTGTCTTCCTGATTTGCCCTACTTTCGGACAATCAGGTGATCAGCCTGTAATGTCCTTACCAAACTAGACCACAAAGTAATTTTTGTGATATGTCCCCACCGGAAATCGAACCCAGGACCTCCGGATCGTGAGCCCAACGCTCAACCACTGGACCACGGAGGTCGTTGGTAGGGTTAATGAGGTTGATTAACTCCCAGCCTACACGATAGAAGAAGCCGATGTTAAAACATAAAATCAATGTGTCAGTTGATATAAAAACAAGCCAAGTTTTAAAAGCAAGCAGGTTGTGAGAAGCTGCTGTAGTATTAGGCGCATGACACTTTCGACAAAAAAAAGTAACGTAATGTAATGTAATGTATGTGTAATCCGCGTCTGTAGAGTCGAAGAATAAAAAATGTAACTTCCATTTTTTCCTTTCTACAAATTGCCGATTCAAAGTAAAGGTATTACTTAATGAATAAAGATATTTATGAGTTTGAGTTTGAAAAACCTTTTTTCTGTGACGTGACTTATTGTAGATTTGTGGCAAATGGCATTAGCTACTTAGCTTGACAAATGGGGTGCGCTGTGGGCTCTCACGCGGTACAAAATTTAAGACAACAGGCCTGAGGGAGCCAACTCGGGACCCTTGGCTCAGGGAGTCGTCTGAGGGATATCTGAAAGAATTAATCGACCCTAGTGGGCCGATAGCGATAAGCGCTGAATGAGGGAAATCGTCCAAAACGAAAACCAGAAGTTTTTAAACTGTTTTCCCTATATAAATATAAAAAAAATGAACGCGGCGATCGTATATTTGCTGACGAAACGGCTTGCATATTTGTTGATTAATGTTTTTAACAGATACGAGTACAAGTATGAATTAATTCATGCCAATAAATTTACATTTCTCATATTCGCATTGGCTTAAAGCAGTAATTGGCCAAATATGTGATAAAAAACAGAAATGTAATAATTTTATGTAGGCGATGGGTTTGTGCGGACGCGTTACTCGTATAACAGGTTCGAATCTAGGCTCGGGCTTTTTAACCCTGAATTCGACTAAATGAGTTTGAATTCATGTTTGAATCATAGACAATGAATCATGTGGTGTCCAGCAATTGAGCCCGTAAAATCCTGGAAACCATGATGTGATATAAATTGTGTATGCATTCTCTCTCGCACACACACACACACACACACACACACACACACACACACTCACCCTCCCACACGCTCCCACACATACTACACTCACCCACGCCGATCACACTTACCCATACACTCTCACACACTTTTTTGTTTATAGATATATACTTTTATAGTTAAGAGATAGATATTGTGCTAATACCGGTAAACACCATCTAATTTTAAGTTATACCTGTCATTTTCTTTGTCAAAAGGAAAGGGACGGGTAATCGACAACCATAAAATTAATGGAACACCATGACAATTTTAAGCACAAATCTAAAATAACCCTGTAAAAAAATTGCATTGGCTAATAACCCGACAGAATTAAGTTGACAGCGCTCGTTAAACGGTTTGCACACCAGCGATACCTTTCTGATTCGACCGGGTTATTCATTTACTCATTCTTCCTAAAATTAAGAGTTGTTAATCATCTGTCTTTTTCCTTTTCGGCGGATAAGAAAATGACAGGTATGACTTAAAGTAAAATTAGGAGGTGTCTGCCGAAATCGGGGCCATTATGTTTTAAAAATCTTACGTAAGCCAAAGAAGAGTTGCGAGTCATTCCCAACAGAAGTACTTTAGTTACTTACTGGGAAGTCTCGACGATAAACTTCGCTACAATTTTGAGAAATAAACTTATCTTATCTAGCCTAAAGTGTCCCACTGTTGGGCAAAAGGCCTCCTTCCATTTCTTCCAGGACTCAGGAGAAATAAACTATTTTTTTTTATTTATATGATTCAAACATAAAATCAAACTCATAAAAGTCGAACATCACATCACACCTCTGCCTAACCCTTCAGAGATGGAGGAGTGATGCTGTTGTGTTGTTGTTAAATACAGGATACAAAATATCTTCGATATAGCATAAAATTTTGCTTGCATAACTCTATAAAATACAGATGAGACCAATTTTCCTTGTAATTCAACACAAGAGGGACCCTTAAAAAAGTACAACCACTTTCCTCTATCTAACCTTTCAATTCCCATTATGGGAGGCACCTTCACAAAAAAAATGCGAAAAAAAAACCTACCAATTTTTCTTGACACCTTACTTAATTCACTAACTTATGGGTGGGGTGCTATTGTTAACATGTCCTTATTTAATATTATTAAATCAAATCAAAATCAAATCAAATCAAATATACTTTATTGCACAGAACTAAAATTTCAACAATCAGACATAACACATGAAAACAGTACAATTTGGGCGGCCTTATTGCTCTAGAGCAATTTCTTCCAGGCAACCACCAAAAGGAAACAAACATTTGCAAACAACTTGGATGCGGGATGGTGCAATAAAAAATAAATACCTAAAAGTAAAACTAAAGTTAATATAATAAATAATCTATACTATACGTACATATATTAATAAATACTCAATATAATATAAACCATATATACATTATTATATATTATTACATTTTTTTTCTAAGAAAACTCAGAACTAGCGTGGGTACTCAGTTTATGTTACGATGGATGTACATCATCATCATCATCATCAGCGGTACGACGTCCACTGCTGGGCATAGGCCTCCCCCAAGGATCTCCACGACGATCGGTCCTGCGCTGCCCGCATCCAGCGGCTTCCCGCGACCTTCACCAGATCGTCGGTCCACCTTGTAGCGGGCCTACCCACTGAGCGTCGTCCGACACGTGGTCGCCATTCGATGGATGGATTTCGATGGATGTACATACATACATAAACCCACGCCTATTTCCCACCGAGGCCAGCAGAGACTATGAAATTCCATTTGCTTCGATCCTGACACACTTCTCTTGCTTCTTCCACAATCATCAATCGTTTCACGCACGCCGGTTCAGAGTAGATCGTACTGAACCTTTTCTAAAAACATCTCCAATAATCTGCGGTGGATGTACCTCTATTACGGAAAATTCCACTTGATATCAACTCAGAATCGTCTGAATCAACCCTCAAAGTTTTCGTTACGATGTCAACACTCAGTATAACAAAAATCTACAACACTTACAGTCTATTTATCATATTAGAAAAACTCTTGCAGTGTGTAAAAACTTTTCTCAATGGAACACGCTTCTTTTAAGAGAGAGAGTGTGTGTGTGCGTGAGAGAGAGAGAGAGAGAGAGAGAGAGAGAGAGAGAAAGAGAAAGTCACACTTACATAGTTATCGGAACCAACTGCTGAATTTTTTTTTAATACCCTACGCTTACCACTAGGTAAGCAGGTAGGTAGGTAAAATCGTCACTGTGGCATGTAAGTACATGCCTATTCTCTCGACAGTGACGACATTTTCACCAAAAAAAAATTGCTTTCAAAACTTCTCCCAAATCCAACCCATCTCACTCACTGTGACCGCACCTTGAAACAACCAACAATATGCACTTTTCATCTCTCTTCTTTCTCTACAAATAAGGTTAGAATCGCGTTAACCACTGTTTTACATACATGTTGGGCAGACCCAGGTGTTCGTAAGTTTATTAAATGAGGGTTCCAAGGTTTTCTCAATTAACCCGTCACTCAACTTTGGAGTTTTTTTAGCGTTCCGTACACTTGAAGAATTAATTTTCTTTATACATAAGTACTTAGTATAACCAAACTAGGAGCTCGGTAGTGCCGCGGTAAACGCGCTCGGTCTGCGATTGTTGAAGTTACGCAACTTTCGCAAAGGCCGGTTTTCATCTCGAGCTCCTCCGTGCTTCGGAAGGCACGTTAAGCCGTTGGTCCCGGCTGCGTTAGCAGTCGTTAATAACCATCAATCCGCACTGGGCCCGCGTGGTGGTTTAAGGCCCGATCTCCCTATCCATCCATAGGGAAGGCCCGTGCCCCAGCAGTGGGGACGTTAATGGGCTGATGATGATGATAACCAGACAGAGAACCGTGGTTGCCTTAGTTGTTAAAGAAGTCAATCAATCAATCAATAATACTCAACTAACTACCACTTACTACTACTACTTACTTGTTACTTGTTGACTTAGAAGTCAACTTTCCTTCGCCCTAAGGTTGCCTGAAAGGAATTGCTGCTTAGGAATAAGGCCGCCGTTTTGCACTTCTATTGTCATGTTCTTCTATCGTGTGTGTTGTGAGGTGGATTACCAACCTCAGCAACCCTATTGTCTTGGTTATTATCGAGCCTCCAAAGGCCCCTGACATGACTCTTGTAACGATTACTCAGATTACATTAGTAACCGGGACCAACGGCTTAACGTGGCTTCCGAAGCACGGATCATCTTACTCATGTTGTAATTGCCATTTAGGTTTGGTTTCTGTGCCATATAGAGTTGAATTGAATTGAAATAAAAATCAAAAGCATTTCGAAGTAAGAAAACATTAACCACTATCGTCGCACAGAATAACGGATGGATATTTTTATACAATTTATAAGAGAAACATCTCGCGATATTAATTGGATAACGTTGATTGAACGGGCCACCTGCGACCGACTGGATAGTCAGTAAGGGTAATAGCCCACTTACCCGACTCCGCTTTAACAACGCTCCCACCCAGCACTTTTTTTTGACGTGACTTATTGTAGATTTGCCGCAGATGGCATTAGCTACTTGGCCGGACAAAATAGGGAGCGCTGAAGCCTCTCACCCGGTACAACGTTCAAGACAACAGGCTTGAGGGTGTCCAGTTGGGCGCGAACCTCGGCTCAGGGCGTCGTCTGAGATGAAAAATATTTGAAAGAAATAATCGGTCCCTGTTGGTCGATAGCAATAAGCGCTGATTGAGGGAAATCATCCACCACGGCGGCGGCGGTTGAACAAATACTTCAATTGCTTACAAAATTATAGTTAAAAACATCTCTTCGTTCATTATTCACAACTCTCTAACTGTACAAGAATAACAAAGACAAACTATTTTATCTTTTATGTAACAAATGCAGCGTCAAAATAAGTTAGTAAATGAGTTACCTCATTTTAGTAACAGCCACTTCGTTCATTCATTCTGTCACTTCGAGTTTTCCTTAGAAAGTGAAAAAACGGGGTAAGTCTAAAAATGTCTTTTGTTAGTGTCGGCTAAAGTTTTAGTCTGAAAAGAACATGGAAAGTTTCAGTGCATTGGCTTTATTGTGAGGTGGTGAAAGGAAGAATTCTAGGAAAATTTTGACTGAAGGCTTTTTTGTGCAATCTGATACATAGTATTATAACGGCCTCCGTGGTCCAGTGGTTATGCGTTGGGCTCACGATCCGGAGGTCACGGGCTCGAATCCCGGTGGGGACATATCACAAAAATCACTTTGTGACCCTAGTTTGGTTAGGACATTACAGGCTGATCACCTGATTGTCCGAAAGTAAGATGATCCATGCTTAGGAAGGCACGTGAAGCCGTTGGTCCCGGTTACTACTTACTGATGTAAGTAGTCGTTACATGAGCCATGTCAGGGGCTTTAGGCGGCTCAATAATAACCGTAACATCAGGATTGATGGGTGTGGTAATCCACCTCATAACCCACACGATAGAAGAGTAAGTAAAGTTCATGTCTATTTCCCATTGGAGTGAGCAGGGACCCTGGAATTCTACTTGCCGCGGTCCTGACACACCATTCGTAAAAGAATGTGGAGAAATTCAGTGCATTCTCCGTAACATTAGGTGGCAGAGGATATTATGTTCCGCGACGTGACTTTACAATTTTAGGGTTCCGCAAGACCCGTGGAATTTAAAATTTAAAAGGCTCAGATTTTAATATCGGGCGACTGAAATTGAAGGTCTTTCGGGCCTGCTCATAGTGTATTGACAGACTAAAAATGTCGTAGGATTGTGGCAAAACAGTTTTGGGAGAGGAATTTTGTGGTATTTGCCATCTTTTATAGTATAGGCCCCGCTACCACAGCGCAAGGATGCGGCGCGTAGATGAAATAGCAATATAATATTCAATCGCGGTCTCACCGGTTATATTTTGGGTCAATGCATCTTATTCACATGATTATAACACTAATGCACACCGATGTTACGGTTGATTTTTGTGGGTTTTTTTGACGTGACTTATTGTAGATTTGTCGCAGATGGCATTAACTACATGGTCGGACAAATGTGGAGCGCTGAAGGCTCTCACCCGGTACAAAGTTTAAGACAACAGGCCTGAGGGTGCCCAGTTGGGCGCGAACCTAAGCTCAGGGCGTCGTCTGAGAGGAAAAATATTTGAAAGAATTAATCGACCCTAGTATGTCGATAGCGATAAGCGCTGATTGAGGGAAATCGTCGACCACGCCGGCAGGGTCGGTATCGGGGTAAATCATTTTTTGTAGGTGATATGAATAAAGCGTATGAAAAGAAAACTGCGCCACCACCACCTTCGGTGACTGCATGAGAAGAAATGTTTTAATTTTTAAACTTATTAAATTTTATGTTATCAGTAAAACTATATTTTCTTTCAATAAATTGCTTTTTATTTTAATACGGAACCCTTACCAAAATACGAGTCTAACTCCTGACCATTTTTTACATCAGCCGCTACATTTATCCCGAGAGAACGCTAAATTAGTCTTTGTAAAAAGTTGGTTATGATATTTTTGCCGTCTGTTTTTCTCGTTTTAGAGCTGTGAAGAAACCAGGTAATTTCGTTTTGAAAAATGTTCGAGTTACATTTTTGTACTTTTGTGGTGTCTTAGAGGAGATTTTCTTGTTTTGTGACTTTTCTCTAACCTGCAATGGACTTTATAGCGATGTTATCATCATCCTCCTGCCCTTCCCAACGATGTTAGGACTTCGACACCTATCATGGTAAATCATCATCATCCTTATGTCCTTATTCCACTCTAAGTGTGGTCGGCATAACATATATTCCTCTTTCATTAATTTCTGACAGTTGTCATTTCAGTACTCACACCTTTCACACACATATCCTTTTTTCACACTTATCCTAGCATCTTCTATCGTGTGGGTTGTGAGGTGGATTACCAACCCCATCAACCCTGGTGTCAGGGTTACTATTGAGCCGCCAAAGGCCCCTGACATGACTCATGTAGCGACTACGTACTTCCATCAGTAAGTAGTAACCGGGACCAACGGCTTAACGTGCCTTCCGAAGCACGGATCGTCTTACTTTCGGACAATCAGGTGATCAGCCTTTAGTGTCCCAACCAAACTAGGGATCACAAAGTGATTTTAGTGATATGTCCCCACCAGGATTCGAACCTGGGACCTCCGAATCGTGAGCCCAACGCTCAACCACTGGACCACGGAGGCTGTATCTTAGCATGGTAAATATGGAATAAAAAAGAAAAATGTATATTGTATGTCGATCTATGCATCTGTCATCTGTTACAATTAATTATGTTTGAATCAGAAATTAGAATCATTTATGCAACGTAATTATCGTGTAGATAAACTTGTTGAAGGTCAATTTAAAATTATTGAATCTACGTAATTTCGCAAGGTGTAATGGCTGAGGAGAAAAAATGTCAAGAAACTGCAACAGCAACACTACTTTGTAGGTATACATTATACGTTATTTAATAACTCATCATCATCAAATTAAGAGCCACGCTCTTGTCGGTGCAGCATTTTCCATGCTACTTTTTTTAGGGAAAAATAGGGCAGTGGTTTCCCTCTTGCCTTCAGCCCCGCAGTATTCTGTCTGACGCAAGTGGGATGTCGCTCAGAGTAGTCTATTACAAAGCCATACTAGGACACCTGTCCTCCGCCTCTGAATAGTACTGACAGTTACTGCTGCCCTCTGTCAGGTTCCAGGTTAGAGGAACATATTTAATAGGGCTTATAGTATTTTTGGATGCGTAGAAAAGATTGCTTTATGCGATAAAGTCGTGTATTACCTCTGACGGATTTCACGACCATATAAGATAAGCAAATGAGATAGTCAAATCTTCAGGTTAGGTAGGCGGACCCTGTGAAAAACGGGATAATGCTAGGAAGATGATGATGAATAAATGTTTGATCTTTTTGATATTTGCATGCTAATAATAATAAGCAGGATAGAAATTCTGTAACACTGATTTATACTATACTGTGAATCTGTACCTACCTATCCTAAGCAAATAAATTATTTCTGATTTAAATGCATTTTTGTTTTTTTTACCCCCTCCGGCTGATTAAGGAGAGGCCTGTGCCCAGCAGTGGGACGTATATAGGCTGTTTATGTATGTATGTGTTTGTTTTTTTTAGAATTGTCTGTAAGAAATTGCTTCAGAACAATAAAGCAGCCCTAATGTATTGAATTCATGTATAGTGAATGATATTTGATTTGATTTTCATTCCAGAGTTTTCTGTTGGTGAGATTTTTATTCACATTTTCTGTAATATTCGGTGAGCTTTGACTTTTGCCGGGAAAAATGAAATCTACTTTCAGGTTCTGTAATGTACTGCATTTTTCGTAATACCTTTGTGACCTCGCTACGGGAATGAGTTGACAGGCCCCTAGGTGCAGCATAATGCAATAAAAGTAGCCAAGATTGAGTCGGACTTGTTAAATAATGTTTTGGTATCAATATTAGGCTTCTTGTCTTAAACGTTGTACCGCGTGAGAGCCTTCCCATCTGTGCGGCCAAGTAGTTAATGCTATCTGCGGCAAATCTACAATAAGTCACGTCAAAAAAAAACTTGATAAAGTTTAGTAGTTAGATCTGAAGATCCGGGTTCGATTCCCGATGGGAACATAGTCGAAATCAACTTAAAAGACTGTCCTTTTTTTGTAAGGACATTGCGGGTTTGAATCGCCTGATTGTTCGAAAAAGTAAGATAACTCCGTGCTTCGGAGGGCACGTTAATCCGAAATCACTTCAAAAAACTGTCCTACGTTTAGTAAGGACATTGCGGGTTTGAATCGCCTGATTGTCTGAAAAAGAAAGATGACTCCGTGCTTGGCACATTAATCCGTTGGTCCCGGCTATTAGCCGTAAAACACTCACCACCCCGCAACCCCCTTCGGTTGACTGAGGGGAGGCCTGTGCCCAGCAGTGGGACGTATATAGGCTGTTTATAGTATTATGTTATGCAAAGCGCAAGTGAAAAAAAGTGACCTCTCCGACCGATTTCGGCCATGGCGACCACTTCGACTCCTAGTCTGCACGACGCTGATGCGCCCGAAGATGGCTTATGTAGCCTATCTTTACAGTGAACTCCCGCGCACAGTGAGGGCACGTGAGCCCACCGTTTTGGTAATTATAATGAATAGCGGCAGGGGGACGGGCGGGGGGAAAGCGCAAGTAATGCAAGTATGTTAAGAGCTGAATAAAGATATCTTTGTGTTGTGTCTGCATATTTTTTTTAGCTAACAAGCAGAGAGCTAGCAGAGATTTTTGACCTCAAAACGCCCCCTCACATTATCCGGTTCGCCGAGGACGCCGCACTCACACCGATCTTAAAATAGACACTATAATTATACGACATTCACACTTACAAACATTTACAGCGCTTTTAATAATAGCACTTTGTTTTCATGCTCTAATAAGTTAATCGAACTCGGACTGCGTTTGAATATAGAATCGAACTCGTTTTGCAGTTCAATTCTAAATTTAAATTCAAAAGTATATTTTATCAGTAGGTAACATAGTTACACTTTGAGTCGTCATTTTTAACTAACTTCTCATCCGCCTAAAACTACTGTAGCTTCACAACCTGTATAGCCGGTTGCTGAATTATGGCATTGACAGCGACACCCCAACGGCGACTCTCTACGGGAGTCTCTTTACGGCGAGTATTATTTTATTGATGACTTAATGGCTCTGCTTACCCCGTTAGTAATACGGGCGTGAGTGTATTTTGGCCGTGACTTATTGTAGATTTGCAGAAAATGGTATTCACTACTTGGCCGGACATATGGTGAGCGCTGATAGCTCTCAACCTGCGTGTATGTAGAACAAGACCAATTTCTAAAACGCTTATATAACAGTAGCAAGAAGCGTTTTCAAAACGTGCGAGATTTAAAATGATTAATGACTCGTAGCAGCGTAGTACTTTGCTACGCTACTACGGTTTCCGTAGCATTTGCTACGCCATATTAAGCGCGCGCGTTCAATTCGCTAAAGTCAGATTATAATGTGTAATTTCTGTGTACGATGTAGCGTTACAAAATTAAATGTATCATACAAAGGGCGTCTATTATATTTATAGTTGCAAAATATAGGATATAAGAGTTTCGGTCATTTGATATTAATATTTTTTTTGCTTTTATTCGCATTTTTATTTCACCACATAGTATGGATACCGCCTACATTAACGATATGGTCAAACGTTGATTGAAATATCATTAAAAGTTGACGTTTCAATGGTCAACTTCAGTTGGCTATTTCATAAAATATGATTATTTCATGATGAAATGATCAATTCTAAGATCTGGCCACGTCATATACAAGTTATATTTCTAAATTAGCATTTTATACTTGTTCTATGACCCAGTCATCTACCCTTTTGAACTTTTTATCTTAACTACCGCCCAATTTTGACCGTTACACCATTATGGATAAAGTTTAAAGCACGTTCGACAATAAATCCGTTGCAATCTGATAAGAAGGGAGATATTAAAATGTAGGAAATTGGCAATCGTTTTTTGACAGAAGACAGAAAAGAGAAAGAGAGAGAGATAGTATAAAATATGACTTAAGATAAGTGAAGATAGATCATAATCATCATAACTTTAGAAACCTATTTTACTAAGCAATCTATCTGATAATACAGACCTTAACCAAGTTGCAAGAGGAAACGAAAAATGTTTTCTGTTTGTTTTTTTTGTCGTGACTTATTGTAGATTTGCCGCAGATGGACGGTAAAAGTGACCGCGATAAAAAATATAGAATAGACATAGTTACATTGTGTCAATTCTTAATAACATAATTATGTGTGCGATAAGGATTACTTTTTATCTAGGCGATCAAAAACAAACAGTCTATATACGTCCCACTGCTGGACACAGACCTCCCTTCAATCAACCGGTGGTGGTATGGAGCATACTCCACCACGCTGCGCTGCTCCACTGCGGGTTGGTGGAGGGGTTGTTACGGCTGACAGCCGAGACCAACGGTTTAACGTGCCATCTGAAACTCGGAATCGTCTTACTTTTTCAGAAAGTCAGGTGATTCACGCCTGCAAAGTCCTTACCAAATAAATGACAGTCTCACAAAGTGATTTCGACAATGTGACCATCAGGATATTTGGACAATGTCATATTATTGTGAAAGTCAAAATAATTGTCTGAAGCTATTTAGGGACTATTATCATCACTAATCTAAGAGCTACGCTCTTGTCGGTGTAGAATTCTCCATGCTACTTTTTAGGGATCGAACCCGGATCTCCTGATCGTGAGCTTAACGCTCTAATCACTAGACCACGGAGGCTGCGTATGTCTACGCAATCATAAAGTGATTTATGAGATAAATTTGCCGTTAATCGAATCCGGGACGACCAAATTGAGAGGCCACGGACTAAGGATTCCGTTTCTTAAATGTACCCTTTTTCAATTAGGAATCAATCTAAATACCTTTGTACAACAAACAGACATACTACCAACTGAACTTTAAAATATTCTAATAGTAACTCTCGGGGTAGTCATAAATTTTTATCATCAGATTGTGAGGGCTAAAGTGAAAGGAAAGTTATTTAAAGCTAAATACACACGATACGATTGGTCGTTGCGATTCTGTGGTTCTGTGGTACACCAGCTTGCTTCTCAAACGGGGAGCACCGGTTCTAATCCCGTACCGGACTTGCACCAATGAGTTATTAATTTATCTTAAGTGCAGTTTTCACTAACACAGTTGGCTCGACCATTGTAATTGGGTAGTTTCCTAGGTCAAAGATCAATCAATCAATAATTATTTATTGCACAAAGTCATAAGTAAAGGACATGTACAAACGAATAAATTAAGCACAATAGGCGGCCTTATTGCTAAACAGCTTTCTGTCACCTAAGCGTGAAAGAACTTTCTCTATTGAAAAAGATAAATTATGATGAGATTACTAAATAAAGACAGATCGAAAGGTGATAAAATCCGTTTCGTTTTTTCTATTAAACTTATTAATGACTTTTAATAAAGCAAAATATAATAATATGTACTACATTTTGTCACGTTTTTCTATGACGTCACATATTGCTTTTTCATACAAGTTCCATAGTAATTTCGTGTCCATACGTACACGTACGTTTTGACGTTTAGTTAAAACTGGACTACCCTATTGCGGAGACCACTTATCATGTTAGCCTAACAGAAAGCTGGATGAGGTGCGAATACTTCGTTCATCTTGTGATGGACGAATCTAGCGGTGCAAGTCCAGTACCGGAATAATAATCAATTTATTTTTATTTTCTTTTTAAAAGTCGCAATTTTGCAAACTTAAAACATAAAGTCGTAACGTGTGTTTCTGCGCTTTAACTAAAAGTCGTTGAACTGAAGAAGCCGACCCATTACGGAGAAATATTGAAATGGTTCAAACATTTTTCAATAGTGCCTTAGTATTAAATGGGGTCTTAAAAGAGAATTAAGTTATTCACATTGTGACAGTGAAAATAATTCTTTAAAGCTGCTTAGGGATTTTCATCATCACAGCCACGCTCTTGTCGGTACAGCATTCTCCATGCTACTTTTTAAAGAAAAATAGGGCAGTGGTTTCCCTCTTGCCTTCCGCAGTACTCTGTCTGACGCCAGTGGGATGGCGCCTAGAGTAGTCTATTTCAAAGCCGTACTAGGACTCCTGTCCTCCGCTTCTGAATAGTACTGACAGTTACTGCTGCACTAGGGGCAATAAATAACTCAAAATCAGTATCATTTCTTCAACGTAATTATCATAGATAAACTTACATATAAACATACATAAATTTACGATTCGAACCCGGGGCCTCCGGATCGTGAGCCCAACGCTCAACCACTGGACCACGGTGGCCGTTACAATTGTCAATAAAACACAAATCACTTTAGCAAATAATTAAAAATACGTCAGTTAGAAAGTCAGCCACGATATCTATCAACACAGTCGCTCACAACAGTGAGATACAAAATCAATAGTTGTACTTTTCGCAGGACAAAAGTTTCTTGGGAACAACCTACTAAGTTGGACCCACAGCTCGTCGTAAGCAACTTGGATTGCCATGAGACTTGCCCTATTTATTCCATGTTGATTTGGGAAAAATCAGCGACGGCTCAGCTCGGAAAACGCATACTTGCATTGCAGTGTCAAGTTCGAATCCTGACTCGGGTATTTAACTACTGAAATCGAGTTTCATCCCCCTAGCATTATACCGTTTTTCACACGGTCCGCTAACCTAACCTGAAGATTTGACAGGTCCGGTTTTTTGCAGAAGTGCTGTCTGACCTTCCAACCCGCGAAGCGAGAACCAGCCCAATACAGGTTAAGTCGCATACCTCCCTCATCATCGTCATCATCTCCCTAGCATTATCCAGTTTTTCACAAGTTCCGCTTACCTGACCTGAAGGTTTGACAGATCTGTATTTTTAAAGGAGCGACTGCCTGACTGACCTTCCAACCCGCGAAGGGAAATGCAGCCCAATATAGGTTAGGTCGCATACCTCCGAAAATGCATTTCTCGGGAATGTAGGTTTCCTCACGATGTTTTCCTTCACCACTGAGCACGTGATAATCATTTTTGATTCAAACATGAATTCGAAAACAAATTCCACAATCATTGGTTTAGGCCTGTGCTGGCTTCGAACCTGCGACCTCAAAGTGAGAGGCAAGCGTGCTACCAACTGGGCTACCACGGTTCATCATATAATAAAGTGTTTTTAGTAAAACTATCAACTCTTTAAAACACTTAAACTAACCAATTCGCCTGAAGTTTTCATTTCACATTCCCAATAAACGGTTTACTGACACTTTAAACGAAAGCCTTTGAAAAAATGATGACACATAGCGCGGGAAAATTGCGTATTAACTCTGCCTGGTTAATATTCATCGAACGAATGAAAAACTACATATTTAATTCGGCCGTGTGTTGCTTTTAAGCGGGCGATTTAACAGCTCTCTATCATTCCTTTTATGTCGCCACAAAAAGCAACATTTTTTAGTTTATTGTGTTAACCGTGTTCTTTGGTACAAATGCTTGTGTTCATTTGTTTTTTTGTTGTTTTAATCAGTTGAAAGCCGTGATAGCGCAGTTGGAAGAACGCTTGACTCTCACTGTAAGGCCGCTGGTTCCAATCCTAGTACCGGCCTAAACAAATGAATTCGTTCACGTAATCAACGGTGAAGGAAAACATCGTGAGGAAGCTCAAATTCTCGAAAAATGCGTTTTGGAGGTATGTGTCCTAACCTGTATCGGGCTGGTTTTCCCTTCAGGTTCGAAAGTCAGACAGGCAGTCGATTCTGTAAAAACTGGACCTGACAAATCTTCAGGTTAGGTAAATGGGCTCTTATAGGAAAATGCTAAAAAATCGATTTATAGATTCAATAAAATGGTCAAAAATTGCGTAGATAAGGTTGTTTTTTTAACATCTATAGCGCGTGGCGATTTCTGACGGGGTCGGGTGATACATATCTACGTTCGTCGCCAAATCATATACCACGGAGTGTTAGAGCATCCAACGCTATTTCTGCTCTAACTTTTGGTCCCACTTTTTAAAAGCTCATGATTAATTTTCGGTAAGGAACTTATAATTCAATGGCTTTAATCCATAACTTAACTGTAAAATACGTTATTATTATTATTATCACTAGCCTACATCATCTCTCTCTCCCTTTCTTCCACTCCTCCCGATGTGGGACTTTCTCTTTCCAACATATCAAGTACGCATCCAACTCGTTACGCCATATTTTTTGTAATCGGCCACGCACGACGCTTCTTGACACTTGGCACCCAAATCTGGCTTCTTTATTTAAAAAAGATAGAAAATTTAAAAAATAAATAGAAAACGGTAAAATTATAAGAAAGTAAAATAAGGTTTATGTAATTTTTAATTGATTTATAAATAAACTTACGGTAACACTTGTGACTTCTTTCCCACGATGTCTAACATACGTACCTGAAAATAAAAATGAAAATTATTTTAAAAACGGTTATATTAATGTAACAAGCGTAATCCATAAATCATTATTCATCATTATATCAGGCCAAATCGGTCAAGAAAAGTTGTTATCAGGATGATTATTGTTTTTATAGCTTGACCCTTTGTTTTTCTTGCTTAGGGAAAGTCACGAAGAGAAAATTAAATCAAACACAACACTAAAGCAACACTAAACAAGATAAGCTTACGCCTATATAGGTATATTTGGTATATATCAATTGGGTTAGTCAGAGTAACAACCGTCGCAAGATCAAAGTACCCAACCGTCCTCCGTGGACGACCTCCGTGGTCCAGTGGTTGAGCGTTGGACTCACGATCCGGAGGTCCCGGGTTCGATTCCCGGTGGGGACATATCACAAAAATTAATTTGTGGTCCCTAGTTTGGGGTAGGACATTACTGGCTGATTACCAGATTGTCCAAAAGTAAGATGATCCGTGCTTCGGAAGGCACGTTAAGCCGTTGGTCCCGGTTACTACTTACTGTTGTAAGTAAGTAGTCGTTACATGAGCCATGTCAGGGGCCTGTGGCGGCTCAATAGTAACCCTGACACCAGGGTTGATGACATCGGTACCCCACCTCACAACGCACACGATAGAAGAGACAATTGATTGTGGTGCGCAAATAACGTTGCACTGGCTCTCGGCGTTCGGCAGCCGGCCGGGGCGCTGGCGTCGCGTCGCCGCGGCGTCGACGTCGCGCAACATCGCGACGTTGCGCGGACGCTGGTACGACGTCAACGTAGTATTATTCCTTATTCTACGGTCTATACCGTCGCTCGGTCACCAATCCATAACCTCCAATGACCTGTAAGACCCCATTATTTACTTTTTCTGTAAACTTTACATCATTCATCGACTTAATTTTCTCTTTAAACTTTTCAAACAGTTTTTCATCAAATTAATTCCGTGTCAAAAAATTCTCGCCCCTTTTTTCGCAGTAAATAAGCGATACAGCAAGCACAATCCAAGTGTAAAATTAGGGGGTAGACTGAAAACATGTTTTGAAAGACTTCTCAATCGAAAAATATCAGTTAAAAAAAATTGCACTATCCCGCATCCAACTCTGGTAAATGGTTGTTCCCTGTCAGTGGTTGCCTGGAGGAAATTGCTCTAGAGCAATAAGGCCGTCCAAGTTGGACTGTATTCATGTATTATGTCTGATTGTTAAAATTGTGTATAATTTGATTTTTACATTGTTTTAAGTTTACGCGGTTATTATCATATCCCCATTTAAACGCGGTAAGAACCCGTTATTATGTGCTTTAATTTGATTTTTAACTTAGGTGACATGTAAATACATATTGTTAACGTGATGGCAACTTTCCGCTCCCCACCAGCGACTGAGCTAGGTTTACCTCACTCCCCTCGGTCTTACTTTAGTCTTCAATCGTTTGGGCATCAGACGTCACACACACAGATGCGCGTGTAAGATAACGTCAATGTGTAGTGTCTGCGTTAAACGAGGTGTTTTGTATCAAGTGGCCAAGGTGTGGTTTTCAATCCATTTAGAATCGACTCTATTGACCACAATCAACAATATCATCAATCTCGATGTGTCCTTGGCGCAACGGTCTGAGGGGAGTGGGTAGTGTAATTACAGCTGTAAGAAAGTCAGTGGTGGTGAAAAGTATTTTATTAAAAACTATTGAAGAACGTTTAGTTGTGTGCATTTTTCTGTATTATTTAAGTTATTTATTATTATTATATATATACACTTCTCATCAAAAAAATCGAAACACTTCCGTTTTCATTGTTTCTGTCCGAATTTAACACAAAAAAGAATTCATACGATGAAAAAAAATACATAAATGTATAGCTGGCAGTTTGGCCATTACAGTAATAAGCGAAAATTCTAAATTCAAAATTAGAATTTCATTTGTTTATCTTATAAACGAAATGAATCACTGTTTTGAGACAAATGTGTGTTTAGGGTTGGAGTACATTTAGCGTTTAAAAACTAAAAATTGGCGCCTATCCTTAAACTTTTTGTTTTTTATTTCAATACTGTGACTTTGGGACGTCTGAAAAAAGGTTTTTTTTCTAAAACGTATGGATACTTCGCCCACAGAAGCCGCCCAAGTTGTGGCATTGCTGGATTCTGGCCTTAGTCAGCGTGTTGTGGCTGCAAGACTGCATCTAAGCCTGTCATCTGTTCATAGAGTCTATAAACGTTATCGGGAGACTGGTTTGTTCACGCGCCGTTCAGGATCTGGCAGGAATCGGGTCACTTCTGAGCGAGATGATCGATTTATTGTAACAACTTCTTTAAGAAATCGACGCCTTAACGCTTTTCAACTGCAGCAGCGGCTTCGTGTTGTACGAAGGGTGGCTGTAAGTGACTCTACAATTAGAAGAAGGTTGAAGGATCGTGGACTGGTACCGCATAAGCCAGCAAATGGGCCGAAATTAACTGCAGACCATCGAAGAGCGCGCCTTAACTTTGCACGTGAGCACCTAAATTGGTCATACCTACAGTGGAGCAAAGTTCTCTTTTCTGATGAGTGTAAAATTATGCTGTATGGTAACGTCGAAAGGAACAAGGTCTACAGAAGAGACGGAGAACGCTATGCACAATGCTGCATTGAAGAAAAGGTCAGCTATGGTGGCGGTTCGTGGACGGTTTGGGGAGGAATCAGCGCCGACGGTAAGACAGAGCTTGCTTTCGTGTCTGGGCCACGTCTGCCTGCACTAAACTGTCATCGGTACGTCGAAGAGTGTCTCGAGCCTCATGTGATGCCCTATGCACATTTTATTGGCAACGGCTTCATATTCATGCACGACAATGCTAGGGCTCACACCGCGGGCGTCGTACGAGATTATCTTAACGAAGTCGATATCTCTATTATGGAATGGCCAGCAAGAAGCCCGGACATGGATCCCATTGAACATCTGTGGGATGAATTAAAGAGACGAATTCGAGCAAGAGATCCTGCCCCAGAAACAGTTAGCCAGCTGCAAGATGCAATCCAAGAGGAATGGGACAATATACCACAGCATGTGATCGTGACTCTCATCCGATCGATGAAGAACCGTATGGAAGCAGTAATTAGAGCTCGGGGAGGGAATACAAGTTATTAAATAAACGTTGTTGTTTTATCCATTTCCTTTATACTCCATACGGAATAAAAATGACTCATTTAACAAAATACGAAACCTATGAAAAATTCATTTAAATTTAGAACATTAACATTAAGATTTGATAAGCTCATATTACTCACTATTAAACGACATTTAACATTTATTCCTAAATGTACACATTTTTCTGATAATCCTGACAAAACGTAAACTTGCAAGGTGTTTCGATTTTTTTGATGAGAAGTGTAGCTGCAAACCCACTGACTGACTGACTCACTGACATAATTGTTCTCCCAGAAGGAGCGTCGGGGGGTCAAAATGATGTATGGGGGGTGTGATCGGGACCTCCCAGTGAGTATGGGAAAAACCCCAAATCTTGAAAAACTGCTCCGCATCAGGGAGACGCTCTACAGTTTGGCGCAACTATTATACCTGGATCAATTTTTTTTTCGCAAAACCTATTTAATTCTTGGTCAAATTCAATCACCGGTGAAAAAAAATCAAAATGGCGGAAAAACAAGATGGCCGCCATACAAAAATTTGTTTTTCCAGAAAATGTCTCGGGGGTAAAAACTGTATATGGGAATTTAATCGGAGTGTCTTGTTGAGTATGGAGACACTTCTCTATCTTCAAATCTGCTCCGCATCAGAGAGACACCGTACGGCCTGGCAAAACTATAAAACCTGGAGCAATTTTTCTTTCGCGAAACATATTTAAATCTTGGTCAAATCCAATCCCTGGTGAAAAAAAAACAAAATGGCGGAAAAACAAGATGGCCGCCATACAAAATTTTCGTTTTTCCTGAAAATGCCTCGAGGGTAAAAATGATGTATAGGGATGTGATCGGATCGTCATGTTGAGTATTTCAATACTGCTCGATCTTGAAAAACTGCTCCGCATCAGGGAGACACCCTACGGCCTGGCAAAACTATAAAACCTAGAGCAATATTTTTTTCACGAAACCTATTTAAATCTTGGTCAAATTTAATTGCCGGTAAAAAAAAAACAAAATGGCGGAAAATCAAGATGGCCGCCATACAAAATTTTGTTTTTCCCGAAAATGCCTCTAGGGATAAAATTGATGTATAGGGGTGTGATCGGAACGTCAACTTTAATATAGAATAACTTCTAGATTTTTGAAATCTGCTCCGCATCAGGGAGACACCCTACGGCCTGGCAAAACTCTAAAACCTGGAGCAATAATTTTTTCACGAAACCTATTTAAATCTTGGTCAAATTTTATCGCCGGTGAAAAAAAAACAAAATGGCCGAAAAACAAGATGGCCGCCATACAAATTTTTGTTTTTCCAGAAAATGTCTCAGAGGTAAAAATTATGTATTGGGGTGTGATCGGAACGTCATCTTGGAAAACTGCTCCGCATCAGGGGTCACCCTACGGCCTGGCAAAACTATAGCACCTAGAACTTTTTTGATTTCACGAGACCTATTCAAGTCTTGGTCAAATTCTATCGCGGTAAAAAAATGGCGGGAAAACAAGATGGCCGCCATACATAGCTTCGAACTAATACAGGACACGCGAGCAGCTTGCTGCGAGCGAACCACGCGAAATCTAGTTCATTGTATTTATTTAGATAAATGTTGTAAAAATATAAAATTTAAGTCTTAAGTCAATTTTTGTAACATTGCATGACACTGCATAATTACAACAATAAAACGTATATGTCTAGGTGTTATTATACAACGATAAAAACATATAGGTATATACATATGCATAAAACGTAAACACAAATTATCTTCTAAATAAAAACAGTCATAAATCTTCTTAACAAACGTCTTCTTAAAACTTACTCTTAAGTTTTATTCTGCAATAGTTTTAGTTTACGTTTGATTTTTTTCATACCATTTAAACGTTATTGTGTTATTTTAGACGATTTATGTTTTTTCTTTTTTAAATTTTATTTTCAATTATTGTTCTTTTTAAGCTAACTTTAGTTTATACTTTTTATTATCAGTGTTGTGTGCGTCTATAAATGGCAGGCATACCGGAACTTTTCCTATGTGTATTTTATATTGTGTGTTTGTGTATGTACTGCTGTTGATGTACCATAATAAATAAATAAATAAATAAGAGTTAAAAATAAAAAAAAATATAAATACTCCTTTGATGACTATAAAACGTCAAAAACCGTGCTACATGTACACCTCACATCAAAGAGTTTCCACTCGACCGAATCATAGAGGCCGTGCAAAAATTACTTCTAACTTTTCATTAACCCATTCTGATCAAATTAAGCTCGGTACAATGGACCTTGCTGGCGAATAAAGTACCCCAGAGGGTCAATTCCCTTTAAAATTCTATCCTCGTGTTCCACTTTGATCTTAAGATGCCGCGCCTCGTAGAGCATGTTAAGTAGGCCTCAGCCGATTGAAACGCACACGATCAATTGTTATTGAATTGTACTTGATTGTCTGATGGTACTCGTTTGTTTGAAGTGCGTGAGTTGAGTTATAGGTCGGGTAATAGAACATAACATTCGTAAGTAGATAGGTATTCTGATGTGCGTCTGGCTGTGAGGCTTGTGGGTTAGATTAAGGTCGGTTGTTTTTTGCTGGTAAGTAAATTGGTTACTTGAAAATAAAATATGAAATATGGTGTTATTTTTATTTTCATTTTTATTTTATTTTTACAAAATAAGAATGCGGTTTTTTATCTGTGTATTACAAGACCCGAAACACAGGCGGCCATGATTGAGCTTCGTGTGACGTCACATTTCACAAAATAAACAAAAGCTATCAGTCAGGTTTCAAGTTATACTGTTTGACAGTTCATTTGTTTCTTGAAATGTGACGTCACTGGGCGAAATGTCACGTGACCAGCAGTTTCCGCGCGAAATTTGAAATTATTAGAAAAAGTGAATTTTATCTATTATAAAAAGCTTATTTAAGCGGTATAAAATAAGAGCTTGTAATTTTTAAAATATTTATCTGAAAACTGTCAATTAGCCAATTTAAACCGACGCCACCCGAAGCTGGACACATACATTTCTTCTATTCGGATTAGATTTGTCTTCAGGGGACCATCAGACCTCTAAGTTTGTTCCCCTTGCTTATAATTATTTACCTTCCGCCGCCGTAGCTGAAGCCGGAATCCGGAATCCAAAGCCGTGGTAGCACAGTTGGTAGAACGCTTGCCTCTCACTTTGAGGTCACAGGTTTGAATCCAGCACAGGCCTAAACCAATCCCTTCGCGGGCTGGAAGGTCAGACAGACAGTCGCTTCTGTAATTAGTTTGACGATTAGACCCGCAAAGTCTTGAATTGTTAATTTTACATAATTATATTTATATTTTTCTTGCATAGAATTGTATTATAATTGTCATTGTAATGTTATTATACATTATAATTAAATAAGTTATACTTAAGTAACAATCCCACACAAATATATACTATACGTATATGGCCTAATTTACCTTACAGTTATGTAGAAACAATTTAGAAAAAGTACAAAATGTGCTTCTGAAATCAATAAGTACTTTAGACGAATTCTACGACAAAAACATCGAATCTTGTACCTCCAAAACGAAATCAAACGACACTCAAACCTGAACCCTCCCAGTGACCCAGTTCTTAAGAATGTGAACAGACTTCAATCCCCAAAACAATCTGCCGCCAACAATAGAGCTTGTATTCCCGAGAGGATGAACAATAGACTCAATTGAATATAATTGTAAGTTGATAATCGTGTTAGGACTTCTGTTTTGAGCGGTTTTGGATATTGTACCCGTGTGTTTAGATATCGTTTTAAGGTACTCAAGCGTCTCAAATGGACTTGGCAGCCAAACAGCTCGCGATACCAAACACTTCAGGACTCCGATACCGACCCCGCTGGCGTGGTCGACGATTTCCCTCATTCAGCGCTTATCGCTATCGACCCACTAGGGTCGATTAATTCTTTCAAATATATTTCCTCTCAGACGACACCCTGAGCAGAGGTTCGCGCCCAACTGGGCACCTTCAGGTCTGTTGTCTTAAACGTTGTACCGGGTGAGAGCCTTTTGCGCTCCCCATTTGTCCGGCCAAGTAGTTAATGCCATCTGCGGCAAATCTACAACAAGTAAAAAAGAAAACAAATGGATTAGGAGTGAAGAAAAAATATAAATAAATAAATAATAAATAACTATGTTTACGTTTGTGTGTACTGGTCATGTCTTTAGAAGACCTGTGGAACACCCGTCATGACGAGCTCTTACTTGGTGAGCGCGTGGAAAACGCAAAAGGGGGCGACCCAAAAAAACCTGGGGACAGTCGGATGACCGAGAGTTGAAACCTCTCGGCATGTCTAGTATTTTCCATACTATGTTTTAAGTTTACGCGGTTATTATCATAATTAAAACACATAAAAACGGGTTCTTACCGCGTTTATAGTAGGGATATGAGACTCCCGATATTGCAACAGTGTCAAAATATCGGGAGTCTCGTATCCCTACTTTAAACGCAGTAAGAACCCGTTATTATGTAATTTAATTATTTTCCATACTACTTTTTTAGGGAAAAATAGGGCAATGGTTTCCCTCCTACCTTCCGCCCCGCAGTACTCTGTCTGACGCGGTAACTATGTTACCTAATGAATAAATATATTTTTGAATTTGTGTTTTAATAATGTCAAATGGCAATATGTTTTGCTTTTTAGGTGAACTGTTACAATGGGGCCTTTTTCAGCTTTAAACCAAATCAAGTCAATTTATTTGCAAGAACAGATAATATACAAAAATGTTTACAGAACAGTGTTGAGATGTGTTCGGCCTGCAATCAAGCGTAAAAATATAAAAAAAATAAAAATTAGTACATTGAAAAGAAGATACTCATTCTATGAGCCACAATAAAAGCTATTTAATTTATTTATTCATCATCAGCCCATTAACGTCCCCACTGCTGGGGCACGGGCCTTCCCTATGGATGGATATGGAGATCGGGCCTTAAACCATCACGCGGGCCCAGTGCGGATTGATGGTTATTAACGACTGCTAATGCAGCCGGGACCAATGGCTTAACGTGCCTTCCGAAGCACGAAGGAACTCGAGATGAAAACTTTTTTCTTTGTGGTCGCCCATCCTATGACCGGCCTTTGCGAAAGTTGCTTAACTTCAACAATCGCAGACCGAGCGCGTTTACCGCTGTGCTACCGAGCTCCTATATTTATTTATATCTGTTAGTAAATATTACAGCGCCATAACTTATAACTACTGCCCTTTTATTGTCTGTAGGCTTTCGAGATGATGAAGATTTAAAGGCCTATAATGACTACATATGTCTTGAGGGCTTCGTAGTGTAGTAGGCAGAACTATTAAGCACATACAAACAAACTCACCCCTCTAAAGCCTAATGGGGTGGGCGGAGTCATAATTGATCGGAGGAAAACTTGCAGCCATTTTTTTAGTCAATATTTATGTTTTTAATTACAGTCATCGTCGTGCCGTGGTAACCCAGTTGGTAGTACGCTTGCCTCTCACTTTGAGGTCGCAGGTTCGAATCCGGCACAGGCCTAAACCAATAGTTGTCGAATTTGTTTTCATGATTATATATATGTTCTAAGCGGTAAAGGAAAACATCGTGAGGAAACCCACATTCCCGAGAAATGCATTTTCGGAGGTATGTGACCTAACCTGTATTGGGCTGGTTTTCCCTTCGCAGGTTGGAAGGTCAGACAGGCAGTCGCTTCTGTAAAAAACCGGACCTGTCAAATCTTCAGGTTACGTAAGCGGACTCTGTGAAAAACGGGATAACGCTAGGGGGATAATGTACGCTTTTTATTACAGTCACCGTCGGTTTTAGTATTTTTTGGAACTCCTCGCCAGATATATTTAAGTCCCATGTTATGTTATGTAGTCTTCTTCTTATCGTTTGGGTTGTGAAGTGGAATGTAAACCTCATCAACCCTGGTGTCAGGGTTACTATTGAGACGCCAAAGGCCCCTAAAATGGCTCATGTAATGACTACATACTTACATCAGTAAGTAGTAACCGGGACCAACGGCTTGACGTGCCTTCTGAACGGATCATGTTACTTTCGGACAATCAGGTGATCAGCCAGTAATGTCCTGACCAAACTAGAGATCACATAGTGATTTTTGTGATATGTCCCCACCAGGATTCGAATCCGGGACCTCCGGATCGTGAGCCCAACGCTCAACCACCGGATCACGGAGGCCGCTATGTTATGTAGTAAAATTACTTCTTTACACACCGGATATTATCACGTTACAACTTATACACTTAAAACTTGTAAGCAGCAGTTTACGCGTACTTTATACTTGATTGTAACCATTCGTAACTAAGTTGGCCGCATTTTGGTAGTCGGTAAACAATCATCAATCAAACAATGTAGAATTAGGTAAGTGCTAACATAGTACTGATGTTACGGGGCGTGTTGGAAATAAGGATACTTCCAAAACGACAAGGTCTATCCGGATAAGGTTCATCCAGACAAAGTCCATCCACACAAGGTCCGTCCAGACAAGGTCCATCCAGACAAGGTCCTTCCGGACAAGGTCCATCCAGACAAAGTCCATCCGGACAAGGTCCATCCAGACAAGGTCCATCCGGACTCGTGCTGATAGACGGAGTGGTTTTCCAACGGTTCAATTTTATTTTGATACTGATCAGCTAAATTATCGAATAATATGCATGTCTCCTTGTCACGTAGGTTAGCTGGAAGAAATCTTCAGAGATAAGCTTACCTGTACTGTCTGTTTTCTTTGTACGTTTCTTTTGTCTGTTCTATTGTGTACAAATAAAATAATAAAAATAATAAAACATTAAATTTGTTAAAACTGGGTCACCGTGGTCGTGTGGTATGCTTGCTTACTTTTATACGGAGAACGCCGGTTCGAACTCCAGTTGCAGACATCTACCAATGAGTGATAAATATATCTTAAGTGTGTGTGTGTGTGTTTCACTAACCCAGTTGGCTCGACCATTATAAACGGCGATACGGCACAGCACCCTATCACGTTGGTCTAACAGAAAGCTCGGTGAAGTGTGATACTTAGTTCATCTTGCGATGCATAAACCTCTAACTACCTCAATTGGAATATAATCATCAGTTTATGCTTTATGCTGGTCAGCCAAATTATTTAATAAAATTAAATAAGTATAATGCGGCGAAACGTGGACAGCCGTAAAACAATTTGTAGGACGTGCTGCATTGACAATCCGGCTAATTATTGACCTGGCTGTATTACAAATAGCTTTTAAAAATGGCTAGCCGGATTGTAATACAGCGGTTTATAATAATCCAGTTGCGACATATATCGTAGCCACGTATACAGGGTGTTAGTGACATCGTAACGAATACTGAGGGAGATGATTCAGACCATGATTCTGAGTTGATATCAAGCAGAATTTTCCGTCGTGCCTTTTTGAAAAATCTGAATCTGACATGATTTACTTCAACAAAACCTTGATTTCTTTCATTTAGTTAATTTGGACCCGGGTAAAAATTTAGACCACAATTTCTTACCTGGCGAAGTTTTAATAACAAAAATCACGTTGAATTGTGATATTTCAAAAACGCGCGTACGTTTCACTCACTTCCTCCCGTCCTCATCCTCCTCTCGTTTCCTGGTTTTCACTTCTGTGTGTGGGTTGTGAGGTGGATTACCAACCTCATCGACCCTGGTGTCAGGGTTACTATTGAGCCGCCAAAGACCCCTGACATGACTCACGTAACGTCTATTTACTTACATCAGTAAGCAGTAACCGGGACCAACGGCTTAACATGCTTTATGAAGCACGAATCATCTTACTTTCGGACAATCAGATGATCAGCCTATAATGTCCTGTCCTAACTAGGGATCACAAAATAATTTCTGTGATATTTCAAACCCGGGACCTCAGGATCGTAAGCCTAACGCTCAACTACTGAACCACGAAGGCCGTTGAGGTTTTCACTTCACTTCACGCCCGGATCAGGAAATTCTTTTAGTTTAAAATCAAGCAAACAGTTTAGGATTTTACAAAATAGACTGCAGTTACTTTGTTTGTTCATTGCATCCAATCGTCGAACGAAATTAAGTCCCTGTTAGACAAATTTCAATTTAACTACTTTTCGTCCATTACCCGTAACATAGAGACAAAGTAAAGTCAATTCGCTAAGTAATTTCTGTACTTCAGCAGTTGACTTAAGAATTTACGAATGGTTAGAGCGAGATGGAATATTTTGGTGAAGGATGTTAGAGGGAGAGAGACTGTGGGATAGGGTGTAGTTTAAGTTAGATTTTATTGATTTTAACAATTATGTAAGTAATCAACTACAAATGTAAGTTTGTAAATGCGAAAACAAAGTGGTAGAACAACAAATTAGCGATTTTAGGATTATTCCGTTTACTTGCGCTTTAAGACCTCACTTCTTGCCAAATTTTATGGTTCTAGGTCTATGGAAAGTACCCTGTAGGTTTTTAATCCACGACGAAATGTATGAAAATAAGTTATGACGTATTAAAAAAAAACTACTTAATAGATCTCACCACCAAGTGATTGATGAATGTGGGGGAAGCAGGAGAAGGATCAGGATCGAAGCAAATGGAATTCTATAGTCTCTGCTTACCCCGGTGGGAAATAGGCGTGAGTTTATGTATGTATGTTCAATTACTTATCGTCCGGGGCCTTAGCAAATTTACAAACGATTACGAAAAGTGATAGTTTAATCGAAAGAATCAGACCTGTCAAATCTTCAGGTTAGGTAAGCGGACCCCGGGGAAGACGATCTTTACTACCAGTCCAGCAAAGAAAAGAAAAAATACAACTCTCAAATTCTTTCTTTCCTTGCTGGTATAAAAAACCACTTAAGTAGGTTTTTAATTCATCATCATCATCAGCCCATAAACGTCCCCACTGCTGGGGCACGGGCCTTCGCTATGGATGGATAGGGAGATCGGGCGTTAAACCATCACGCGGGCCCAGTGCGGATTGATGGTTATTAACGACTGCTAATGCAGCCGGGACCAACTGCTTAACGTGCCTTCCGAAGCACGGAGGAGCTCGAGATGAAAACTTTTTTTTTTGTGGTCACCCATCCTATGACCGGCCTTTGCGAAAGTTGCTTAACTTCAACAATCGCAGACCGAGCTCCTGAGGTTTTTAATTAGTTATAGGTATGTAATTCTATACATATCTGGTCCAAATATCAAGCAACATTTTTTTTTTGTATGCCTCTGCCATTACGTCATATTTTTGAATAATAATGTATCCGAGGAATGAGAAAATAAGTAATTATCACGTTAAAAGTATACAGCACCATCAATTTTTTTTTTTTTTTGGAGGAACGTGGCCTGGAAATTCTCTCATTGCGACAAAATACATTTTATTACTCAGAGCATAGCATTAAATGGACACTAAAAATACAGAAAAGAATTCCATTACGTTTAAAAAGCTCAGTAACGGAATAAAATAGAATTGAATGAAACGGGCCTTCATTTAACCTTCACATGTCGACTGGAAGAGCCAAGAATTTAATAAACTCCCCTCACTCGGGTTAATTCCCCGCTTGTAGGTTGAGGTTCCTTTGGAAACGGGAAAGATTTTTAGGGTTCCGTACGAAATTTGCAGATTTTATTTCACGATGGATTTTTTTTTATTTTTATTAAAAACGTCATGGAAGGGAATATAGAAGAAAAGTAAGGAAGGAGAAGATTATGAAGAGCTTTTAAATGGTACAAACGAAAGAGAAGGTAAACCTCGTGTTTTATAAGGAAGTCAAAGAATTGGCTTTTGATAGACAACGCGTGGCTTTTAATTCTATTTTTTTTTTCAATAATATAGTTTCACGTTAAAAGGGGCAAGTCACAGGGACTGTAACCTGGAACCTGACAGAGGGCAGCAGTAACTGTCAGGACTATTCAGAGGCGGAGGACAGGAGTCCTAGTACGGCTTTGTAATAGACTACTCTGGGCGCCATCCCACTTGCGTCAGACAGAGTACTGCGGGGCGGAAGGCAAGAGGGAATCCACTGCCCTATTTTTCCCTAAAACAGTAGCATGGAAAATGCTGCACCGACAAGAGCGTGGCTCTTAACACTTTGACAGTCCATTGATCCATATAGGAGTCATGACGGACTAGCTCCATACGTCCGTGACCCATGCTTGTTCATTCAGTGCGGCCTTTGAAAGTTCTAATTTTTCATGATAGTAAGAGATATGGTTTACTTTCTATTGCACTCAATAGGTATTGTGATGTGTTTAGAATTTGAATATATTTATTATTATTTCCGTTTTTAACAGGACGTATACAAAATTAAGTAATAAGCGGGACTTACAACGAAGTCAAAACATTTTGTATGGGGACTGTCAACGTGTTAAATTTGAATATAGTCTCGCGTTTGATCATAGTCTCACTTGACGGCAAGTGCCGATGTGGTCGAGGGTGGATCACGTTCACCTAGCATATGCCTATTCACTATAGCCTTGAAGACTCCCAGATGATAAATGATGATGATGATGAAATTAAATGACGTACAAAGTATCCTAGTAACTTCTGGGGTAGAGCTGTACCCGGGACAATGGCAATGTGTTGCCGACCTGGTAAATCCTTTTTATCCGACTGCGGCGAAGCAAAAAGGAGAGTTATTCACACTTGAAGAACCCCATATCATAGCCATTCATATCATAAGAATTGCTGCACGAGCAATAAGGCCGCCTATTATTGATATTAATTATATTTATTTTATAGCCTTCCACGGCTCTACGTTTTATATGTAAACGACAATATTTATTTTATCTGAAGAATAAAAAAAATCCTGTACCATATCCTTTGCCGAAGGTTGTCTGGGAGAGATCGCTCTTAGCGATAAGGCCACCTTTGCCCACCTTAAAATAAGTTTATCCTGTAAATGTTTTGTAAATTTGTGTGCAATAAAGTGTTTTATTATTATCATTATTAAAACCTGTTAAAAAAAAAAGATAGTGTAAAAGTTTCATAGTTGTACGGAACCATTTTAGATTGGAGTCGAGTCCATCTTACCTTTAATAAATCTCGGCTTTCAGCGTCCGTCTTAGCTAAAATTGAACTTTATGATTGAAAACGTTACAAGCCAATAGAGTGAGGTTTTCTTTCGTAAAGAGCTAGTGTATTGGAGTATGCTCCGTATCCTAGAACAATACCTAGAAGAACGGCCTCCGTGGTCCAGTGGTTTGAGCGTTGGTCTCACGACTTGGAGGCCCCGGATTCAAATCCCGGTGGGGAAATATCGCAAAAAATCACTTTGTGATACCTAGTTTGGTTAGGACATTACAGGCTGATCACCTGATTATCCGACAGTAAGATGATCCGTGCTTCTGAAGGTACGTTAAGCTGTTGATCCCGGTTACTACTTACTGGTGTAAATATGTACTCGTTACATGAGCCATGTCAGGGGCCTATGGCGGCTCAGTAATAACCCTGACACTAGGGTTGATGGGGTTGGTAATTCACCTCACAATCCACACGATAGAAGAAGAAGTCGATATTAAGTTGATCGATTCTTTTCTAACAGTAGGTACCTACCGAAGTATTTATCCAAGCAAATAACTCTTAATCTCATATTCTAGCCTTCAAGCCTCATTATTCAATATTAACCCGAAGAAAATCGTTCGAAAATACATTTTAACCATAAACTTAAGAAGAATTTTAATACTTTTTGATAGGTCACGGAATCTATTAGAGATATTAGCATATTTTCATTAACTTGGTATGCACTGAGTAGGGTTAAGGAGGTCAGATGGCCGACAGAAACGGATTGGGGAGATTTTTTAAAGGTCAAAGGGTGAGATGTCTCGATAGGGAATCATTTCACGGTTTTAGCAGGTTACATACACACACACGTATCCCATAACATCACGTAACGTATCAGACGTTATGTGATAGGTGGGACTCCCTCTTCTAAAAAGGTGGATGGAGCTTCACACCCTATCATCATCATCATCAGCCCATTAACGTCCCCACTGCTGGGGCACGAGCCTTCCCTATGGATGGATAGGGAGATCTGGCCTTAAACCATCACGCGGGCCCAGTGCGGATTGATGGTTATTAACGACTGCTAATGCAGCCGGGACCAACGGCTTAACGTGCCTTTCGAAGCACGGAGGAGCTCGAGATGAAAACTTTTTGTTTTTGTGGTCACTCATCCTATGACCGGCCTTTGCGAAAGTTGCTTAACATCAACAATCGCAGACCGAGCGCGTTTACCGCTGCGCCACCGAGCTCATCACACTCTTCAAAAGTTTGCATTTATGATCGCCTAATAATGTCTTACTAACACTAGTTTATAAGTCGTTTGTATAATAACATTCTATGGACTTTGTACGAAATAAACGATTTTTATTTATTTATTTATTTATCACGCCTGTATACCCGAAAAGGGTGTCTGAAGTGTATAATAAAGCGTGTTAGTAACACCGTACCGAATACTGAGGGGATGATTCAGACCATGATTCTGAGTTGATATCCAGTGGAATTTCCTGTCGGAAAATTTATGAAAATTGTTCTTTTTTAAATTATTTTCAAATCACAGTAAAATTACTTTTGCGATAAAAAGAACTGAAACATGAAACAGATTATAGAGAAGGCGAACGTCGTGTATTATATAAGGAAATTAAAGAATTGGCGTTTGATAGGCGAGAATGGAGAATGCTACACCGACAAGAGCTCTTAAATTACTTATGACACTTATTGTCTTCTTCTTCTTCCAGTGCCTGTCCATTACTGGACGTTGGCCGTCAGCTTTGAGAACTCTTCTCTGTCAGAAGCAAGACGAAACAGCTGTTCTACGGTTGTAACGCCGGTCCATTCGCGGATGTTCCGCAGCCACGACTTCTTCCTCCTCCCTCGACGTCTTTTCCCTTCAATTTTGCCCATCATAATTAATTGAAGCAGCTGGTATCTTTCATTCCTAAGAATATGCCCCAAATACGCTACTTTCCGTTTTTTGACAGTTTGCATCAATTTCCGGGACATACCGACGCGTTGGAGAACCTTCGTATTGGTGACTTTCTGGGTCCAGCTTAATCGCAGCATGCGACGGTAGCACCACATCTCGAAGGCTTATTGTCACTTTGAGAAAAACATTTTCAATTAAACTTATTTCAAGAAAAACGTAATAATAAGTCCGACATTTTATCACATTTTTCTATAACGTCATAGTGTGCTTTTTCATACAAATTCTATACTATTGGAAACTAGTCTTTTGTAATTGTTTTGTGATTTTTTTGTGTATGGAGTCCTTTTATAATAAACAATTTCTATTCTATTCTCATCATCGTCATCATGTCCGTAGCATTATCCCGTTTTTCACAGGCTTATCTAACCTGAAGATTAGACAGGTCCGGTTTTTTATAGCAGCGACTACCTGTCTGACCTTCCAACCCGCGAAGGGTAAACTAGCCCAATACAGGTTAAGTCACATACCTCTGAAAATGCATTTCTCGGGTTGGGTTTCCTCACGATGTTTTCCTTCACCGCTGACCACGTGATAATAATTTATGATCCAAACATGAATTCGTAAATCATTGGTTTATGCCTGTGCTGGATTTGAACCGGCGACCTAAAATTGAGAGGCAAGTGTTCAACCAACTAGGTTACCACGGCTTCAATTTCTATTCTATTCTAAGCAATTATTTTCCAACGCAATATTTCTAGTTCTTAGTTACAAAATGAACATCTGGATTGCTCTCGCGGCGTCTGAGTGCCTCTCGAGAGACCCTTCCCAACACTTATTGGTCGGTGCGCTGAGATAGGTCGCTGTATCAAATGTTTGTCTTTGAAAGGAAACGAAGTATTTACGTCACTTACGTTCAATGAAGATCTCAGTGGTTATTCTTAGTGTATTTACTATTTTCTATTTTTATTTTTTTTCTGGTCGGAGGCTGAGGAAACGGATTCTGGTAGGACTCTAGCTAGAACATCACCGATTGAGAAATTGGTTGGTGTACTGCGGAACGGAAGGCGATTGAGGCACCTGGAACCTGACAGAGCAGCAGTAACTGTCAGTATTCAGTGGCGGAGGACAGGAGTCCCAATACGGATTTGAAATAGACTACTCTGGGCGCCGTCATACTCGCGTCAGACAGAGTACTGTGGGGCGGAAGGCCAACCCTATTTTTCCCTAAAAATTAGCATGGAGAATGCTGCACCGACAAGAGCGTGGCTCTTAAATTAGTAATGAGTTTATTTGTATAAATATTAACAGCAGTTTCTACCCGTTGTTTTTGCACCGTCCCGCATCCAAGTTTTTCATGGCTGATGCCTGGTCTTCTTCTATCGTGTGGGTTGTGAGGTGGATTACCAACCCCATCAACCCTGGTGTCAAAGGCCCCTGACACGGCACATGTAACGACGTCCATAACACTGTGTAATAAATATTTTCTTTCTTCATAAAAAGAGATTAGGTTACCCTATTGTAATTACCGCTCACGGTGAATATTCGACGAAGGGTCGATTGTCTTTATAAACGTCCTTCAAGACTCGGTCATTGACACAAGGGCTCTCCACTGAAATGGTTTGTTACCAACTAATTTATCCACTTTGCTGTCTTAACATTTTGTTCCCTTGTTAGGAGACTAAACACTCTGCTTCTGTTTGAAATTAAGTCATCAACTATAGGGTATAGGGTACACAGGGTAGGGTGGGGTAGGGGTCTTCAACGTTGCTGTGCCCTACAGGGTCCATGTTATAGTTCCTATGCCTATGTAACACCCCATTGTACTGCATGGAATGCAATATTATTATTTTTTTTTAAAGAACGTCTAGGGCCCTGTGCCGAGATTTTTCTTGCAGCTTCTTTTCCCCGGCTATACAGGTTGTGGAGCAGCGTGGTGGAGTATGCTCCATACCCTCTCCGGTTGATTGAGAGGAGGCCTGTGCCCAGCAGTGGGACGTATATAGGCTGTTTATGTTTATGTATGTTTACAGGTTGTGAGAAGCTGCAGTAGTTTTAGGCGGATGAGACGTTCGTTATGTAAAAATTGACGATTCAAAGTGTAACTATGTTACCTATTGAATAAAGATATTTTTGAATATGAATTTTAATTTGGATAAATAATTGCAATTATTCCCAGTGGAAGGGGTTTACTGGGTTAAAGATTGCGACACCATGAGTGGTGATGGAGTCCCGACATGCTGGCAGAGTAGTAGCAGGAGTGCAGGGGTATGTTTAATAAAACTTACAATTGTAAATTACAATGACAATTTGATGTACATTGCGGAGTGTGCGATCACGAATATTTTGCAGTTTCATATTAGCACCAAATTGTCGTTGTAATTTACAATTGTAAGTTTTATGACACAGGCCCCAGGATGAGTGGTAATAGAGAAGAAAACAGTAAACACCACCAGGAATACACAGTTTATTAATCAGCACTTCACGAACAAGAACTTAACGAAATTATATCTATGCTATATAAAATACGATCTTCTTCTATCGTGTGGGTTGTGAGGTGATTAACAACCCCATCAACCCTGGTGTCTGGGTTATTATTGAGCCGCCAAAGGCCCCTGACATGACTCATGTAACGACTACGTACTTACATCAGTAAGAAGTAACCGGGACCAACGGCTTAACGTGCCTTCCGAAGCACGGATAATCTTACTTTTTGGACAATCAGGTGATCAGCCTGTAATGTCCTAACAAAACTAGGGATGAGAAAGTGATTTTTGTGATTTGTCCCCACCGGGAATCGAACCCGAGACTTCCGGGATCGATTCCCGAAAAATACGATGAAGAATTTATGATCACAATTAAAGTTAGTGGGCACGGGCAGAGCTAAGCAGTATAGATGTTGCTCTTATAAATATTTATGTCCTCCAGCATAATATATATTTTACTTTTTATATACAGGGTGTTAGTGACATCGTAACAAAAACTTTGAGGGGTGATTGAGGCCATGATTCTGAGATGATATCAAGTGGAATTTTCCGTCGCAAAAGTATGGAATTGAAAATAATTAAAAAAAACACAAAAAATTTCAGGAATATTCAGACTGAAAATTCCACTTGATATCAACTCAGAATCATGGTCTGAACCATCCCCCTCAGTATTCGTTACGGTGTCACTAACATCCATACCTACTTGTATGGCTACCGTATGTACTTGTGTGGGGTGTAAGTGACATCGTAACGAATACTGAGGGGGATGATTCAGCTGATTATTCTGAGTTAATATCAAGTGGAATTTTTCATCGCAAAATTATAGAATTGAAAATAATTTAAAAAAAAACTAAAAATGTCATGAATTTTGCGATGAAAAATTCCACTTGATATTAACTCAGAATAATCAGCTGAATCATCCCCCTCAGTATTCGTTACGATGTCACTTACACCCCACACAAGTACATACGGTAGCCATACAAGTAGGTATGGATGTTAGTGACACCGTAACGAATACTGAGGGGGATGGTTCAGACCATGATTCTGAGTTGATATCAAGTGGAATTTTCAGTCTGAATATTCCTGAAATTTTTTGTGTTTTTTTTAATTATTTTCAATTCCATACTTTTGCGACGGAAAATTCCACTTGATATCATCTCAGAATCATGGCCTCAATCACCCCTCAAAGTTTTTGTTACGATGTCACTAACACCCTGTATATAAAAAGTAAAATATATATTATGCTGGAGGACATAAATATTTATAAGAGCAACATCTATACTGCTTAGCTCTGCCCGTGCCCACTAACTTTAATTGTGATCATAAATTCTTCATCGTATTTTTCGGGAATCGATCCCGGAAGTCTCGGGTTCGATTCCCGGTGGGGACAAATCACAAAAATCACTTTCTCATCCCTAGTTTTGTTAGGACATTACAGGCTGATCACCTGATTGTCCAAAAAGTAAGATTATCCGTGCTTCGGAAGGCACGTTAAGCCGTTGGTCCCGGTTACTTCTTACTGATGTAAGTACGTAGTCGTTACATGAGTCATGTCAGGGGCCTTTGGCGGCTCAATAATAACCCAGACACCAGGGTTGATGGGGTTGTTAATCACCTCACAACCCACACGATAGAAGAAGATCGTATTTTATATAGCATAGATATAATTTCGTTAAGTTCTTGTTCGTGAAGTGCTGATTAATAAACTGTGTATTCCTGGTGGTGTTTACTGTTTTCTTCTCTATTACCACTCATCCTGGGGCCTGTGTCATAAAACTTACAATTGTAAATTACAACGACAATTTGGTGCTAATATGAAACTGCAAAATATTCGTGATCGCACACTCCGCAATGTACATCAAATTGTCATTGTAATTTACAATTGTAAGTTTTATTAAACATACCCCTGCACTCCTGCTACTACTCTGCCAGCATGTCGGGACTCCATCACCACTCATGGTGTCGCAATCTTTAACCCAGTAAACCCCTTCCACTGGGAATAATTGCAATTATTTATCCAAATTAAAATTCATATTCAAAAATATCTTTATTCAATAGGTAACATAGTTACACTTTGAATCGTCAATTTTTACATAACGAACGTCTCATCCGCCTAAAACTACTGCAGCTTCTCACAACCTGTAAACATACATAAACATAAACAGCCTATATACGTCCCACTGCTGGGCACAGGCCTCCTCTCAATCAACCGGAGAGGGTATGGAGCATACTCCACCACGCTGCTCCACAACCTGTATAGCCGGGGAAAAGAAGCTGCAAGAAAAATCTCGGCACAGGGCCCTAGACGTTCTTTAAAAAAAAATAATAATATTGCATTCCATGCAGTACAATGGGGTGTTACATAGGCATAGGAACTATAACATGGACCCTGTAGGGCACAGCAACGTTGAAGACCCCTACCCCACCCTACCCTGTGTACCCTATACCCTATAGTTGATGACTTAATTTCAAACAGAAGCAGAGTGTTTAGATTCTGAGATGATATCAAGTGGAATTTTCCGTCGCAAAAGTATGGAATTGAAAATAATTAAAAAAAACACAAAAAATTTCAGGAATATTCAGACTGAAAATTCCACTTGATATCAACTCAGAATCATGGTCTGAACCATCCCCCTCAGTATTCGTTACGGTGTCACTAACATCCATACCTACTTGTATGGCTACCGTATGTACTTGTGTGGGGTGTAAGTGACATCGTAACGAATACTGAGGGGGATGATTCAGCTGATTATTCTGAGTTAATATCAAGTGGAATTTTTCATCGCAAAATTATAGAATTGAAAATAATTTAAAAAAAAACTAAAAATGTCATGAATTTTGCGACGAAAAATTCCACTTGATATTAACTCAGAATCATGGTCTGAATCATCCCCCTGAGTATTCGTTACGATGTCACTAACACCCTGTATGTATTTTTTAATTATCTGTATTTTAAATTTTAATACAAATTATATCTACTACCATCTACTCTGAACCGGCGTGCGTGTATGGAGCGATTGATGAATGTGGAGGAAGCAAGAGAAGTGTGTCAGGATCGAAGCAAATGGAATTCTATAGTCTCTGCTTACCCCGGTGGGAAATAGGCGTGAGTTTATGTATGTATGTATGTATGTACAAATTATATCTGTATAATTTAGTTATCTACTAAACGATTACGTTGTCTTACACTGCAAATGTTGTGTACACTTATAATTGGCTTATGTAACAGTATAATTCCTGATGTAAATTTTATTTTATTTTATGTTTTATTATATAAGCTGTTAGTGTACCTTATATATAAATAAATATCAAGGTCGGCGATGCAATGAATCAGCGGAGAATGAAATGAATTGTGGAATAGAATGACAATTTCAATATTTAAAATGATTGACGGTAAGAAGGAAAGGCCAGTGTAGAGTTTATAATCTGCTACAAGGTAAGTTATAAAATACTAATCTAGAACCACTACGAAATCACTTGAGACTGTCCTTTGTTTGGTAAGGACATTGCTGGCTTGAATCACCTGCTTTTCCGAAAAAGTATGACGATTCCTACACATTCATCAATAAAAGTAAAGCAAAAGAAGTGTGAATTGATCGATCTGATCCGAAACACCACGCTGCGTTCCAAAACAAAAATAGCAGACGTAGCAAGAAAGGCTGCCTGCTTGAAATGGGACTGGGCTGGACATGTTGCCCGAATGCCCGATGACCTCTGGGCCAAAAAAGCTACAGAGTGGGTTCCTGCAAGTGCTGTTAGACGTCGGGGAAGGCCACGGAAAAGATGGCGCGACGAGTTAGACCGCTCCGAAACGGTGGCGCGAGCAAGCTGGGGACAGGGAGGAGTGGAAGAAGGGAAGAGAGGCCTTTGCCCTGCAGTGGGACATTGAGGGCTATTAATAATAATAATAATAAAAGAAGTGTGTCAGGATCGAAGAAATGAATTCTATAGTGTCTGCTTACCCCGGTGGGAAATAGGCGTGACTTTATGTATGTATGAATGTATGATGATTCCGTGCTTCGCCGTAAGACACCTCCACCAACCTGCAGTGGAGCAACGCGGAGTATGCTCCATAACCCCCCCCCCCCCTCGAAGGGAGGCCTGTGTTTAGCAGTGGGACGTATATGGGCTCTTTATGTTTGATGTAGGTTTGCTAATCTTGAAACAGAAATGAGAAACAAACAATCTCATTTTTCTATCTTCTTATCGTACATTGTTTTAAGTTTACGCGGTTATTCGGGGGGGTTGTTATTCGCGGGTGTCGAAATATCGGGAGTCTCATATCCCCATTTAAACGCGGTAAGAACCCGTTATTATGTGTTTTGATTCTTCTTATCGTGTCGATGGCAAACTAAATTGTATCGGCCCAAAACTTGGCAACAAGTATGGCGCTATCTGCAGCGCTCATCAGATCCTCCTGCGTACAGGTGTTCGGGCACGCAGGACACGATGTAAGATGTTCCATCGTTTGGGGAACAGTGCCGCACTTGCACTTTAAGTCCGAGCCATCCGAGAAACCCCACCTGAACAAATTGTCCTGTTGATTTTTCTATTTTTGAATTTGAATTAGGAACTACGTATGTAACAATCAGTATGTTGACTGCTTTTATTGATGACGTCACTTAGACAGCATTTTTTTAATACCATAGACTCGCGTTTGACCACAATCTCACCTGACGGAAAGTGATGTAAACTATTGTAGGGTGGATTTCCAAATAAATTCAACATTTTTTTTCTGTTTTACGGTTTCGCATAAAGTAACTCATTTAAAACATACTCTACCCGTTTCTCCAGAAGGTTGTATTTCAAGCAAGTTCGTGTTATGAATAAGTATCACCTTCTACAATATATACATCATGCACAATTTCAGTAAAATTATAATTAAACAATACATGTGGAATAGCACGTTATTTACGACAAGTCCGCGCAGTATAAGACCGATGCGTAATAGAATCGGAGGGAATATTCTTGAGAAGCTAGCGGACTCGAGGATATTAAAATTCGACAGAAAATACTGACTCTTACCCCATGATTCGTCGGTGAAACTAATACATATATGTGTGTATATGTTACAGTAAATCTGTTTAATTGAAAATTATTAATATTTTTACAAAATTATTCGGCTGGCAGAGGAAGACCGAGAAGGACTTACGATGACCAAATTGGAGATGTCCTTAGAAAAGGTTCAATACGATTTACTCTGAACCGGCGTGCGTGTATGAAGCGATTGATGAATGTGGAGGAAGCAAGAGAAGTATGTCAGGATCGAAGCAAATGGAATTCTATAGTCTCTGCTTACCCCGGTGGGAAATAGGCGTGAGTTTATGTATGTATGTATGTTTTGGTAAATGTGAATAAACGATCGAAATGTATTACGTTTAGTAGTAATTATTAATAAATCACGACACATATTGGTAAAAGTTATAAAATAAATAAAAACCCAATGTTTTTTGACCAGCAGGTATTTATTTATAATATTAAACACAGTCTTACAATTAGTCAGAAGAAATAATCATCAATATGCATAACTTACGTTATATATAAATATCATAATGCATGAGTTTACAATGTATAAGTTCAAAATATATAAAATACTTAAACTAAAATCTTCACCGCCGCCTCTCGGCCCTTCGGGCCTCGTTGGTCACAAGTTACCTAACCCACTCGGCTATATGGCAGGGTATATATTTATGAAATTATATAGTATCTGCTTACGTACATACGTATAATTGGAGAGACTATTCTTGAGAAGCTGGCGAAAGATTTGAGGATATCAAAATTTGTCACAAATTACTGACTATATAATATGTATACCTACATTGATTTAAAAGATGTATTGCTGTTGCAGTTTCTTGTCATTTCTTCTCCTCAGCCTTAACACTTTGTGAAATGAAGTAAATTCCAAAATGTTACATTGACCTTCAAGCGCTTTATCCACGATAATTAATGATTCTAATTGTACTTGGGAAGTGCTGAGGGCTATTTTTTTTTTTTTTTTGTGCATTGAAGAGCTCGGTGGCGCAGCGGTAAACGCGCTCGGTCTGCGATTGTTGAAGTTAAGCAACTTTCGCAAATGCCGGTCATACGATGGGTGACCACAAAAACAAAAAGTTTTCATCTCGAGCACCTCCGTGCTTCGGAAGGCACGTTAAGCCATTGGTCCCGGCTGCATTAGCAGTCGTTAATAACCATCAATCGGCACTGGGCCTGCGTGATGGTTTAAAGCCTGATCTTCCTATCCATCCATAGGGAAGGCCCGTGCCCCAGCAGTGGGGACGTTAATGGGTGATGATGTTGATGGTGCATCAACAGAAGTTCATACACAAACACACAAAATAAAACATACATAGGAAAATTCCAGTATGCCTGCCAATTATAAACGCACACAACACTGACTAAAATAATAATAAAAAGTAGAAACTAAAAATACAAATTAAAAAGAACAATTGTTGAAAATAAAATATAATAAAAAAAAACATAGATCGTGTAAACTGTCTTTAAATAAATCCGGTGGCTAGACCAAAAAAAAAAATAAAAAAATATTTTTAATGTAAAATCATTTAGCCGCGCGCTTCGGTGTGAAACCGCCTCGTCCTTAAGGTGCGATTAATAAGGAGGTGTGCAGAGCGGCACGTTTTAACAATTAACCAGTCAAGTGCGAGTGTGAGTTATTGCTGCTTACGTCTCCGTGCAATTTCAGTCGTATTGCTTCGCTTTTTCTCCTTACATCAGTCAAAGGAAGCCATTAGGAGATACGGGGTGTTGTGTTTGTACAGTCATGAGCAATATCATGTTCCCACTTTAGAACCCTGTCGCACTATCATATTTGACATTTAATGAGACTTACGGTTTAATTTGTCACAAAAGTTAATGTGACATGGTTTCAAAGTGTCGGTGTGGGTTGGTGATGTTTCAAGTATGTATTGATAATGTAATATGAACGATATATCATAAGCTTACGACTGTATCCTTAATGGGATATAGTACTCTTTTGGGTGAATCTCAAAATTTCAAGTTTGGTGGCGAAATTTCATCTTATTTTTTCGTGAAAAATTGGGTTCCGACATGAAAAAGATCCAAAAGGATCCTCGGTTCCGACATGAAAAAGGAATTTTTCAATTCCCAATTTAAAAAAAAAAAAAAATTATATGACAGTTCGCCACCAAACTTGACACATTTTGATATTCACCCTTTTCCTTTTTTAAAATTGATAATGGTTCTGTTTTGTAATGAAGTGTGTTGTAGTGTTATTCATATTCTGTGGCTCTTGAGTTGCTTATTATTAGTTATTTTGTGTGTACTATTTATATAAGTAGGTTTATATAGGTATGTAGGTTAGGTATATGTATATTTGTATGTATGTTATATATTTATTTGCATTTATTTATTGGTAAATTGTACTTTGTTTGACCCGCAATCTTTAAATTTTTACTGTTTTTCCTCACCTTATGGTTGTCTGGAAGATATCGCTTTAAGCGATAAGGCAGCCATTTGCCATGTACTAAGTTGAGAGTGTTTTTGTAATTACTATTTATTTTTATTTTGGTGCAATAAAGTATATTTGTATTTGTCTGAAGATGATCTAAGTACGGTCACGAGCATTAATATGTATACACTTTGGTACCATGTCACATTAACTTTTTTGACTAATTGAACTGTAAGTCTCACTAAATGTCAAATATGTTAGTGCGACAGAGTCCTAAAGTGGGTACATTATATTGCTCATGACTGTACCACATCTCACCGAGCTTTCTGTTAGACCAACGTGATAGGTGGTGAGCCGTATCGCCATCCTATAACGATCGAGAAAAGTGTTAGTGAAAACTGCACTCCTTCCTTCTATCGTGTGGGTTGTCAGGTGGAGTACCAACCTCATCAACCCTGGTGTCAGGGTTACTATTGAACCGCCAAAAGCCCCTGACATGGCCCATGCAACGGCTACTTACTTACATCAAATACAAAATACAAATACAAAAATATTTATTCGTGAATGTTGCGTGTTACAAGATAATTATTACAGTTGTATTACAGGGTTACAGTGTTGTCATCGGTCTCAGCACATTCAGCCAAGAATTGGCATACGAATTTAAAATTGTCATGCATAAAACAAACTAAATCAACATAATAATATAATTAAATAATATAATTCAAATTTAAACTCAATAATAATAATTCCTAAATGTCATGGAGAATAATATAATATCAATAATATCAATCATTAATATCAATTTATAATTAAAAGTAACCAATAAAAAAGAAACCACATATTTAAAAAACAATAATGGCCCCGATTCCTGCAGACACCGCCTAATTTTATTTTAAGTTATATCCGTCATTTTCATATCCGTCGAAAAGGAAAGGGACGGATGATTCACAGCTCTTAATTTTAGGAAGAATGAGTAAATGAATGAATAACCCGGGCGAATCAAAAGGTACCTCGCTGGTATGCAATCCGTTTGACGTGCTGTCTACTTAACTGTGACGGGTTATTAACGGATGTAAAATTTTTAGACGGTTGGTTTAGATTTGTGCTTAAAATTGACGTGTGTTCCATTAATTTTATGCTTGTCGATTACCCGTCCCTTTCCTTTTCGGCGGATAAGAAAATGACAGATATAACTTAAAATAAAATTAGATGGTATTTACAGGAATTAGCACCAATACCTAACTAAAATAATACTAAATATCTAAACAATAAATCAATTGACAAGTAAATATAATCTTCATTGCATATTTTATGATTTGTCTTATTTTTATAAACTGGTATCACTTAAAAACTCTGACACACTATAATACGCCTTCGTTACCAGAAATTTAAATAAATGGTTTTTAAACTCTTTGACATTTGTGTACTGCAGAACTTACATCAGTAAGTAGAGAAAGTCTCAAAAAGTAATTTCGACAATGTCCCCATCGGGAATCGAACCCGGGCCTCCAGATCGTGAGCCGAACGCTCTAATCACTAGACCACGGAGGCTGTTGTTGCTGTTGTATAAGCTTAGTGAGGTTAAATAATAACGCGGCATGGCGGGTAGGAATGTAATATGTGCGGATGGAGGGAAAAACAGTACAGCACTTGTGTGTCGTTTTGCTGTATTTCCTCGTGAGATAATATCTTGAAGCTGTGTTCTTATGAAGACAAGCCACACTAATAACACTGGTGGGCTAAAAGTAACACTACTAACTACACTGGTGGTCAAAATATCACACTAATAACTACACTAGTGGACAAAAATAAACACTAATAACTACAATGGTGTAAAATGTAACTCTAGTAACTGCACTGGTGGACAAAAATCACATTAATAACTACACTAGTGGACAAAAATAAACACTAATAACTACAATGGTGTAAAATGTAACTCTAGTAACTGCACTGCTGGACAAAAATCACATTAATAACTACACTAGTGGACAAAAATAAACACTAATAACTACAATGGTGTAAAATGTAACTCTAGTAACTGCACTGGTGGACAAAAATCACATTAATAACTACACTAGTGGACAAAAATAAACACTAATAACTACAATGGTGTAAAATGTAACTCTAGTAACTGCACTGCTGGACAAAAATCACATTAATAACTACACTAGTGGACAAAAATAAACACTAATAACTACAATGGTGTAAAATGTAACTCTAGTAACTGCACTGCTGGACAAAAATCACATTAATAACTACACTAGCGGACAAAAATAAACACTAATAACTGCACCGGTGGACAAAAACTATCACTAATAACTACACTAGCGGACAAAAATAAACACTAATAACTGCACCGGTGGACAAAAACTATCACTAATAACTACACTAGTGGACAAAAATAAACACTAATAACTAAAATGATGTAAAAATAACACTAGTTTAACTACTTTAGTCTTCAATCGTAAGGGCATCAGACGTCACATATTGTATACAGATGCGCGTGTACAGTCATGAGCAATATAATGTCTTTAGGACTGTGTCGCACTAACATATTTGACATTTAGTGAGACTTACAGTTCAATTTGTCAAAAAAGTTAATGTGACATGGTACCATACTGTATACATATTAATGCTCGTGATCGTACTATAACGCCAATGTGTAGTGTTTGTGTAAAACGAGGTGTTTTATATGAAGGGTCCAGGGTGTGCCAAGGTCTCCGGCCCAGTAGTTAATACCATCTGCGGCAAATCTACAATAAGTCACTTCCAAAAAAAAATTAAAAAAAAAATTGCCATCCACTCGAGACCCCATCTTCCCCAACGTTTGCAATACAATAATTTCAACACAATATTCCAATAAAGACAGGTAGAGGGGTAAAGGTTACCAATAACACCCAAATCGATTAGTTCTGTCAGAAGAAAAATACTCTAAGTACATTTTGGGACCCTTTTTCCTTCATTATTATTATTTGTTAGCCATAAGGTTCAAAGTAATGTGACCTTTCAAGGGTTCTCCTTCTTGAATTACTTTTATGAAGCCTTTATATAATAAGAAGTTACTTTTCCCTGATTTTATATAGTTCCCGCACGCAGTTGTATCCGTATTACGTCGTTTGGGATTTCAGTAGGTATACTCAAAAGGCCAAGTTTCTTTAAGAAAGTTAACCGTTCCTTTCCTTTTCGGCAGTAAGAAAATGACAGGTATAACTTAAAATAAATTAGGAGGTGTCTGCAGAAATGGGCGCCAATATCATATTAGGAAAATAATAAAAATGTTATACCTATTGCATGCAAAATTATTTGTGAATATCGTACAACCTTTGAATTTGGAGATAATTCGACGAAGCAGTAAGTACTTAATCAATTGATAACAACGCAATGTGGCCGCTTTATTTACTTTACGGCCAAGTTTCTTTTGGTAAGGTTACCTTTATAGGGTAAAAGGAAAAGGGGGCGGCCCAAAGAGACCTGGCGACGTTCGACTAACCGAGAGTTAAAAACTCTCGGAATATCGTGGGGGGAAGCTACAACGACCTCCGTGGTTCAGTGGTTGAGCGTTGTGCTCACCATCCGGAGGTCCCGGGTTCGAATCCCGGTGGGGACAAATCACAAAAATCACTTTGTGATCCCTAGTTTGGTTAGGACATTACAGGCTGATCACCTGATGGTCCAAAAAGTAAAAAGATCCGTGCTTCGGAAGGCACGTTAAGCCGTTGGTCCCGGTTATTACTTACTGATGTAAGTACGTAGTCGTTACATGAGTCATGTCAGGGGCCTTTGGCGGCTCAGTAATAACCCTGACACCAGGGTTGATGGAGTTGGTAATTCACCTCATAATCCACACGATAGAAGAAGAAGCTACAGAGGCTGCAAAAGATCGCGAGGAGTGGAAATCTGTTATTCGAGCTCTACATCCCAACGGGATAAAAGGATTAAAAGAGAGAGAGAGAGAGAGAGAGAGAGAGAGAGAGAGAGAGGTACCCTTATACGGTTACCACTGTACTATTCTGAGTCTACTTGGGGAGTGCTGAGGACTATAATCCGGTGGCGAGAGAGAGAGAGAGTGAGAGAGAGAGAGATACCCTTATACGGTTACCACTGTACTATTCTGAGTCTACTTGGGGAGTGCTGAGGACTATAATCCGGTGGCGAGAGAGAGAGAGAGAGAGAGATACCCTTATACGGTTACCACTGCCCTACTCTGAGTCTACTTGGGGAGTACTGAGAGCTATCATCCGGTGGCTAGACTAAAAATGTAGAAATTGTTGTTGAAATTTCTCTTTAATGCAAAATCTACATACTACTACTGCTATGAACTCAGTCAGTAAATGCCGCGACGTGGACTTCTATATAATATGCTACTCAATCTAATTTTACACCCCGATGCCGACCCCGCCGGTGTGGTCGACGATTTCCCTCAATCAGCGCTTATCGCTATCGACCGACTAGGGACGATTAATCCTTTCAAATATACTTCCTCTCAGACGACGCTCTAAGCCGAGGTACGCGCCCAACTGGGCTCCCTCAGGCCTGTTGTCTTAAACGTTGTCCCGGGTGAGAGCCTTCAGCGCTCCCAATCCATCAATCCATCCATCAATCCGTCAATCCATCAATGTGTGTCCATTTGTCCGGCCAAGTAGTTAATGCCATCTGCGGCAAATCTACAATAAGTCACGTCAAAAAAAAAAGGAAAATACACCACAATACTCTAGTACAGCCTTCGTGGCCCAGTGATTAGAGCGATGGACTCAAGATTTGAAGGCCCGGATTTGATTCCTGATGAAGGTATTATTGAAATCGCTTTGTGAGACTGTCTTTGTTTAATAAGAACATAGCAGACTTAAATCACCTTGTTCGAAAAAGTAAGATGATTTCCTGCTTCGGAGGGCACGTTAAGCCATTATTCCCGGCTATTCACTAAACCGCATTGAAGTAGCGTGGTGGAGTATGCTCCATACCCTCCTCCGGTTGATTGAGGGGAGGCCTGTGCCCAGCAATGGGACGTATATAGGTTGTTTATGTATGTATGTATACTTTGGTACAGTCACATCACAAGTGGAATGTTACCATTCACACGGCGCAATGGATAAATAGATTCCAACACATTCTGCCTGCTAGTACCGACTGCAGAAAAGATTAGTAGCATTTACTCTATTATACGATTAAGGGTAGTGTTGTCATAAACCGACATCATCAACCCTTGTGTCAGGGTTATTATTGAGCCGCCAAAGGCCCCTAACACAGCTCATATAACGACTACATACTTACTTTAGTAAATAGTAACCAAAACCGGTTTGCGTGCCCTCCGAAGCACGGATCATCTTACTTTCGGACGGCACCTTAGGCACGTTAAGCTGTTGGTCCCGGTTACTAGTTACTGATGTAAGTACGAAGTCGTTACATGAGTCACGTCAGGGGCCTTTGGCGGCCCAATAATATCTCTTACACCAGGGTCGATAGGTTGGTAATCCACCTCACATCCCACGCGATATAAGAAGACTTATTAACCGCGTAGCCAAGCCCATACGGCAAAGAAAAACAAAACACTGTCGGGCCAAATAAACACTAGTGACCAAGTTTACTCAACAAGCATTGATTGTCCATCCCAAGTTTGTTTATCGCCGAACTATTTATTTGACTCAGGGGATTCCTCACAATTCCTCAGAGAATTTCTCAGAGACAACGTAACGGACAAAATATTCAAAATTAGTGGAACCAGGGTTGATGAGGTTGGTCATTCACCTCACAACCTACACGATAGAAGAAGAAGAGAGGATAGATAGATAGATATAATACTTTATTAACACAAAATACAGAGATAAGGATAATATATACAGAAAAGCACAACAGCCAGCCTTATTGCTCATGCAGCATTTTCTTCCAGGCAACGGAGGACTTTCGGACGATCATGTAATTAGCTTGTAATGACAAACAAAGTGATTTTTGTCTTCATGGGAATTCGAACCCAGGACCTCCGGTTCAACGTTTAGCCAGTAAGCTACGGAGCAAATTAATGGTTTGCATTTATTCAGTAAATTGTACATTTCCTTTGAAAAATTATACCAAATCAAAACTGCTATTAAATATATTTTTTTGCCGATCCTCCCAAAGGCTTGTAGACGAAATGAAAAGTGACCCAAAAGTACAAGCCTAACCGAGCGAACATTACCCGTCTCACTTGCACACCATACAGATTAGAAAGAGGCAGCCTACATTAATCAATACAAATTGCGCACAGAAAAATGTCGTAATTGCTTTTAGGCACAACTAATTTTGTAACTTATTCGGTTGGGATTAGGGCCGAATTGGGTTGCGGAGGAAAACTTTGAGAGATGCGTTAGAGGATTTAGACATGTTTTCAGAAGGTAATATAAAAGTTGATATTTTTGTTACTCTGTCCGCTTTTCCTTCAGTTGTTTTGTCTACGTCTTTTGTTAGGGTTCTGTGTAACAACTTTAATTAAAAATATATCTGGTTTTCTGTAGTTCTGTCGCGGGAGTTTCAGTCTGTGAGAAATAAAAGTTGGAAATGTGTTTCTATGTTAGTATGCTGACACTGTCGCCCTATTTTTGTGTTTAATTAATGTCACATAACAAATATAGCAACACGCCTGTATCAAAGGGGTAGGCAGGAGTGTATAGTTCAAACACTTTCAGTTCAAGTCGTTTCCATATCTCGGGCCTATAGAGTCCCGGACTTGAGGAAGGCAGACAGAAGGAAGGAAGGAAGCCTTAAGATAGTTTACTCTGAATGTTGTGTGACACCAACCGGCGATTATCACCCGGCGAGTGCACCCAAAAACAATCCCCGGTTCGTGTAGGACTATTGCAGATTATGGGGACAAAAGGAACTGGGCTATTGGGTTGGGAGTTAGTGGACCGGGATACTGGAGCTATGGGGGACTATGGCGCCTGCTCGACCAATGTTAATAACAGAGATACAATGAGCAGGCGGTGACTCGCCACTCACTGGATGGGCCACCTATCTAGCCCATTATTATTATGGTCTTAAATACATATATTAGCCACGCTCTTGTCGGTGTAGCATCCTCCATACTACTTTTTAGAGAAAAATAGAGCAGTGGTTTCTCTCTTGGCTTCTGCTCATGGCCTTAAATAACTTGATATAAATGGAATGTCCTGCAAAATAGCATAAACAATTTGACTGCAGGATCGGAGTCTCACTAAGACATGGTTAATATACAAAAAATAAGAAATAGGTACCTGCTAAATAAAATCTAATAAATATTATTTTAACTTATTTTTAAACATTTTTTGCTCATTTATGTTTAAGTCCGATGTAATACGGGGCAAGCCTATTACCATTATCCGGGCACAAATCGTGGAAACCACGTGATATCAATTATCTACGATGCAAACATGAATTTCTAGACCTAGGACATAGGAGAACATTTATAAAACAAATAAAAGAGAAGGTGCAGGTCGTGTCGTATCAAGAGGTGAAGAATTTCGCGGGAAGAAGAGAGGAATGGCGATTACTCCACCGAGAAGAGCGCAGTTTTTAAATAAAGAGAGAGAAAAATGAATTCAATCTTGCAAAGTCGAACTCAGTCGAACAAAGCTGACCCGGGATTCAAACCCGTGATACTGTGATGCAAGTCACGCGTTCTCCGAACTCGGCTATCGCGGACAAAAACATAACATTAATAATTTAAAAAGTTAAAACGAAAGCATATTTCTTTTTTTTTCATTTGACCACGTTCCATGTGTCTACGTTAATAAATTTACAAAAAGGTTTGGCACCACTGCCTTTGAATTATGATTATGACGTCAGAGGTCGCCACCATTGGGCGTCGTAATATATTTTTTCATATTATAAAATAGTAGAGCAGTGAGCCCAGTTGGAAATACGCTTGACTCTCGCTTTGAGGTCGCAGGTTCGAATTTCACGGGGCTAAACCAATGATTTTCGAATTTGGCTTCGAATCCATGTTTGGATCATAAAAAATCACGTAGTGAGCGGTGAAGGAAAATATGGTGCCGAAACCCACATTCCCGAGAAATGTGACCTAACGTGTAGTGGGCTGGTTTTCCCTTCTCGAGATGGAAAGTAAAGCGTGTGTGTGAAAAACTGTACCTATCAAATCTTCAACTTAGGTGAGGGAACCCTACGATAAACGAGATAACGCTAGGGAGCTTCATAGGCCTCATACGAGTAGGTCAGTTTCAGACGATTCATGACTATCATTATCACAGGGTCATGCACTTTCATGGCTGTGCAAGCCAATTCTGGAGCGGCAAATTCTGCCGCTCACTCTGCAGGAAATCCACAAAAAACAGACAGACACACACACACACACACACACACACACACACAGACAGACAGACCATTTTTTTTTGACGTGACATTGTCATATTGTAGATTTGCCGCAGATGGCATTAACTATTTGGCCGGAAGACAGACGACAGATGATATTAGTATAAAATAGTGGTGATAGAGCTGTTTGCAAGTTTTAGGGTTCCGAACCTCAAAAGGAACATCGGAACGCTCATAACAAGTGTGTGTTTTATATATATTCAAAACAAAAGCACAAGGAAACTCCGTGGTTAAATTTCGTTCGCATTTTCATAATGTGTGTTCGGTAACTCGCTTTGAAACAGATGATGTAGTATCAAAGTTATTTCAACGTAGAATAAGCATAAAATACTTTAAAATTGGATTTTCCGCACGTTGGTCTGACAGAACGCTCGGTGAAGTGTAGGTACTTAGTTCATCTTGCGATGGACGTACCTCTGAATACCTCAATTCGCCATCTTCTTCTATCGTGTGGGTTGTGAGGTGGATTACCAACCTCATCAACCCTGGTGTCAGGGTTATTATTGAGCCGCCATAGGCCCCTGACATGACTAATGTAACGACTACGTACTTAAATCAGTAAGTGGTAACCGGGACCAAGGGCTTAACGTTCCGAAGCACGGATCATTTTACTTTTGGACAATCAGGTGATCAGCCTGTAATGTCCTTGCCAAACTAGGGACAACTAAATGATTTTTGTGATTTGTCCCCACCGGGATTCGAACCCGGGACCACCGGATCGTAAGGACAACGCAAAACCACTTGACAACGGAGGCCGTCTCCTCCTTAGCGTTATTGTATTGGATAATATTAAAAAAATAAATTAAAAAATAAAGATCGGAATTGGCTACTTGACAGTTTTCGGATAAGTATTAAAAAAAAAAAAACAACAGACGCTTATTTTATACCTCTTAAAAGGTTTTATTTTCTCGATAATATATAATAAAAAAGAACATATTATTCTTCATTAGTTTCAAATTGCGCGCGAAAACAGTTGGTTACGTGACATTTTGCCCAGTGACGTCTCATTTCAATATTTTTTTTTTGTTTTGGTTTTCCCCGAAGGGTAAGGCACAGGGAACTATGCCCATACAGCCATGTCTGACGTATTTTTTTTCTTGATGATTAATGAAATGATGAAAGGTGATGATGATGAAACCTAAGCCCCCACACTCGGAGTAGACTCCTACTCCGAACCCCAAACGAATTAACTCAAAAGTCCGCATAAACTTTTGAGTTATGAAGCGGCTTCCCGGCACGAAGCGAAAATAGGCAGATACACTTTGTTTATTGAATACTCTAATATAATAACACTCGCGAATGTCTTCCGACTAACTTAATGCGATCATTAACCACAAAACACCACTTCGTATTAATTATTTAGATTATTCAATGAAGAAAGGAACTGTCCCGTTCCCGTCTCCCGCCAAAAAGCCGAAAACAGTTGGTTACGTGACATTTTGCCCAGTGACGTCACATTTCAATAAACAAAGAAACTGCCAATCAGTATCATTTGAAACCTGACAGATAGTTTCTGTTTATTTTGTGAAATGTGACGTCACACGAAGCTCAATCATGGCCGCCCGTGTTTCGAGTCTTGTCATTTACAGAAAAAATAACATTCTTATATTTCTAAAAATAAAATATTTAAAAATGATCATAATAAAAAAAACTATTATTTAAATAATATAAAAAATATATTCCATATTTTTTGTTACAACAGTCAAGTAGTTGCAGTTTTTTTTTTATAAAGCTGAAAGCAGACGGAAATATCTATTTAGGGTCTTCAAAATTCATGAATTTGAAACACTGTTGATCCTCATTAAAACTTTTCGACTAGCACAGTATGTTATGTTATGTTCCTTTGTTATGATATATTGTGTTATGTTATGTTATGTTACTATGTTAAACATGTTATGTAGAAATGTGATGGCTTGAGGGCGAAACACAGATGCAAACACAGTCAATAGGCGCCATACCTACAACTTCTTCTTCTTCTATCGTGTGGGTTGTGAGGTGGAGTACCAGCCTTATCAACCCTGGTATCAGGGTTACTATTGAGCCGCCAAAGGCCCCTGCCATGGCTCATGTAACGACTACTTACTTACATCAGTAAGTAGTAACCGGGACCAACAGCTTAACGTGCCTTACGAAGCACGGATCATCTTACTTTCGGACAAGCTGGTGATCAGCTAGTAACGTCCTAACCAAACTAGGGACCACAAAGTAATTTTTGTGATATGTCCCCACCGGGAATCGAACCCGGGACCTCCGGATCGTGAGCCCAATGCCCAACCTACAACTAACACATGATGATCGCGCCTGTAGAAAATGACAGGTATAACTTAAAATAAAATTAGATACTATCGATTGATTTTATGCCTATCGATTACCCGTTCCTTTTTTCGATGGATAAGAAAATGACGGCTATAACTTAAAATAAAATTAGGAGGTGTCTACAGGAAACGGGGCGTCCGTTACATTAACTTTTTACTAAACCACCGATTATTAGCCAGACATTTGTCACGAATATCGTTAAAAGTATCCACCGAAAAAAATCCTATCAAAACTTTAGCATGTGCCAATATTTCACGGCACCACTCAAAACTTTTACCGCGGCAATTTGTCAAATAAATGACAAGTATGAAATGTATTAATTTGAATAATTTATTGCGGATTTGAATTTTTTACATCTGATTGGTCCCCACAGGGTCATCGACATTGAGGCAGACCACGACGACGGTGGCGGGACGAGGTAGACGCTTTCCAGAACACCTGGCAGAACGATGCCTAAGATAGGGAAGGTAAGAAAGTATCACAAAGTGTATTTTGTGATATGTCCCCATCGGGAATCGAACCCGGACCTCCAAATCGTGAGCCTAACCCTCTATTTACTAGACCACGGAGGCTGTTAAATGAATATAAATGAATTGAAAATATAGCTTAAAATCACCCTACGACCAGTTAACAACATACCATCGCGTACCCCACTCAACCGATGGGTTGTCACGGCACAAACTTCGAACCTTCCAAACTTAAGTTAAGCTACGATGCAACAAATGTAGGCAAGCATTCCTAACGCTTCGGTAACTGCGGTGCGGTTATGCACATGCGCGGAGCGGGCGCGCTAGCGGGTAGCAGTTAGAACAATAGACCCAGAGTAGAATATTTTCTACTGAAAATATATTTTTTAAATTTAATTAATTTCTACTAAATATCTACGGAAAGCCTTATTTATTATATATTACTAGTGAGTCTGGTCCCGCGTGATGGTTTAAGGCCCGAACTCCCTATCCATCCATAGGGAAGGCCCGTGCCCCAGCAGTGGGGACGTTAATGGGCTGATGATAATGACTAGTGACAAAAATGTCATTACTAATTTAAGAGCCACACTCTTGTCGGTGTAGCATTCTCCATTCTTGTCTATCAAAGACATGGTTCAAGTAACGACTACACCAGTAAGTAGTAACCGGGATCAACCGCTTAACGTGCCTTCCGAAGCACGAATCATCTTACTTTCGGACAATCTGGTGATCAGCCAGTAACGTCGTAACCAAACTAGGGCCACAGAGTAATTTTTGTGATATGTCCCCACCGGGATTCGAACCCAACGCTCGACCACTGGACCACGGAGGTCGTTTCCAATAAATGCCAATAAGCATTTAGATTTCTACACTCGTTTGCAGCCGGCTACTTCATAAAATCAGTTAATTAATAACCTCCCACCCTGCGCACAGTCTTGTTTAAAAGCTTATTGAAACAAACTCCGAAATAATAAGCGTTGTAAATTCCGAAGACTGTAATTGCATTTCTAAAGAATTTTGTTTATATACCTACAAACTTTGTTATTTTGTTGGTAATCATCAACGGTACAACCAACTAGACGCCCGCCTTATTACAAAACGAAGAGTAAAGATAGTACCTGAATATATTATATGAGTAAAATTCCAGATTACATAAAGCTCAACAGATGTTAATTACTTATATTTACATATACTTATATTTACCTAATATTTTTCTAATTTCTAATTTTTAAGTTTGCTGTGTTATTTTAATTTTACTTTATTTTTAAATAATTACCCTTGTATAAGTTATGTACGCTGTAATTGTCATTTATATTAGTCACAATACCGTAACCTTCCAAATGTAAAAATGTTTTAATGTATATGATGTGGCTGTACTTTATAAATAAAAACCAGGTTTAAAATATAGATCGCGAAAAAAGTCTACTTAATTGACAAGTCGAAGTCGACACGGTCGCGGCGCGGACTTAATTTTAAACCTGGTATCTTTATTTGGGATCTTTAGTATTTTGTAATAATGCGGCTAATACTTGATATTTGTGTCAAATAGCAGAGGTCAAGGGTAGAGGAAAGCGAGACGTTGCGTTCCGATTGGCTCACTCAAGATCCTAAACACTTCGAAAAGTCATTAAAACGGTCGTGTTTGGTCGAACGTTGTCGGACGGTATCTTACATCTGACATATTGGTCAGATGTGCTGACAGAATCCGTTCGTTTCTTATAAGGTATCTAGAGCTTGTATGGCCGATGGTACAGCATTATTTTGCGTACCACCTTAACCTCTATACTTCGACACCTCGACTCGAGTTTGTAACTCGAATTACAAACAAGAAGTTATTTGTTTAGCGAAGAAAGAAAATTTGAATTCTATTCGACAAGTCTGAAGACAAACCTTGCTAATTAACGTGTGACAAAGTTTTATTTTTTGGCACATGTCATTTATATGTTATTAATTATGATGTGTCAAAGTGTTAAAACTTTAAATGATGCCATTTTAATGGTGTATATTATTTAAATTCATACGAATTTTCAAGACGTTTGAGGACTACCTACTGCTCGTAAAGTGCAAAAAAAACTGGCAAATACAGAGTATGAGGCAAATGTTAAATAAAATTATAAATAAACTCACATTCGTCACTATGTCAAATCTTCTTCTTCTTCTATCGTGTGGGTTGTGAGGCGGACTCATCAACCCTGGTGTCAGGGTTACTTTTGAGCCGCCAAAGGCCACTGACATGGCTCACGTAACGACTACTTACTTACATCAGTAAGTAGTAACCGGGACCAACGGCTTAACGTGCCTTCAGAAGCACGGATCATCTTACTTTCGGACAAACAGGTGATCAGCCTGTAATGTCCTAACCAAACTAGGGATCACAAAGTATTTTTGTGATATGTGGGGACATATCACCGGGATCCCTAGTTTGGTTAGAATATTACTTACTGATATAAGTACGTAGTCGTTACATGAGTCATGTCAGGGGCCTATTGCGGCTCAGTAATAACCCTGACACCAGGGTTGATGGGGTTGGTAATTCACCTCACAATCCACACCATAGAAGAAGAAAAACTAATTTAAGAGCCACGCTCTTGTCGGTGTCATTCTCCATGTTACTTTTTTAGGTTGAAATGGAGCAATGGTTTTCCTTTTGCTTTCCGCCCCGCAGTACTCTGTCTGACGCGAGTGGGATGGCGCCCAGAGTAGTCTATTTCAAAGCCGTACTAGGACTCCTGTCCTCCGCCTCTGAACAGTACCGACAGTTACTACCACGATTACCGCTGTAATATTCCTTCGAAATTCACAAAAGAGTGCTGTAACCAAGTAATAAGGAAACTTAGCTAAGAAGCAAACACTAAGTATCTGCTTAGTCATGTTTAGTTAAGGAACGTTGTGCTTAGGCATACTTAGCGAACTGCACTTATCCAAACTATGTGTAACGTCTCAATAACCGAGATGTCTTGCTATGTAGTACGCTGGTTATAGCCGTAAGTGCATTCTCTGTGGGTGTGGTACAAGTAAGAGGAGGTTATCGCTTCAAGAAATAAGTCATATCTCTTGTTCATTTATTTATTTAATAAACACACGTAACAGGTTACAGACATAAATCTTATGAAATAATACACTTATTGAGGTTAAGACTGAAACTCAACTAAACGTATGCAAGGTATACAATACTATCGTGAGAAAAGACGACGCAGAACTAAAATATATTACAATAAAATATACTTAGCTCTGCAACAACATGGTAACAATGACGATTCTACGGCCAAATCTTGAGGTGAGCATATGTTTCTAATAAGAAAACGAATGAAGGCAGGAAAATTATTATTATAATAAATATTTATAATTATTATAATAAATATTCTCTTAGCGTTTCTGCCATTTGCTTCGATCCTGACACACATATCTTGCTTCCTCCACATTCATCGATCGTTTGATACACACATGCGTAGATCGTACTAAACGTTTTCTAAGGACAATCTAATCCGATCCAATTTAGTCAAATGAAATTTCATTGTCTCTGCTTACCCCAGTGGGAATTAGAGTTTATGTACGTATGATTTAGCGCTATCCCTGTCTCGCCGTCCGCTAACCTAACCGATGTACGATAATTATATATATTAATTTACATCTGTATACTATTTAAGTATTTTTAGGGTTCCGTAGACTAATGGCAAAAAACGGAACCCTTATAGATTCGTCATGTCTGTCCGTCCGTCCGTATGTCACAGCCACTTTTCTCCGAAACTATAATAGCTATACTGTTGAAACTTGATAAATATGTGTAATTTTAGGGGTCCCCATACATAGAACTGAAACTAAAAAAAAAATTTTTATAAAACACATACGTGTGGGATATCTATGGATAGGTCTTCCAAAATGGTATTGAAGTTTCTAATATCATTTTTTTCTAAACTGAATAGTTTGCGCGAGAGACACTTCCAAAGTGGTAAAATGTGTCCCCCCCACCCCTGTAACGTCTAAAATAAGAGGAGGATAAAACTAAAAAAAAATATATGATGTAGATTAGCATGCAAACTACCAACGAAAATTTGTTTGAACCAGATCTCGTAAGTAGTTTTTTTCAATACATCATAAATCTTAAACCGTAATTTACTTTTATATTATGTTACTTGCTGTTACGGAACCCTTCGTGGGCGAGTCCGACTCGCACTTGGCCGCTTTTTTTATGATAATGTTGTTTATGTCCCTACACAAACACGATATGGAGCGCGATGCACGTTTCTCACACATCAGGGGTATGGTATAGTTTAGTTTCGTTTTGGAATTGTTATTTCTGTAATTTTTAATCATAATTTTTATTTTTATTTTCCGTGTGGAGTCTGTGTAAATGTTACCTGTTTGTCTGTGTCTGAAAATAATAAATGTTCTATCTTTTTCTAAGAAAGAAAAAGAGTGAGAAATAACCAATTATTTCTCTCTCTGTTTTCTTTCGTCCTTTCTTTTTCCCTCTCTCTCTCTCTCTCTTTCTCTTTCTTTTTTTAATAATCGCTCGCAGCTCTCAACTCGTACCAGCTCCAAAGTAGATACTTGTCAGGTTCTGAAGCCGCAGGTCTTGTATTTGAGCTTAGCTTAACAGGCAAACTGAATACGAGCTACATCTACGTGATATGCTATATGCATAAGTCATTCAACCACTTACATTCACTCAGTGTAGCTATTAGATGTGCAAATGGGAAGATACATACGCGTAGACTGAGGTCTACTCAAATATACAATGTATATGTAGGTATCTTTCAAATCAAATCAAATATACTTTATTATACACAAAAAACATAGAAATATTTAGCAACAGTACAAATGGGCTGCCTTATTGCTCTGAAGCAATTTCCTCCAGGCAACCACTACCAGGAATCAGCCATAAAAAACTCAAACAAACGTCATGTTAAGTGATTTCAAGCAATATCACTTTGATTCTTCCACATCTTTTACTTTCCCAATTAATCTATGTCCTTTTATACCTAAAATCCACGCCGACGAAACCTATCCAAATAACCAAGGAACATTAAAGAGAAATCCATTACACCGGATACCAAGCCTGTTAGGTAGGGCTTAGCATAATTTTTCTTTTACAAGGCACTTTTGTACTTTAGCATCCCACATCTTTCAATGCGCAAACACCTATTATAATGATGATTTATTATCTGTCCGTGATGTGTTTGGCTTTAATTGTTGTTGGAAGAGATTTATTTCCTCCGTGAGCCTACCTTGGGTCTACGAAGCTGTTATACAGCTGTTATTTTGGTGACGAAAAGTGAAATTGTAAAATTACATAACATAACAGCGTCCCGCATGTACGGGGAATCAGGCGTGGCTGCTATAAGCATAAGGAAAGGATAGGTAGAGGTGTATACCCACTTCTCACATACATACATACATAATTAATACACATAATAACGGGTTCTTACCGCGTTTAAAGTAGGAATATGGGGTGACGAATTGAGTGTGTAGTTATAGGAGGGTTTCGGTCGAGTCTTCCGTATTTGGCGTTTTGCATCGAGATCTTGTAAACGCTTCTCTTCAAATAAATTCACGCTGTTGTGAACGGTGCGGCGCCATTCCGGTCTAAGACGAGCACGATCCTCCCAACTAACAGTTGGTACCTCACAACATGGTTGGTTGGTTGGCATGGTATAATATCGGGAGTCTCATATCCCTGATTTAAACGTTGTAAGAACCCGTTATTAAATTAGCAGTAGATAAAAAACGAAATATGCTACTCATCTGGAGGTTCGGGTTCGATTCCCGATGGTGACATTGTCGAAATCACTTTGTGAGACTGTCCTTTGTTCGGGAGATTACAGGCTGAATCACCTGATTGCCTGATTGCACATTAAGACGTTAGTTCCGGGCTACTCGCCCAAATGCGCAGTGGAGCAGCGTGGTGGATTATGCTCCATACTCCCTCCGGTTGATTGAGGGGAGGCCTGTGCCCAGCAGTGAGACGCTATTTATGTTTATGTAACAACCATGGACATTGTAATCAAAAAATTTCAGTTAAAGATAAACGCGAGCAAAACTAAAATAATGACAACATCCAAACATCCAGCAAACTATAGACCTGTTAAACTGAATGACAACATATTAGAAAGAGTTGATAGTTTCAAATATCTTGGAAGTATAGTAAATAGTGACTCTAGATGCACACAAGACATAATAGCCAGAATTGCAATAGCCAAACAAGCATTTAACAGGAAAAAATACATTTTGAAAACCAAAAACATATCATTAAAAATAAGGAAACGGTTTATTAAATCATATATTTGAAGCATTGCACTCTATGGAAGTGAAACGTGGACTATGACACAGAGAGACAGAGAGAGGTTGGAAGCGTTTCAGATGTGGTGTTGGCGAAGGATGGAGGGTATAAGCTGGACTGAAATGGTGTCAAATGAAAAAGTGCTGGAAAGAGTTGAAGAAAAGAGAACCATATTGAAGACTATAGAGAACGGAGAGGAAATATGATTGGCCACCTGATACGACACGATTCATTTATAACAAACATTATAGAAGGAAAAATTGAAGGGAAGAGAGGAAGGGGTAGACCTAGGATAACATTTATGAAACAAATAAAAGAGAAGGTGCAGGTCGTGTCGTATCGGGAGGTGAAGGTTTTGGCGGGAAGAAGAGAGGAATGGCGGTTACTCCACCGACAAGAGCACAGCTCTTAAATAGAGAGAGAGAGAAATAGCCATATAATGGCATCTTCCTTTTTTGAAGTCGGTTACAAACTCGGTGGGTTGAATTTGAATTTTGAATTTACAAATAGTTTGTCATGTCCCGCGATTTCCCCCTTACTGGGACAATGTCTCCAAGGGGAAACGATGATCCACCAGCAGCATTGCAGCCTACTTTGTTGTGACAGGAATAATTCAGAATTAATTTAAAAGGCTGACAACTTTTGTGCGGCCGTCAAAAAGCGGCAGACGAATGACTTGGTGAGCGAAGATTTTACACGGAGGTGGGAAAAATATTTGAGGACGCTTCTTCTACGATCGTGTGGGTTGTGAGGTGGATTACCAACATCATCAACTCAGGTGTCAGGGTTATTATTGAGCCGCCAAAGGCCCCTGACATGCCCCATGTAAAGACTATGTACGGTCACGAGTACTAATATGTATACACTTTGATACCATGTCACATTAAGATTTTTTTACCAATTAAACCGTAAGTCTCATTAAATGTCAAATATGTTAGTGCGACAGGGTCCTAAAGTGAGTACATGATATTAGTCACACCTGTACTTACATCAGTAAGTAGTAACCGGGACCAACAAAATGTATTTATTTGACAGCTGTATTTTTTTTTTAAATTATTCTATCATAATTTGGTGTACAGCGACCTCTGTGGCGATCTCCGGTGGTTGAGCGTTGAGCTCACGATCCGGAGGACCCGGAATCCCAGTGGGGACATACCACATAAAATACTTTGTGACTTTACAGGCTGATCACCTGATTATACATTGTTTTAAGTTTACGCAGTTATTATCATAATTAAAGCACAAAATAACGGGTTCTTACCGCGTTTAAATGGGGATATGAGACTCCCGATATTCCCCATTTAAACGCGGTAAGAACCCGTTAATTATGTGCTTTAATTATGATCACCTGATTGTTTGAAAGTAAAATGATCCATGCTTCGGAAGGCACGTTAAGCCGTTGGTCCCGGCTATTAGCCGTAAAAACACCTCCACCAACCCGCATTGGAGCAGCGTGGTGGAGTATGCTCCAAACCCCCTCCGGTTGATTGAGGGGAGGCCTGTGCCCAGCAGTGGGACATATATTGGCTGTTTATGTTATGTATTAAAATAAACGCTTTTGCTTAAAAATATGTAACTGTAAATATGAAAAACGGAATAGGCGATATAATAATTATATAAAGGCGATATAAATAATAATAGCAAGATTTCCTTTCCTTTACAGTACCTTCTTTATTTTATTAGGGCGAGTAAATAATAAATAATCCACTCTAAAGAAACTGTTTTGGCTTTTCTTGTGTATTAGTTTTTTTTTTATCCTCGTGGAAGGTTAAGTATATATATATTACATTAAGGAGGCTTCTATTTATGTCTTACATACATAACATAACACAGCCTATATACGTTCCACTGCTGGGCACAGGCCTCCCCTCAATCATCCGGAGGGGGTATGGAGCATACTCCACCACGCTGCTCCACTGCGGGTTGGTGGTGGGATTTATGTCTTAGTTTCCGACTAATTTCTACAATAAAAAAAACAATTTGAAAGCGAAGTATACATCGGTATACGTAATATACATACAATATGTATGTATAATTATTATACACCAGTATAATTCTCCTTAAGTTAATTATAACTTGAGGAGAATTATACATCAGTATAATAATTATATTTAGTAAGCTAATACTTCCTCCCATAACCGTCTCCCAGTCCAATGTCAAGGGTAATTAGGTAGAGAGAAACGCGCGAAACTCCCATAAGTCGACGTCAGTTGAACGTTCTGAATTCGAAAATTCATTTCCGTTTCCGACTTGTACGGTTTATGAGCGGAAGTTACGTGCACATGTAGCTGTTTCCGGTACCGAGTGTTCCAATTTTGAAATCGTTTTGTGGGTGTAATGTGGCCGTTATGGTTTAATTTTTTTAATTGTTTGTTTTTAGTTCGGCACCGAAACTAAACGATCCTTATCCACATTAATAAAATAAAAATAAAAAAACATTGGCTGAAATATAAAGATAAAGATTTTTATTGTGTATAAATTTAGGTACAGTTATAATAATTATTAATCATAGTTGCAGTTATAGTTGCAAATTACGTCTCACAAAATTTAGCCTTTTGCAGGCATATAGATATTTCACACAGGCTTTAGGCTTAAGGAGGTATCCAGATTCAAAACATCATGCTGCTCAGATTGTCTAGGTAGCTATATAGCTAATATTATGATAACTACTTTAAAGACTACATTGCAAAGCGACTAGAGAAACTGATACAAACATACATACATATTTAAACTCACGCCTATTTCCCACCGGGTTGAGTAGGAAGTATGGAATTCAATTTGCTTCGATCCTGACACACTGCTCTTACCTCTACATTCATCAATCGTTTCAAAAACGCACGCCGAGTCAGAGATAAACTGATATTAAGTATACAGTAAGTGACATCGTAACGAATACTAAGGGGAATGATTTAGGCCATAATTCTGAGTTGATATCAAGTGGAATTTCCCATCATGATTTTTTGCTAGTTTTTTAAAATTATTTTCAATTCTATACTTTTGCGATCGAAAATTCCAGTTGATATTAACTCAGAATAATGAGCTTTATCATCCCTCTCACCATTCGTTACGGTGTTGCTTACACCCCGTACATACTTGTACGGGGTGTAAGCACACAGGTAGCCATACATGTAGGTATGGATGTTAGTGACATACTGAGAATGATTCTGACCATGATTCTGAGTTGATGTAAAGTGGAATTTCCTGTCGGAAAATTCATGACTGTTTTTGTGTTTGATATTTATTTTCATTTCCATACTTTTGCGACGGAAAATTCCACTTGATATCAACTCAGAATCATGGTCTGAATCGTCCTCCTAAATATTCGTCACGATGTCACTAATATAATTATATATATATTTATATGAGAGTTTTAACAACAGCTAGTGTCAAGACAGGCAGTGTCGCGAGAGCGGTGTCCTAATGAGTCGACACTTGACACTCGACACTAGACACTTGTCCCGCGGTGCGACACTGAGTATAGCCTTTGTTAGAACATTCTGGAATTAGGGTAATGATCTCATATACTAGCCCAGTTTTAGATGACTTTAAGATCCTATGTTAAAATATGATAATACTAGCGGCCTTCCGCGACTTCGTCCGCGTGGATTTCGTGGATTTAAATGATTTTTAGGATAAGTATAGACTCTAAATTTATTAATTAAAAATATTGTGGCTTTTTTGTAAGACCATTTTAGATAAACATTTCCATCATATGTCCATTTTATCATTACATAAAATGTGTAACGGTTTTTTCAGCCCACAGAATTGCTCGTAGATGGTATTTTTTTCTAATTACTTGATTACACTTATCGTCATTTGTCAAATTTGTCAGGAAATAAATTTAAAGCTCATGTCAAGCTTGCTTTATATAAAAAAGTATATTATAAGATTCATCATCATTATTGGCCACAGCATCTATCGTAGATGATTCTTGCAGCACTTGTGAGTCTACGGGTTCCCGCAGCGCCGCCGATGGCTATAGAGCCCTATAGCAGCGCGGCATTTCTTGCCACATCGTTCGCACAGATTAATGATTAAATATCTGGTATTGAATGTGATCCTCTAGTTATTAAATAACTTGTAATGTAGGGTACATGTGTTGCTGTTGCAGTTTCTTGTCATTTCTTCTCCTCAGCCATAACACCTTGCGAAATGACGTAAATCCAAAAATGTTACATTGACCTTCAACAAGATTATCCATGATAATTACGTTGAATACATGATTCTGATTTCTATGTTACTTTTAAACTAACATAACATAAGTTAACAACTATTTTCCAATTGGGGTACTCATTCATCCATCGCAAGATGAACTAATAACTAATTTAGTACAATAAAGGAGAATGGGCGAATCTGGTCCAAGAACCTCCACTGATGAGACTTATATGTAATGAAAGCTTATGCTTTCCCTATGATTCTGGCAAAGTTCTATCAGATTCTGTCCCGGGGTTCTTTTTTTATGGCCATGTTTGTCCTGGCTAAAAATGTGATAAAATACAGTGGGAGCTAAAATCGACTCAAGATTTGTTGCTGGATAACTAAGTCTACGTAAATAATTATGTATCATATTGTATATCATTTTAAAGAGGATCTTTTCCAGAATCCGAAACATAAAAAAAAAACAAAAAAAAATCTTTTTGTAAGCGAATTATAGTCAATTTATATCTGCAGCGCCATTGTTTCTCGGTAGCTAAGTTCAAGTTTCATGCCCTTTACCCCTTCCAAAAGTATCTTACCGATTTTTTTATATTGCTTCCGGAATTTGATCTGAGTGATAATAACAAGAAAAATAAATAGACACCTCTCCGATAGAGACCGCCTAAGCTATTGCCTATTGCAAGAAATCGTCATCATTAGCAAGTCATTACGGTATTGCATATTATAAGCTTATCAGCAACTTGGAACTTGGTCCAAGAACCTCCACTGGTGAGACTTGCATGTAATGACAGCTTATACTTGTCCTATGATTCTGGCAAAGTTCTATCAAACTCTGTCCTAGGGTTTTTTTACGGCCATGTTTGTCCTGAGTGTACAGTAGTGGACTGCAAAATCACCTCGGGATTTGTTGTCGAAAAACTATTTTACTAAGTCTATATACATAATTATATATCATAATGTATATCAATTTTAAAGGGGAATGTTATCAGAATCAGAAACACAAATAAAAAAAATGCATTATGTAAACGACTTTTAGCCAACTCACGTCCGTAGCACCATTTTTCTCAGCAGCTACGTACGAGTTTCGCGCCTTCCAACCTTTCCAAAGGAGCCCAATCATTTTTTCCTTCTTCTGATATTGCATTCTTAACCTGACAAGTGACAACAACAAGAAATAAAATAGATACCATTCCGATAGAGGCCGCGTAAGCTATGGACCTATTGCAAGATAACGTACTCAAAGGCTAGTCATTATAATCCAACAGACGTACGAGGTGTCTATTTATTTTTCTTGTTATTATCACTCAGATCAAATTCCGGAAGCAATATAAAAAAATCGGTAAGATACTTTTGGAAGGGGTAAAGGGCATGAAACTTGAACTTAGCTACCGAGAAACAATGGCGCTGCAGATGCAAATTGACTATAATTCGCTTACATAAAGACTTTTTTGTTTTTTTTTATGTTTCGGATTCTGGAAAAGATCCTCTTTAAAATGATATACAATATGATACATAATTATTTATGTAGACTTAGTTATCCAGCAACAAATCTTGAGTCGATTTTGGCTCCCACTGTATTTTATCACATTTTTAGCCAGGACAAACATGGCCGTAAAAAAGAACCCCGGGACAGAATCTGATAGAACTTTGCCAGAATCATAGGGAAAGCATAAGCTTTCATTACATATAAGTCTCATCAGTGGAGGTTCTTGGACCAAGTTTCATACAAAAGTGCCCATTGTCATTTGACAAGCAATTCTTAAACAAGTTCATTAGAGAATATTAATTAGTGAATTTGAATAGCAAATGACCTTGCGAAAACAGTAAAGTAATTGTAACCAACTGACAATTCAGTTATCAAGTTTATCTTTAACTTGGTACTAAGTTGGAATTTACTGAGTTTGCTTGAATACAAGCGACAAGCGGTACGGACCAAAAATCATCATTATCTCCCTAGCATTGTTCTCCACGAGGTCCGCTTACCTAACCTGAAGATTTGACAGGTCCGGTTTTTTACAGAAGCGACTGTCTATCTGACCTTCTAACCCGCGAAGGGAAAACCAGCCAAATACAGGTTAGGTCACATACCTTCGAAAATGCGTTTCTCGGGGATTTAGGTTTCCTCACGTTTTCTTTCACCGTTGAACACGTGATAATCATTTATGATCCAAACATGAATTCGAAAACAACTTCGACAATCATTGGTGTAGGCCTTTTCATTTGAACCTGCGACCTCAAAATGAGAGGCAAGCGTTCCACCAACTGGGCTACCACGGCTCCGGCAGGTACAGGCCAAAAATCTCTTTAAATAAAATAAAATGAATAAAATAGAATAGAATGGAATGGAATCGAATCCAAAATGGTTTTTTTTGCTTTTTCGTAAAAGTTGAGTTACGAAAAGACGGGGTACACTTAAGAAAGAAAGAAACGTTTATTATAAAGGGACACCACAGTAACAAATACGTGTCTACACAATTTATAGCAATTTATCACGAACTAGCGACCCGCCCCGGCTTCGCTCGGGTGCAATGCTGAGGAAAAAATGAAATTATTTACGATATCACATTAAAAACCTCAAAAATAACAGTATTTCTCCACTATTTAATGGATGTCATTATACATATAAACCTTCCTCTTGAATCACTCTATCTATTTAAAAGAAACCTCTATCTATTTAAAAGAACTGCAAATCAGCTGCAAGCATCAAAATCCGTTGCGTAGTTTTAAAGATTCAAGCGTACATAGGGATATAGGGACAGAAAAAAAGCGACTTTGTTTTATACTTTGTAGTGAACTACTGTCCAGATTGTACCTGACCAGTCGTGCAGAACTGACAAAATTCAAGAACACACAACACTGCTCTCTTATCAAAATAAATATGCAGTAGTTATTATGAATCATATCAGAGCCCATTGGCGGTTCAATAGTAACCCAAAAACAATATAAAAGGAAGAATGTTAAAGGTTTTCCTTACATTTGTCTGGTCAATACATTTTAATGGTAATCGCTCAACGCTCTCAAAGGATAAGTTACTTTAAGTTGATATTGAAAACAGACGGCCCAACTTTAAATTTAGCTGTTTAAGATTTAAATATAACAACTTCTCTGGGGATAAATTTATAGAACAAGCGGAGACGGAATGTTTTAACTCTCTCTTTCTCCTACTGTACTCACAGGACTATTATAGACTGTATCTGAACTGCATATCAGCTGCAAGTGCAGTTTAATAGCTGCCATAAAGCTGTAAGCCATTCTTCTGTCGTGTGAGTTATAAGTAGTAATTTTAGTTATAATTTTGTTTACCAAATTTAAAGCTCATGTGAAGCTTGCTTTATGTTTTTTTTGACGTGACTTATTGTTGATTTGCCGCAGATGGCATTAACTACTTGGCCGGAGAAATGGGGAGCGCTGAAGGCTCTCACCCGGTACAACGTTTAAGACAACAGGCCTAAGGGTGCCCAGTTGGGCGCGAACCTCGGTTCAGGGCAACGTCTGAGAGGTAAAATTTTGAAGGAAAAAATATTTGAATGAGCAATTTTATCGATTTCTACAAAATTTATTGAAACGGTCGATAATTTTAGCACGTTGCGCATGGTAGCCCTGCAGGCTATTAATCGTAAAAAACACCTCCAGCAAACCGCAGTGGAGCAGCATGGTGGAGTATGCTCCATACCCCCTTCGGTGGATTAAGTGAAAGCCTGTGCCCAGCAGTGGGGCGTATATATGCTGTTTATGTTATGTAATGCGTTGTGGAAGAAACCGTCATTAAAACAGTCGTAAAAAAAATAACGTTTAAAAAACCAACCGAAACCGCTCTATTATTCTCAAATAACTAATTCTTTGACCTATCTCCTTTTGTCAAACTAAATAAATCATCTTCATAGCAACCGAGCCATCCTTTTTAAAGCCAAGAAACATGGCGAGCGTTTAAAAATCCAACCGAAACCGCTCTCGTATTCTCAAATAACTAATTCTTTGACCTATCTCCTTTTGTCAAACTAAATAAATCATCTTCATAGCAACCGAGCCATCCTTTTTAAAGCCAAGAAACATGGCGAGCGGAAGCCGTCAGCACTTGGCACGACCACACCGGAAGTGCCCGCGAACTTGTAATGGCGGGAACAGCCCAACGTATTTCCGGTGCCGCCATTTTGAAATTATCGTCCGTTATAATTGAATTTTCGACGTTGATTGATAGGGTATTGTTGGTGGATTGTAGATAATATAGCTCACCTCGTCTGTTGCGGGTTGATTAGAACAGTCATTGACCTTTATGGGTTGCTAGACCATGGATTCGCTGACTTACCTGTAAAAGAAATAATATAATATCAATTATTTATAACATGCTTACAAACAATCTGTCTCTTTCCTATTCTATGATTATCACGTGCTCAGCGGTGAAGGAAAACATCGAGGAAACCCACATTCCCGAGAAATGCATTTTCGGAGGTATGTGACCTAACCTAAAATTATGTAATTTTTTACATAACGAACGTCTCATCCGCCTAAAACTACTGCAGCTTCTCACAACCTTTATAGTCGGGGAAAAGAAGCTGCAAGAAAAAGCGTTCTTTAAAAAACATAAAAGTCGGCCGGCCGTGCGTGTATGATGCGATTGATGAATGTGGAGGAAGCAAGAGAAGTGTGTCAGGATCGAAGCAAATGGAATTCTATAGTCTCTGATTACCCCGGTGGGAAATAGGCGTGTTTTTATGTATGTATGTACTTTTAGGATAAAGGTGATAAGAGGTTTAAAAGGGGTGGTAAAGATTGTATGAAACGTCTATAGTTTTATTAACAGTAGCAAAGGTAACGAAGTCGCGGGTAATAGCTAGTATATACATAAACTCACGCCTGTAAACTGAAATGGGTTGATTATAGCCACAAATAATAAAGAGATAATTTGCAACCACTTTTCAAAAGTCTAAGTCCTAAATTCCTAATACAGACGATAATACATAAGAATAAAATCTATTTTATTCTGCACGAGTCTCATATAACAAACATGAAAATACTTTTTTAAAAGTTGCCATACGAAATAAAATAGAATTTTATTTACGCTGGAGGAAAATCAAATTTGCTCGGAATGTTTTCCTATTTTTTATTATAATTCGTGGCTTCATCCATCATACTTTGTTTATTAAGGTTCCGTACACTGGCTTCTTCTCCAAAAAATACTTTAATGTTGATTGTTCACTGTGTTACTTTGGCGGCTCAATAGTAACCCTGACACCAGGGTTGATGGGGTTGGTAATCTACTTCACAACCCACACGATTAGAAAATGGTATGTAATAATTTAAGACTGGGTTCTGTTAAGTCTCTTCTTCTTATCGTGTGCGTTGTGAGGTGGAATACCAGCCTCATCAACCCTGGTGTCAGGGTTATGATTGAGCCGCCAAAAGCCCCTGACATGGCTCATGTAACGATTACTCACTTACATCAGTAAATAGTAACCGGGACCAACTGCTGCTACTGTTAAGTAGTAGGTATATCGTGGCCATATCATAGAATTGATCATTTCATGAAATGGTCGTATTTCATGAAATAGAACAACATTCGTTGGCCACATCATGATGTGGTTTGGCCAGATCAATGAACACAAAACGTTTAACGATATGACCAACTAAATGCATGATTACTTCATGATATGGCCAAACGTTAGCGATCATATCGTAAAATAGTAACATTATCCACCGGTAGTGGCGCTGGTGTCGCTTTGTTTATGTTTTGCATAATGGCGGCGGACAATAATTATTCTTGTGTGAACGCGAATAATACGAATAATAATGAGCAAATACAAGATAAAAGTGCATTGAAGCAATGTTTTGACACTAAAGTGAAAAGAAAAACTCGTATTAACAGTAGACAGCAACTTTATTTATATTTTTAGGTTATATGGCAAATAATGAAGGTCGAGTGACCACGCTACGTAAATCAATGGACTATTATTGGATTTCAAAATATGATATAATTAAAACTGCGAATGAAGAGATATTAATTTAAAAAAAGAAAAATATTGACGATCCTACTGTCCGTAAAGTTTCTTTTTTTGACGTGACTTATTGTAGATATGCCGCAGATGGCATTAACTACTTGAAACAGGATTCTATTAAAACGCATAAATGTTTTTGTCATAATTTAAATTATCATAATCCTTTTTTTTATAATTTTTACAAGGCATAACAGTAGGTTAGGGTGCGGCGGGGGTGGCCCTTGGGCCACCCCTACGCCGCCAGTATGTTTATCTTACACACGAAAAGTATACTGAATGATGACCAATGGCATGAAATAGTGTCAAAAAATATGACGACGACTTCAAAGCGAGATGCAGTTACGGCGTATATGTCAACTACATCAACACTCCGTTAATCGAAAATGACTTTTTAATTTTTAATTGACTTTTAAACATTTTTGTACTTTGTACTAGAGTAATACATTATTTCCTACCTTATTTCGCGTTTTTATTACACCACTTATCATGGACACCCTACATTAATGATATGGCCAAACGTGGATGGAAATATCATTAAACGCTGACGTTTAAACGATATGGTCAGTTGAAGTTGGCCATTTCATGAAATACGACCATTTCATGAAATGGTCGATCATTTCATGAAATGGTCAATTCTATGATCTGGCCACGACAGGTATATTGACTCAACGCAGGATTCGAACTTCGAACTTCAGGGGCAGAAGACTCCCGGTCCAACCACTAGACCATAAAGCCCTCAGTTCCATTTGCATTCCAACGCACACAAACCTACAATAAAACAGTAATGGTACAGTTCCTGTTTGAATATCTCTGTAAGATGCCTCGGGGGAATTTTCTCATTTATTTTAATGTATTGTGCTTGAATGAAATGTGAGTTTTCAGGGTTTATCACTCATGTTTAAAGCGGTATAGTCATGTGGTGTTGGCTTGCTTCTCAAACGGGGAGCGCCGGTTCGATCCCCGGACTTGCACCAATGAGTTATTAATTTATCTTAAGTGCAGTTTTCTTTTTACCGTGCTTCGGAAGGCACGTTAAGCCGTTGGTCCCGGCTGCATTAGCAGTCGTTAATAACCATCAATCCGCACTGGGCCCGCGTGATGGTTTAAGGCCCGATCTGCCCCAGCAGTGGGGACGTTAATGGGCTGATGATGATGATGATGCAGTTTTCTTAACACAGTTGACTCGAACATTATACAACAGCGAAACCGCTCTCCACTAGTCAAATTTACTGACACAAACCCTTGATGACAGCTGTCTAGGATTCAAACACTATTAGGCTAGTTTCTAACTAGTCAAAAAAACACGAAATTACTATGAAATCCCTATGAAAAAGGGACCTGTTACGTCATAGAAAAACGTGACAAAATGTAGCACTTATTATTACAACAATGGGGTTACACGGCCTCCGTGGTCCAGTGGTTGAGCGTTGTGCTCACGATCCGGAGTTCCCGGGTTCAAATCCCGGTGGGGACATTTCACAAAATTCACTTTGTGATCCCTAGTTTGGTTAGGACATTACAGGCTGATCACCTGATTGTCCGAAAGTAAGATGATCCGTGCTTCGGAAGGCACGTTAAGCCGTTGGTCCCGGTTACTACTTACTCATGTAAGTAAGTAGTCGTTACATGAGCCATGTCAGGGGCCTTTGGTGGCTCAATAGTAACCCTGACACCAGGGTTGATGGGGTTGGTACTCCATCTCACAACCCACACGACAGAAGAAGAAGAAGAAATGGAAGAAGAATGGCAACATCGAAGCAATTCATCTATTTCTATTTTCTTTGTCTGTGGCTGCATCGTTCAGAAACGATGATTCTGCCAATGTCAAGGTTCAAGAGAAAATACTTAACATTAAAATATAATTTTGATCGGTCAAGTTAAAATAATCGGTGGATAGTCTAATGGTGAAGATTGAACCTAAAAAATAACAACACAATTTGTTAGTATGACATTACAACACACAGGATTTAAGTTTGCGAGGCGATTCATCTAAGAAAGCAATATTGCAATTTGACATTTCCGCATATAAAAGTAAGCGCGCAATGCAAACAAATGTCAAATAGCAATATTGCTTTCTCAGGTGAATTGCTTTGATGTGGCAATTTTGATCCCTCGGTTCTTCAGTTCTGGTTTGGTTAGTAATAAGGCCGCCATTTGCCCTGTACTTAGTTTTAAGACTCTTTTGTAATTGTTTCTGTATATTTTGGTGCAATAAAGTATATTTGTACTTGTATTCAATTACTGTGAACATATTGTTCGTTGGAATGTTAATGGACCTGTTATGTTGAAATGGATTCGTCTTCAGTTGTACACGAATTACGGAATTAAATTAATAATAGACTCGATTCCGACGACTTGAAATGTCGTCGCTAGATTGTGTTACAGTAAACGTGTTAGATAACTTACCTACAACTGGGACTTATTCAGGGATTAAGTAATTGCTTTATTTTTAAGCTATGGCGTAGCTTCTATCGCGGTTCTTGAGCGTGGAGACCGAATCCAGAAATTCCGTAACGTAAAATAACCTAACACCCCCCACTCCGACCGGCACAGCGGTGATACTTTTTAGTTTTGCCATCTATCGGTGAATAGCAGAACTATTAATGACTTTTTTGTAATATCACGCTTGTCTCTTTAGTTCAGCAACTCGCCTCTAGGTGGCATTGGTTGTATCGGCGTTAAATTATATTAGTTCATTAACAACGGCCATTGAAATACTAAATGAAATATCACATAATCTAGATCTGTTCACACGCTCATTGACTGAGTTCCAGAGAGTAGCGTTTGAACTACTGTGTAACAAGTAAGATTGTTGTGATTGATTTTTGTTGTTGTGATTGTTTTTGATGTTCTTTCTTTCTAATATCGCTATCATTATCGCATTAGGTTAAGTGAAACCTGTAATGATGATGTTTTTAGCTAATAGTAATAAATAAATAAATAAAATAAATAAATATTGAATTTGAAAATGATTAATGATCCACAAGAATCAACAACAAAATATGGGACAACCATTGACGCGGTATTTTCCAGACATTTAGAAGATATCATTTCTCAAACTTATATTTCTTATTTCAGTTACCATAAACCTTAGTTTCAATCATAAATATTCCTGAATAACCTATATGTATTGTAAGATAATAAAAATATTTTGAACAATATTAACTTCATACACATTCACTTAACCTCATTTATTTAATAAAAGAAAAAAAAGTTTTCTTATCGGTCACCACGCTGAAAAAGTGTAACTTGAATTAATAGCAACGTAAAAAAACAAAGAAAAAGGAATACTGCATAAATAAAATAAATAAATAATTATAATTGCATAAGTTGATAAAAATGCTACGCAATAGCTTTACCGCGGCAGTCCCCGCGTGCCAAACGTCCGGTTTTTTTTATTTGACTTATATCTGTAATCAGTAAACATCCGTTTGTGTTACTATGAGCAGCTGAGCTGAAGGGTAACTTGGCTTTATGAGAGGTACTTACATCCACTGTCATATCTTCAGCAATTAGAAACTAGTAATTGTAAAAAAGTAATTGCTTTATTTGGCGCTATAAATGTACAGTCATGAACAATATCATGTACTCACTTTAGAACTATCTAAGCCGTTGTGGTCCAGTGGTTGAGCGTTGGGCTCGCGATCCGAGGGCCCCGGGTTCGAATCCCGGTAGGGACATATCACAAAAAATACTTTGCGACCTCAAGTTTTGTAAGGACATTACAGGATATTCAGGCGTCTGCAAGCAAGCAGATAATGAAAACAAAAACCAATGTTGTTCAGATTGTTGTTGTGTGTATGGGGCCTTTGGCGGCTCAATAACCCTGCCACCAGGGTTGATGGGGTTGGTAATCCATCTCTCAACCCATACGATAGAAGAAGAAGACCTGATTGTTCCAAAGTAAGATGATCCGTGCATCGGAAGGCACGTTAAGCCGATGGTCCCGGTTACTACTTACTGATGTAAGTATGTAGTCGTTACATGAGTTGTATCAGGGGCTTTGGGCGGCTCAATGATAACCCTGACACCAGGGTTACTGAGGTTGGCAATCCACCTCTTAACCCATAAGATAGAAGAAGTATAATTATACAGCATAATAATATGAGAAAAAAGTCACGTCATGTTAAAAACTGTACCAAAATCGTGAAAAATATTGTCACGGTACCCCAGACTACGTCAGCAACTAGACAAAGCCGCTTTTATTTTCAAAACGTGCCAAAAATACCAATATCGATACAGCTCAATTCACTTTACTATTCAGCGTGGAAAGCTGTCTATCTGTGCCCCTTCTAGCCATGAATACTAGGCGACATACAATGCATTTTAACCAACCCACTATACTATGAAGCGACGTTGAATTCTCTACGCCAGCGATTCTCAAACTTCTTTAAGCTCAAGACCACTAGGTGTATACAAAATAAAATTACACTTGAAATTAATTAACATATTAGTTTAGTTAAATATGCACCCAAGAATAACTTGGGCAGAAAGGGTTACTAATGAGGACGTGCTAGTAAAAGTAAGGGAAAAAAGATAAATATTGAAAGCTATTGAGGACAGAAGACACAAGATGATCGGACATTTAATAAGACACGACGAATTTATTAAAAACATCATAGAAGGGAAGCTACAAGGAAAGAGAGGAAGGGTAAGCCCAAGAAGACTTTACATGGAACAGATTAAAGAGAAAGTGAACGTCGTGTCTTATAAAGAAGCGAAAGAATTGGCCTTTGATAGACAAGAATGCTCAATTGCTGCTTAGCAATAATTAGTACTGTATCTATCATCATCTGTGTTAATTTGTTTTGTGTGTTGTGTGCAATAAAGTATATTTGATTTGATTTGAAGAATGGAGAATGCTACACCGACAAGAGCGTGGCTTTTAAATCAATGATGATGATGCACCCAATAGTATGGAGTTTTTAAGCTGAAAACTTCATCACAGTATGGTGTCCGCGGACCGGAAAGCGCACATATTGAGAACCACTGTCCGACATAGTTTGAGGTTCTATACAATTTCCATACATTTTCGTCGTCGAATTCACTAGAATCGAGTGAACGCTTTGATTAGTTTGGTGACTTGAATAATAGACGCACTTTGCGAGATGTGATGTCAATAGGATAAATAATCAGATATTATGTACATAAAGGTGCGGGCCCACCGCGGCGTTTTTGCACTGCTTGTATTAAATACAGGATGTTAATGACATCGTAACAAATACTGAGGGGAATGATTCAGAACATGATCCTGAGTTAATATCAAGTGGAATTTTCCGTCGCAAAATCCATTACTTTTTTAGTTTTTTTAAATTATTTTCAATTCTATACTTTTGCGATAGAAAATTCTACTTGATATTAACTTACAATAATGAGTTAAATCAGCCCCCTCAGTATTCGTTACGATGTCACTTACACCCCTTACCAGTAAGTACTACAGGTAGCCATACAAGTAGGTATGGGTGCTAGTGACAGAGAAATTGCTATTTAGCAGGCCGCCGATTGTGCTTCTCTTGTCACTTTGTAATTGTTTTTAGTGTTGTGTTTATATGTGCAAAAAAGCGTTTTTGTATTGTTTTGTAAGTGGTACGGTCACGAGCATTAATATAATACACTTTGGTACCATATCACATTATTTTTTTTGACAAATTGAACTGTATGTCTCACTAAATGTCAAATATGTTAGTGCGACAGTGTCCTAAAGTGGGTACATTATATTGTTCATGACTGTACATCCTTACTTCACCGATCTTTCTGTTAGACCAACGTGATAGATGGTTCGCCGTCTGCAATGGTCCAGCTAACTGTGTTACTGAAAACTGCACTTATTTAAGATAAATTAATAGCTCATCGGTGCAAATCCGTTAAAATTAGTAAAGTTACTTTAAAAAAAAAGATTGATATTTATTTTTTTGAAAAATGCACAAAGGTGCAAAAGCCAAATTCTCGCAAAATTCTCGCTCGAAAAAAGGCAATAAACAAAACTTATTCAGTGAACATCATATCGACCAGAGCACTCGAATCATTTAGCATTCCATCTGTAGGCAGCAAAACTGAGTCTAGTCAGCCAAAATGCCTAATTACTAATTACCTTTCCATCAGGCTGGTAATTAATTTTAACAGGCTTGCTTGGTATAAAACATAAGCGAATTCTGATATTGTAAAATGCTGAATAGGGTTTATATTTGGGCTCATTCTCACTAGGACAGTTTGGTGGCGCAACCACATTCGTAACACTAAGAATATGTAGAATAGAATAGTTAATTTGCCAGAAAACAGTACAATAAGATATTGTTACAATTTTACGACCAGTGTTTTTAGCTTACACGTAAGCATGCAAAAATAAAATTGACGTAAATATAAAAATAATAATATTAAAATGAAATAAAATAAAAAAAATGCCGAATTTGAAATTTAAAAATTCATTTACTTAAACTATAGAAGCTATATATGCAGATGTATGAGTCATGGTAGAAGAAAACCAGGTATGCTCAATCCTATGACAAGTTACTAGCCCTTTGATGACGTAAGTTTTACCATTATATTATATTAAATTAAATTGGTATCTCCAACATTCCAAGGACGTAAATTTTATTATTGAAAATGAAGTGAATTACTGACTAATGTATTTACTTAATTATATCTTGCAATGTATATCTAAATTGATTAAAATATGTGTTTCTGTTGCAGTTTCTTGTCATTTCTTCTCCTCAGCCGCAACACATTGCGAAATGACGTAAATTAAAAAATGTTAAAACAAGTTAATCCATGATAATTACGTTGAACAAATGATTCTGATTTCTGATGTATATGTCAAAAATACAACTCAACCCTAACAGGTAGGTCTAGTTACAAACACCGCACCGAATTTTAAATTAAGCAATAAAGGACAATTTTGTATTTTATATTATGAAATGTCTTAATATATAACTTATTTGTGATTTTCATTTATTAGCAATTTTGTGATTGCTACTTTAATATTTTTACTTTAAATAATTTAAAGAGAACGTTTTAAATAAACATTATTATTTTGAAATTTATAACTTAGTAGCTTCGAAGTAAAGTAAATATATTAAGATGTTTATTATGAAATAAGGAGAAATGATAAAATGAGAATTTATAAAAAGAATGAGTATTTTAAGAACATCACGTGGGTACAAAACGAACTTATTACAAAGTAATAGACAAAGCTCTTGCTCACATACACACACACACACACACACACACACACACACACACATACACACACACACACACACACACACACACACACACACACACACACACACGCGCACACACACACACACACACACACACACACACACACACACACACACACACACACACACACACACACACCAGCACTCATCACCACCATTATCATCATCATCATCTCGGTATGTCATTTGCAGCCACATTTTTTTTGCAGGTTATTACAATCTACTCTGAACCGGCGTGCGTGTATGAAACGATTGATGAATGTGAAGGTAGCAAGAGAAGCGTGTCAGGATCGAAGCAAATGGAATTCCACAGTCCCTGCTTACCCCGGTGGGGAATAAGCATAAATTTATGTATGTATGTATGAACCACAAATTTAGAGATAGCCGGTGGCAAAGAGTAATTTTTATCCGCGGCTTCGCTGTCGTTAAATTTTTGGTAACACGGTTCTCTTTTCTTATAAATATATTATTAATAATATTTCTTATAAATACTTTATTGTAAATAAATCAATAAATAAATAATTTTAGTAAATAGTAGTAGCAGTATTTTTAATTTTAGTTTTTTTTGGAACTCCACAACCCACACGATAGGAGAAGAGAAGAAAAAAATAATTTTAGTATGGATTCTATGGCGCAGATAACAGCGTTGCGTGTTAACCGCCTCAGAGCCTAAATTACACCAGTCACTGAGACCTAGAGTCAATTGCCAGAGAAATGGCTGTAAGACTAGGTATACATCCTTTTTCCTGACTTATTTGTGGTTAAGTGACTGTAGTTCATAAGCATGCTTCTCAAATGGGGAACGACTGTTCGAACCCTGGTGAGGTGACAGACTTGCACAAATGAGTTATTAATTTATCATATTGTGCAGTTTTGAGGTGCTCGATGGCGCAGCGGTAAATGCGCTCGGCTGCGATTGTTGAAGTTAAGCAACTTTCGCAAAGGCCGGTCATAGGAAGGGTGACCACAAAAATAAAAGTTTTCATCTGGAGCTCCTCCGTGCTTCGGAAGGCACGTTAAGCCGTTGGTCCCGGCTGCATTAGCAGTCGTTAATAACCACCAATCCGCACTGGGACCGCGTGGTGGTTTAAGGCCCGATCTCCCTATCCACCCATAGGGAAGGCCCGTGCCCCAGCAGTGGGGACGTTAATGGGCTGATGATGATAAAGTGCAGTTTTCACTAACACATTTGGCTCGACCATTATAGACGGCGATAAGGCTCACCTGTCACGTAGGTCTAACAGAAACCTCGGTGGGATGTGGATACTTAGAAATCTTGCGATATACCTCTGGCTACCCCATTGGGATATAGCCGTGAACTTATGTTACGTGACTTATTTCAGGTTTTCCGCATATGATATGAAATGACAAAATTATCGTCATGTCATAGGTGAAAACCAAGTAAGCGGCATTTTGAAAAATCACACTTTGATGGGAAATCTGTCAAATGTCGACTCAATGCGACGTTAGGCTAGCTTCTAACTGGTCAAATAAGTTGCTTTTTACTAAACGTCAAAACACGAAATTACCATGGAATTTGTATGAAAAAGCACACTGTGACGTCATGGAAAAACGTGATGAAATGTCGGACATTTTATTGCGTTTTTGTTGATTAAAATACATAAATAAGTTAAATAGAAAAAAAAAGAAAATATTTTTCGTTAGTTTTACACGAATTATTACACGACCCACTAGATGGCGGTGTTACTAGGCTAGTTAATGTTATTAAAATGTAAATTATTATTATTGTTAATCTATTTGTGTCATTTTATAATTTTTACTATTCGCATAATTTAATGATACTAACATAGAATAAGTCATATTACTAATAATGGAATTTATATTTTCTGAAATAAATTATTTGAATTTGAATTTAATAGATTCTATTTTTCACATAATAGTCTACTTATGACAGATTCTAAATTTGACACATTCAGAGAAGAGTTATTAAGAAGAGGGCAAATAATCCGGTTGTGTCCAGTCTCATAACTTACGACACACGGCAGCTTGGTTGCACGGGCATTCGTACGCAAAAACGGAATTCCACTTATCCACCAAATTAATGTTCTTGCTGTTTCAAACTGACACGCTTCGTAATTGCAATAACTTGGCTCCAGTTAAACATTGCTTTTAGAATGTGGAGTACGAAGTTTTAAGTGCAAACACATACATACAATTTTGGAGTTTGTTTTGTTGCTGTTTAGTTTGTGTATGACTTTTGTTTAATGTTGGTAAACGGAAATGTAGGTGGAAATTCATTATTTAATTACCTACTCGCACAAATAGTTTACCATGCTCATTAATGACCTCAAAGGTCCAGTGGTTGAGCGTTGGGCTCGCGAGCTAAAGAGCCCGGGTTCAAACCCTGGTGTCATCACGAAGTGAAATAGATGAAATAATAAGAAGCTTTAGGTGAAAAGTCAATACCGTACATTTTATCACTGTCACTGTCGATTATCATATTTTGACATTTGACAGGTTCCTATTTAATTTTTACCCGACTACAGCGCAGAAAAAGAAGGGTTATATGTTTGACCGCTATTTATGTATGTACAACAAGACCCCAAAATAACACAAGTTTAAATGAGGAAGGGGTAGACCTAGGATAACATTTATGAAACAAATAAAAGAGAAGGTGCAGGTCGTGTCGTATCGGGAGGTGAAGGTTTTGGCGGGAAGAAGAGAGGAATGGCGGTTACTCCACCGACAGGAGCGCAGCTCTTAAATAGAGAGAGAGATTTAGAATAACACCTATGTTTGTTGAATAAGCGTAGTGATAATGTTGTAACTGTTATTTTAAGTTTACGCGGTTATTATCATAATTAAAGCACATAATAACGGGTTCACTTGCAACAGTGTCGAAATATCGGGAGTCTCATATCCCCATTTAAACGCGGTAAGAACCCGTTATTATGTGCTTTAATTATTGTTGTAACTGTTGGTAAATCTAATAAATTAAAAAAAAAAAGAATCAAAGGTAGCTTTACACTCTTATTCCCGTATTCTAAGAAGTCAACTTGAAACTTTCTACACTCCACTCGGCCTCAGCTAAGGATTTTGGTACTTTAAGTTGACATTTACGCCCTCGACTCGAGGACTTTCTCACTGTAGTCGACCATATCGTACTGCCAAAAATATTGACGTCATACCTCACGACTATAATTGTTATTAGAACCGGCGTGCGTGTATGAAGCAAGAGAATGTGGAGGAAGCAAGACAAGTGTATCAGGATCGAAGCAAATGGATTTCCATGGTCTCTGCTTACCCCGGTGGGAAAGAGACGTGAGTTTATGTATATATGTATGTCTAAAGGTCCATAATCCATAAATTTTCCATAAATAGAGTTATATTTTTTATAACTTCTCCTTTTTTTATTTATTTTCAGTTTGTTTTATGCTGATGTTACGTGTCGTCCCGCTATAATAAATACATCTTTCTTTCTGAATATTAAAGTACATTTTTGTGTGAACATTCCAAAGGCCTTTCCACGTGTCCAAGTGACGCAAATAAAATAAAATATAAAAACGAAAACATAATTCGAATCGTTTTCCTTTACTGATAAAATATGAATCTGTACAAAAATCTGCGAATCTAAAGATGAAGCCAGTAAATTATATCACTGAGATTCAAATAAATAATCAATTTGATATAAAAAAATGGAATAAAATGGCTAATGCTCGTCTATCAAAGGACTGGGATATACCGGTCGGTGGTTTACGTGGATGTAGAGAGGAGTACTGGATGAGACAATTATTTTGTTAATGTTTCTTCTACCAAAAATCGGACGTATTTTTTTCATTAAAATTAGTTCAAGGTTTTCTTAATATAAGACTTAGTGATGTGTAAAAGATTATAATTTTATACAATAATTCATTAATTTTATTTTGTAATTTATTAGGCATTCTCCTTTGCTGGATTTGAGCGCGTACAATGCATACTCCACCGCGACCACACTGCTACACTACGGGTTAGTGGAAAATACATCCAGACCCAAATAAATTTTATAAAAAAAACTCGTAAATTGACTCGACTAAGGATCAAACCCGGGTTTTCAAGGTTGGTATCCCGACGTTATACCACACAAGGATGTGGCAAAGACTTGGTTAGGGAATCTTAAGCTGGATATATTTTATGATCCACGCATGATATTTTATTTTTGTCTGCCATACGCAATAATAATACCACACAAGGCTGTCATCAATATTTTTTTTTATTTCCTCGACTTTCGCTACGTGGCTAAAATGTAAAATTAACTACCTCAATGAAATACCAACTACGCTCAAAACTCATCACTACAAAACATGTCACATCTAATATCTTTAACTCCCAGTGGGGTGTCAGTCAGAGTAAAAAGGGTGGGGAGAGAGGGAGGTAATCCATCACGATCACAGAAAAGTAAACATGTTTTCCATAGCCCAAAGGATTAGGCCGATTTGATTTGTTTGTCATTATTGTCAGTTATTTCAATATTTAGAGGGTAGATTTAGGCCAATTGATAATGGGATAAATGAAACCGGTTAAATGGTAATGAGTTTATGATTACCCGGTGACGAATGTACGGTCACGAGCATTAATATGGTATATGGTATACACTTTGGTAGACCGCGAAAGTGAACTTTATAAAATTCCCACTTTGGGAATATTCCCTGGAACGGCATATTACGGAACGGGATGGACGTCATCTATCACCCAGGATTAAGAAGCAATACGTCATTAACTTGACAGCTTTTAGCACGATAACGTATAACCTTCGCTATCTCTTTTACTTTTTCCTTTTGATAAGTTGATTAATAATACTCTACCTTTTGTTTATTCAAACTACACATCAGCCTCTGTGACTTAGTGGTTCGAGCTTTGGGGTCACGATCTAGAGGTCCGGGTTCAATTCCCGATGGGGACATTTTGCATTGAATCACCAGATTGTGCTTCGGAAGGTGTGTTAAGCTATAAACCTCGGGCATGTCTTAAATGGTAAAGCAAGTGAGAGCCCTCAGCTCTCCTCATTTGTCTAGCCAAGTAGTTAATGCCATATACGGCAACAATAACACACGTCAAATAAAATAGTACATAGTAGTACTAGACTTATAAAAAAAACATTAAATAAAAAGTAAAAAAGAAAACGAAAAAAATCGGACTTGAACCCTCTAAGAAATATTAGTACTCAATAATCTATATAGATTGCGCCGGCGTCGGCTTAATGACAATACATAGATCGAAAGAATTTCGCATGGACAGGAGGAGGTCCCGATGGTGTGTCACGCTCATTCCGGTTTGACAAGAGCTGAGCTGGGTTGAAGACATGGCTGTATGGGCATAGTTCCCTTTGCCTTGCCCTTCGGGGAAAACAAAAACAAACTCATTATAACAAAATTGTAATTTGTTGTGTCATAAAATAAATATCGTGATTCTATAAATCCGCCTTTTTTCTATGTTCCTTCCAGCTACTCGAAGGGCTTAAAATTATAATGTAGAGCACAATAATGTCAATGTGTAGTGTCTGTGTAAAACGAGGTTTGTATGAAATGTCCGTGGTGCAATCATACAGTCATGAGCAATATAATGTACCCACTTTAGGACTCTGTCGCACTAACATATTTGACATTTAGTGAGACTTACAGTTCAACTTGTCAAAAATTTTATGTGACATGGTACCAAAGTGTATACCATATACCATATTAATGCTCGTGACCGTACATTCGTCACCGGGTAATCATAAACTCATTACCATTTAACCGGTTTCATTTATCCCATTATCAATTGGCCTAAATCTACCCTCTAAATATTGAAATAACTGACAATAATGACAAACAAATCAAATCGGCCTAATCCTTTGGGCTATGGAAAACATGTTTACTTTTCTGTGATCGTGATGGATTACCTCCCTCTCTCCCCACCCTTTTTACTCTGACTGACACCCCACTGGGAGTTAAAGATACTAGATGTGACATGTTTTGTAGTGATGAGTTTTGAGCGTAGTTGGTATTTCATTGAGGTAGTTAATTTTACATTTTAGCCACGTAGCGAAAGTCGAGGAAATAAAAAAAATATTGATGACAGCCTTGTGTGGTATTATTATTGCGTATGGCAGACAAAAATAAAATACCATGCGTGGATCATATATCCAGCTTAAGATTCCCTAACCAAGTCTTTGCCACATCCTTGTGTGGTATAACGACGGGATACCAACCTTGAAGACCCGGGTTTGATCCTTAGTCGAGTCAATTTACGAGTTTTTTTTTTATAAAATTTATTTGGGTCTGGATGTATTTTCCACTAACCCGTAGTGTAGCAGTGTGGTCGCGGTGGAGTATGCATTGTACGCGCTCAAATCCAGCAAAGGAGAATGCCCAATAAATTACAAAATAAAATTAATGAATTATTGTATAAAATTATAATCTTTTACACATCACTAAGTCTTATATTAAGAAAACCTTGAAATAATTTTAATGAAAAAAATACGTCCGATTTTTGGTAGAAGAAACATTAACAAAATAATTGTCTCATCCAGTACTCCTCTCTACATCCACGTAAACCACCGACCGGTATATCCCAGTCCTTTGATAGACGAGCATTAGCCATTTTATTCCATTTTTTTTTATATCAAATTGATTATTTATTTGAATCTCAGTGATATAATTTACTGGCTTCATCTTTAGATTCGCAGATTTTTGTACAGATTCATATTTTATCAGTAAAGGAAAACGATTCGAATTATGTTTTCGTTTTTATATTTTATTTTATTTGCGTCACTTGGACACGTGGAAAGGCCTTTGGAATGTTCACACGAAAATGTACTTTAATATTCAGAAAGAAAGATGTATTTATTATAGCGGGACGCCACCCAGACATTACAATACAAACATTACATAAACACACGTAACATCAGCATAAAACAAACTGAAAATAAATAAAAAAAAGGAGAAGTTATAAAAAATATCACTCTATTTATGGAAAATTTATGGATTATGGACCTTTAGACATACATACATACATATACTCGCGTCCATTTCCCACCGGGGTAAGCAGAGACCATGGAAATCCATTTGCTTCGATCCTGACACACTTCTCTTGCTTCCTCCACATTCATCAATCGCTTCGTACACGCACGCTGGTTCTAATAACAATCATAGTCGTGAGGTATGACGTAATTATTTTCGGCAGTACGATATGGTCGACTACAGTGAGAAAGTCCTCGACTCGAGGGCGTAAATGTCAACTTAAAGTACCAAAATCCTTAGCTGAGGCCGAGTGGAGTGTAGAAAGTTTCGAGTTGACTTCTTAGTATACGGGAATACGAGTGTAAAGCTACCTTTGATTCATTTTTTTTTTAATTTATTAGATTTACCAACAGTTACAACAATAATTAAAGCACATAATAACGGGTTCTTACCGCGTTTAAATGGGGATATGAGACTCCCGATATTTCGACACTGTTGCAAGTGAACCCGTTATTATGTGCTTTAATTATGATAATAACCGCGTAAACTTAAAACAACAGTTACAACATTATTACTACGCTTATTCAACAAACATAGGTGTTATTCTAAATGCGTAACCAATTAAAGGTAAACACAGCTAACAATTTTTATAAACTTATCAAGCTAAAAGTAACGCGTGGGGGTGTGTGGGTGTGCGTGTGTGTGTGTGTGTGTGTGTGTGTGTGTGTGTGTGTGTGTGTGTGTGTGTGTGTATGTGGGTGTGTGGGTGTTTACGTGTGCTATAATAAGTATATATATGTATATAGCATATAAATATAGATACATACGATATAGTATACATAAATATCAGCCACCTTAAATTAAAGCCACCCTGTTGATCCTGCATTAAATGATTGGAATATTTGCGACTTTAGCCCCAATTCGTCTTCTTTTTCTTTCGTCTGCTAAGTCAAAGTTAAAAAGAACTTTCAACAAAGATAGCGTAATTAGAAAGAATAAGTTTTCAAGAAAGTGCTGAAGTAACATTCAGTAGAAAAGGAAGACTTTACAATTGGTTATTGCACTTTTGTTGAGTCGATTTTTAACCGAATTCAAATGAAGGAGGAGGCACCGACTTCAAAAATTATAGATTATTGTGAATTTTGAAATTAGTTTTAGTGTTGTTTATAATTTGGATATTAAATTTTTGCAGTCCGATAAGAAATCTGGTTTCAAAGGTTTGGGTAGGAAATCTTAATATCATATATTATATTGTCTAGTCTAATCTAGCCTACAAGATCCCACTGCTGCACGAAGGCCTTCCCTTCTTTCCATTTTTCGCGGTCCTGTGCGTACTCCGGCCAGTCCCTCCGGCAAGCGTCCAAGTCGTCACGCCATCTCTTTCGAGGTCTACCACGTAAAGTTATTTATTGCTTTTTAGTTACTGCGTGTTTTGCTAATGCGCTTTTTTGGATTTGTATGTAAATTAATGTTTTTTTTTGAAGGCGGTTTTTATTTTTATTTGAAAACGTTAATGTGAGGTCAGAGTTAATGTTAAGTATACCCCTGCTTACTTCATGCAAACATTTCATTTTTAGCATGTGTGAGAGAGACAGACTGTCCGCGCGCTCGCTCACTCCTCAGCAGGCATTTAAGACTTAAGTAAGACCCAGAGGGAGTGAGGTCGGCGTCAGATACGATTTGGTGCGGGGCGGAGTGTGTCCGTTCTATACGTAGTATTATTCTCTATTCTATGACTAAAGTCTACAAACAATGCGTGGCATAATAACTTTGATCTAGACTGGTTCAGTTCGAACACAATGTCTAAATGGAAACACTTTAGGTTATAAATCAGTTAAACACTGTTTATTATTCCTAACTACATCTCGACTATTGTTCGCAGTATTGATAGACTTAAGCTGAATTATATTGATAGATTGTCTTGGAAATAATGTTTACTTCTAACTTACCACAGACACTACACATTGACGTTATCGTACACGCGCATCTGTGTGTGTGACGTCTGAAGCCATACGATTGAAGTCTAAACTATGTTCGAGGGGGGTGAGGTAAACCTAGCTCAGACGCTTGGTTTTGATGAGTATTCTGACCTTAATTTATTTTCTTATTTACGGCAATTTGGCAATTCGGAACACTCAGCGCGCGAGTCAGACACGCACTTGACCGGTTTTTACATAACATAAACAGCCTATATACGTCCCACTGCTGGGCACAGGCCTCCCCTCGATCAGCCGGAGGGGGTATGGAGCATACTACACCACGCTGCTCCACTGCGGGTTGGTGGAGGTGTTTTTACGGCTAATAACCGGGACTAACGGCTTAACGTGCCCTCCGAAGCACGGAATCATTTTACTTTTTCGGACAATCAGGTGATTCAAGCCTGAAAAGTCCTTACCAAACAAAGGACAGTCTCACAAAGTGATTTCGACAATGTCCCCATCGGGAATCGAACCCGGACCTCCAGATCGTGAGCCTAACGCTCTAACCACTAGACCACGGAGGCTGTGCCGCTGGCTGGACCGGTTTTTATTTATTTTTATTAATCCTACGTCATAGAATAAGAAATAATACTACGTATAGAACGGCAACTCTCTGGCCCCCACCAGCGTCTCAGCTCGGTTTACCTCACCCCCCTCGAAGACAGTTAAGACTTGAATCGTATGGTGTCAACCGTTACACACACAGATGCGCGTGTATGATAGATAACGTCAATGTGTGGTGTCTGTGGAAAACGAGGTTGTTTGTATGAAGCGTCTGGTATGTGCCTACGTCATGCGTCAAGGTCACGGAAGGGAAGGCCTTTGCCCAGCTTTGGCTCTTATAAAGTAAGTGGAATTCAGTGGTGTCTGCCTACCCCGACAGGAAAAAAGGGTGATGTTATGTATGTATGTTCATAAATTAAATATGAGTATACTTCTCACCAACCAAGCCAAAGCCTCCATGCTCAAAGGCATTCGGCTTGGCTTGACTGTACGAGCTTGGCTTACAATATTATCACCAGTACATTATAAGCCAAGCCAGACGGCTTATGGTTGTCGCCCGATTCGATTCTAACCGAATAATACTCTATTCCAATATACCAACTCCTATAACGTACTTTTGGTTCTCGATCGAAACTCGAACGTAATTAAAACACATAATAACGGGTTCTTACCGCATTTAAAGCAGGGATATGAGACTCCCGATATTTCGACACTGTTGCAAGTGCCATGATCACGGGATGACTGATGAGATTGGAGTGGAGTAGGTAGATCCATAATTTTCTACGGGCAGACATATCTGTCTATCCTCTTTCATATCCCTGCTTTAAACGCGGTAAGAACCCGTTATTATGTGTTTTAATTATGATAATTACCGCGTAAACTTAAAACTCGAACGTAAGTCAAAATTACATTTTCACCGTGTTGTGGACTGTATGTTATGGCGTTCGGTTTCAAATCAAAGGAATGATCGAACTCGTATCGAAAAACAACTGACTGCGTTTAGTAGCGTAATCGCCTAGCTTAAGTATTTTTTGCATCGCCAACTAGCGGGATGTGCGTGCATTAGCTAAGATTGCTGTACTCTTCTTCTGCGCCGTCTCGCTTCAGTAGCGCTATCTCACTCTGTCCTACTCTAGCGGCGCCGTCTCTTTCTAGCACGGCGTCCACAACACACTGCTTTAAGAAGAATGGCAGCAAAATATCATCGAATTATTAAACACAAAAATGACAAATGTATTCAATTTTACCTTGATACTGTTACTCTTCTCAAACCACTATCTAAGCCTTTTCTTTACCACCATTATCTGTTAAGGGATTGCAAGAATCCTTAAATACAAATACAAAGGGCCCGAGTTCGATGTCCGGTCGGGTTTGTTGAAAAGTTTATTATTCTGATTCAATATGGCCGCCTTTTGTACCAATTATTTGTCTTTAATTGTTTGTTCAATGTGTGTTTTGTATTCAATAAAGAGTTTTTGTATTGCATTGTATTTAAGTTTGAATGTTGACACAGCTTTTTTTTGACGTGACTAATTGTAGATTTGCCGCAGATAGCATTAACTACTTGGCCGAACAAATGGGGAGTACTGAGGGCTCTCACTTGGTAAAAAAATTAAGACAACAGATCTGAGGGTGCCCAGTTGGGTGCGAACCTCGGCTCAGGGCGTCGTTGAAAGTAAGAATATTTGAAAGAATTAATCGACCCTAGTTGGTCGATAGCGATAAGCGCTGGAATGAGGAACATCGACGATCACGCTGGCGGGATCAGTATCTAGCAGAAAAAAAGATAAAACGGAACTAAACCAGATTTTTAAAAAAGCAATACCTTCCTTAAGCAATCCCTTATCACCATAAGGTTCATCATATCCATCTTAGGACTTCGTATCAACAGTGGCTGCAAGTTGTCTTTGATTGCTTGTGGCTCTGCCCACCCCATTTGGGATTACGGGCGTGAGTTTATGTATGTATGTGTTTAAAAAAGCAAAAGGAACGTAGAAATATCTCACATTTTAAAGTCACACAATGCTCGCTCTTAAATTTTAGCACGTGTCGTCACAATCGCAAACCACTGGTATCACCTAGGGGCGCTATTCTCAAATCCGGATATTGGTTCATGGTAATACCTGTGTAGGTGGCGACGGAAACGGGCTGTCTCGTTCGTCTTTGCGGAGTAATTCCTCACACGTCCCTCACACTCCCTTATGGGGTGAGTAGAGTTACTGTCACGTTTATAGCGTAGAAATAATTGTAGAGTTACATAACTGTAGAGTTATAGAGGAAAGATGCAGGATCTGGCAGGAATGGGTACACGTGCAGCACGATGGGTGGTGAGGATGGTATCCCGACGTGCCGGCAGAGTAGAGGTGATAAACGATGACAAAATAACTTATAAACTTCAACAGGAATATTATATAGTTTATTAATAACACTTCACAAACAAATCCAGAAATAGAGGGGACGGCCAGATCTACATAGTATAATATATTTATGTTGTTCTTATGAAGGTTGGGGATGCAATGAGTCAGTGTAAAATGAAAGGAAATGCGGAATGGAATGAGAATTTCGTAATTTAAAATTATTGACGGTCAGAACGAAAGGCCAGTATGTGCAGAGTTTGTACTCTGCTACACACCTCCCAAATCCTTTTGTTTCGCCGTCCGAGAGACCTCCGCCAGGTCTTGATTTGCCGTGGCTTATCTGGAAGTCTCCAAATAGACTTCAGACTCAGGTCGGCCGAAGTAAGGACAGTTGTTCAGGGGGGGTTTCACGGATGGCTCGGACTTAAAGTGCGGCACTGTTCCCCAAACGACGGAACATCTTACATCGTGTCCTGCGTGCCCGAACACCTGCACGCAGGAGGATCTGATGAGCACTGCAGGTAGCGCCATACTTGTTGCCAAGTTTTGGGCGTATACTATTTAGTTTGCCATCGACACGATAAGGAGAAGACTATAGAGTAAGATGTTTAGGGGTGCAATATAGATGCTTCCTGATGTAAGTAGTCCTTACATGAGCCATATCTGGGGCCTTTGGCGGCTCAATAATAACCCTGACACCAGGGTTGATGAGGATGGTAATTCACCTCACAACCCACACGATAGAAGAAGATATATTATAGCTGCTATTACATTGTTTTAAGTTTACGCGGTTATTATCATAATTAAAACACATAATAACGGGTTCTTACCACGTTTAAGAATATGAGACTCCCGATATTTCGACACTGTTGCAAGTGCCAAGATCACGGGATGACTGATGAGATTGGAGTGGAGTAGTTGGAGTAGTTTAAACGCGGTAAGAACCCGTTATTATGTGTTTTAATTATAGCTGCTATTCTCTCTCTCTCTCTCTATTTAAGAGGTGCGCTCTTGTCGGTGGAGTGATCGCCATTCCTCTCTTCTTCCCGCCAAAACCTTCACCTCCCGATTCGACACGACCTGCACCTTCTCTTTTATTTGTTTCATAAATGTTATCCTAGGTCTACCCCATCCTCTCTTCCCTTCAATTTTTCCTTCTATAATGTTTGTTATAAATGAATCGTGTCGTATCAGGTGGCCAATCATATTTCCTCTCCGGTGCTATTAACTGAATTGAATCGTTCTTCATGAGACTCTCTTGTAATTAGACCATATAACAAAGCATCACGCCTGTATCCCGGAGGGGGTAGGCAGACGTGTATACAGCCACTTCTCGCCAGCTATGTTTAAGTTCAATATAATAGGGGGCGAGCCTGTTGCCATAGTAATTATCTATGATCCAAACGTGAATTCAAAGTTACAATCGAAGTCAGTGGTTTGGTACTGATATTATCCAGTGATGTGCCTTTTCCGGGAATGTTCTCAAAGTGGAAATGTTACTGTTGAAACAGCTCTTTAATAGTAAGCATAATGGCCCCGATTCCTGCAGACACCGCCTAATTTTATTTTAAGTTATATCCGTCATTTTCATATCCGTCGAAAAGGAAAGGGACGGATGATTCACAGCTCTTAATTTTAGGAAGAATGAGTACGGCAAAAAGGTACGTCGCTGGTATGCAATCCGTTTGACGTGCTGTCTACTTAACTGTGTCGGGTTATTGACTGATGTAAAATTTTTAGACGGCTGTTTTAGATATGTGCATAAAATTGACGTGTGTTCCATAAATTTTATGCTTGTCGATTACCCGTCCCTTTCCTTCTCGGCGGATAAGAAAATGACAGATATAACTTAAAATAAAATTAGATGGTATTTACAGGAATTAGCACCATTGGCTGCTTTTCTTTTTTCAAATTGCTATTTTTTTGTACTTTGGTTTTATTTGTTTAACTTTTAAGCTTTTTTACTTCCGGGAACTTCCCAAACAGGGTTGAATTCAGAGTCATTTTATTCAATGTAATTGTTGGATAACTGAGATTAGTGATAATTTTGAATCTGAAAAGTAGACTTGCCCATACAAAACACCGACCAAAGGAAAGGTACTTACAGGATTGTTGAATTTGGTTTCTTCTGACCCCGGGGTGCTCTGGAGACTGCTAGTGCACTTTCAGATTAAGTTTTAAACAGCACAACTTGAATTAATACACTTTTATGTTATTTTAGAAATTTCTAGTATAGAAACGCGCGACGGCGGTAGTCGAGTCCACTTTTTTTTCCTTTTTCCTGGCTTGGGGTGGCGGGAGTTTTTGGCGCGAACCAAAGGAGTTTTTGGAAGGGATTCATGGTCGGTGTCCTAACATTTACCCCCCACCGAAATCAACAGTGATTTCAAAATAGGTAATAACATCACAAGAGTAGAATTATTAAATATACTACTTATAATGTACTTTATTGTTGACAAAGAAAACTAAGTTATATATTTTTATAATAAGATAAGCTAATGGACTGTATAATAAATAATTAAGTGTATGAATGATATTATTATGATAGAAATAAATAACAAAGTTATTGGTCCTGCTCTTTTGGGAGAGGACTCAATTTGGAAACAGGCCGTTGTAACCGTGAATTTTGTGTACGTAATGTAACAACGCGAACTCTACCATCACGTCCAGGGTGAATCTGTTCTACACGACCCAAACTCCATTGTTGACACGGTACGTTATCGTTATGAATTAAGACCAAATCGTTTACGTTTAAGTTAGGTGTATCAACAAACCACTTCTGCCTTTGTTGCAATGTGTGCAAGTATTCCGACTTCCACCGGCGCCAGAAGTGCAGAGCGGCCTGCGTAATGCATTGCCATCGTGTTAAACGATTCAACGGTATATCTGAAAGATCGTAATTGGGAGCCGATACCAATTGACGACCGACTAAAAAGTGTCCTGGCGTAAGGACGTCGAATTCACTCGGGTCATTAGACAAACTACACAAAGGGCGCGAATTTAAAATCGCTTCTATGTTAGCAAAAAGAGTACCCAACTCTTCGAAAGATAAAGCACGAGTACCTACTACGCGCTTCAAGTGGTACTTTGCCGATTTTATTCCGGCTTCAAAAATGCCCCCAAAATGACTACCTGTCGGGGGGTTATATTTCCATGTCACTTTTCTGACTGTAAAACCGTCAATAAGCTGCCGTTGACTTGCATTATAAAATTGAACGACTTCGTTTAAGTGTTTACCGGCCGCGACAAAGTTTTTACCGTTATCCGAATACATGGTGTGTGGAAGACCACGCCTAGCCGTAAACCGATCGAATGAAGCTAGGAAGCATTCAGTAGTCAACGCCGAAAGGACCTCAAGGTGAACCGCACGAGTCGAATAACAAACAAATAGACATAAGTAAGACTTTGAGATTCTGGCATTGCGTCTATTTGTTTCTTTTGTATAAAATGGACCTCCAATATCGACACCGACCGTGTGAAACGGGTAAACGTCCTGTAAGCGGCACTTAGGCAAAGAGCCCATTTTAGGTTGATTTACAGTGGGCCTATTTCTGAAACATGTAACGCATTTGGAAAGGCGAGACCGTATAACACAGCGAGCGGCTATAATCCAATATTTTTGAACTAATATGTTTTGTAAAGTCCTAGGTCCGACATGTAAATAAACTTTATGATAATAATCAATTAAAATGTTCGTAAAATGACATTTTTTCGGTAAAATTAAAGGGTGACGTTGAGTAAATGGTAAGTTTGCGTGTGAAAGCCTACCCCCCACCATGAGAAGACCACGGCTATCAATGAACGGGTCGAGTTTACGTAGGCTTTGAGAGCATCGATTACCTCGTTTTAATGACTCAATGTCATCACCAAAATGTTCGGATTGAACTATTTGAATAAGTTTATCGTGAGCTTTATTTAACTCTGCGGTGAGCAATGCGCCCCTGATTCTATCAGGCCGAGAAACCCTGGAATTGTGTAAGAATCTGAAACACCAGGCGACTATGCGCTGCAGTTTGTTAAAATTCGAATATTTATTTATTATATTATCAAAGTTATTTTTTAGAGAGACACCTTCAGTGAGTAATGACGTACTTTCCTTTACAGGTTTTAGTTCCAGGGGTTCTCCTTTGAACTCAGTTAGAGACCTCACTGGCCACATATGTTGTGGATCGTACAACCACTGTGGGCCGCGGAACCACTGATCAGCGATGTGCAGCAACTGGGCCGGCGTGGCGCCGCGCGAACATACATCGGCAGGATTGTCAGTGCCGTTGACGTGATACCATTGAACACCGGCTGAACATTCAGTAATCTTAGCCACACGATTCGCAACAAAAGTTTTTAATTTGAATGCAGGTGTATTGATCCACGTCAACGCCACTGAGCTGTCGGTGAAAGCCAGTACTTCGCTGATCAGTACTTCCTTGGCTAATATCGATACGACATATTGTAGGGTTTTCGATAACAAATGAGCGGCCATTAATTCAAGACGCGGAATCGATACTGTTTTTAAGGGCGCAACCTTAGATTTTGATAACAGTAGGCTAACCTTGACATTGCCATGCCCGTCCTGACTGCGAATATACACGACGGCAGCGAAACCATTCGTCGACGCGTCACAAAAACCCACAATTTGAGCTGTAATGTGATTTTTCACAAAAACATGTCGGTCATGTTTTAGTTTCGATAATAAAGGTATTTGAAATGAAAACAAACGCCATTCATTGAGAAGCGCATTAGGCAGCGCGTCATCCCAACCTAAATTGGCGCACCATAACTTTTGCATAAAAGTTTTAGCGAGAAAAGTACAAGGCGCAACGAACCCCAAAGGGTCAAATAACTTAGCTATTTCCGACAACACGGAGCGCTTCGTCACGTTACTTTCCATCTGTGTGGTACGGAAGGAGAAAGCGTCTTCTTCAGGTAGCCAGTGCAGGCCGAGAATCTTGATAGCCATAGTTTTGCCGTCATCGAACTGAACAGGTGGTTCGAGTTGATCACTAGGCAATTTATTTAAAACTTGAGCACTATTACTCGACCACTTGCGCAATTCGAAACCGCCAAGCTTTAGCAATTCTACCAACTGATGTTGAAGTGTCAGCGCGTCGTCTACACTATCCACTGACCAAAGCAAGTCATCAACGTAAAAACCTTCACGCAGAGCACGGGCGGCATCAGGGAAACGATCGCCTTCATCCGCGGCTAACTGCTGTAACGTGCGAATGGCTAAAAACGGGCTGCTGACTACCCCGTAAGTGACTGTGCACAACTCGTACATCTTTATAGGCTCGTTGGGCGAATCTCGCCACAATATGTGTTGAAATTGACGTTGTGATTTGTCAATTAATATATTACGATACATTTTTGATATGTCACCGCATAAACAAACGTTACGTAAACGGAAACGTATTAATAATTCCACAAGATCAGCTTGCAGTTTGGGCCCCGTATATAAAACGGAATTTAAAGATTGATTATTTGTAGTTTGACACGAAGCATCGAAAACTACGCGAAGTTTTGTCGTACTACTATCAGGCTTATGAACGCAGTGGTGGGGAATGACATACGCCGATTCCACTTCCGATACGTCACCGACACAGACCATATGACCGAGCGACGCGTAGTCGTCCATGAACGTTTTATATTCGCCCCTTAGATCGGGTAAACGAGATAATTTGCGTTCCAAATTTTGATATCGTTTTAATGCAATTTGTTTAGAATCGCCCAGTTTCGCGTCAGGTTTGAATGGGTAGCTCACAATGTATCGACCGGTATTATCACGCTTATGGTCACTGACAAACATCTGTTCAGCGATGACGTCATCTGGATTTTTAGGTACGTCACAGGATAAACTTTCGGTTTCCCAGAAAGATTTAATTAAATCGTCCACCTTAACTGTGCTACTAGTGAACATACAAGTCGACACACCGTCAGCACCGGTATTCACTGACAGCTGGCCTGTAATGACATACCCGAAAATGCTACTTAACGCGAGCGGTATCCCTTGACGTGACGGATGATACTTGCCACCATCATAAATGAATGGAAACACGTCACTGGCAAGCAACATGTCAATGCGACTCGAGCGATAGAAAGTAGGGTCAGCCAACACCAAATGTTTATATTCGTTGATTAAATCCTGTGACAAAGTGACAGATGGCATATCGCCAGATATTTTCGGAACGATCACAGCTTTTATATTAAAAACAGGGTCATTAGACATGGTCGGCTTTAAAGTGCAGGACACCATACCGTGATCGCGAACTACTGTTCCGCCTAGGCCCGACAATTGAGTGTTACACTTCTGACGTGGAAGCCCTAATCGCTGTGCACAATCATTTGTGATAAAACTGGTTTGAGAACCACTGTCGATCACTACGCGCACGGGTTGATATTTGCCTGAAACATCCGTAACGTGTACAACCGCAGTACCCAGCATAACTGTCGACCCAGACGAGCATGACGATGCCAAGGAGACCCGATTCTGTTGATCGTTATTAAAGTCGTTATCACAACTGTCATCAGAGCCCGTGCTTATCAAAGTTACATTGGAATCTAAATGCAACGTGTGATGATGTTTGTTTTTGCACACCGTACATGTTATCTTCGATGGGCACTCATTAGATGTGTGACCTTGACGCAAACAATTTTCGCATAAACGCAAATCTTTTATTTTTTCAATTCGCTGCTTAGGAGACAGCGCAATGTATTCGTAACATTTATAAATCGAATGAAATGGCTTATTGCAATACAAACATGCCTTCTTAGAATTATCAGGGCCCGCATTGCTCGCCAAACAGGTTTTTGAATTGACATTTTTTGTAATAGGTTTACTATTATTATTAGTTTTGTTTTGAACCGCATTTAGAATGGGTTTATTTGAAACGGGCTTTGAAACAGGAGGATTAGACATTTCCAACATACGCGCCTGATTCGATACAAATTCGCTTAATGTTTTAAAAATAGGTATTTCCTTTATACCGATTTTTTGTTCAAATTCTCGTCTAGAAACCGGGTCCAGGTTACGTAAACCGATATAACAAAGAATAAATCCCGCTAAATCATCGATTTTTAATAATTCTAACGCTTGAACGCATTCTTGAAATGTCTCTAAAAAGGAATTCAATCCGCTAACAGATTCGTTCGGCAAAGGTTTGAACGCGAACAATTTATCCAAATAGCGGGTAGCTATAGCACGCTTATTTTCATACCTGTCCGACAGAGATGACCAGACAATATTATAATTGTCACTCGATACAGGCAAACTTTTCACTATTTGAAGTGCTGGCCCGGTTACTACGGAAAGTAAATAATGGAACTTCTCGACATTACCTATCGAATTATTTGTATGAATCAAACTCATAAATGTATCGCGAAATGTAATCCAATTCTCTAACCTTCCGTCAAAATGAACAAGTTCAATTTTAGGTAAGCGAGGCTGAGAGCCGCCGCTTCGCTCATATTTGAATTCACCGCCACTTTTTGACGTATTCGAAACAGTTTCGTATTGATGAAAAATACGTTTAACTTCGTAATACAAGTCATCGAAAGCCTTTATTTCCTGGTCGTTAATTATATACGCCGGGTTACGCTTTAGTTCCAGCGCAGAAATATCATCAACAATTCGTTCGAATGATTCGCGAGAAGATTCGAGTTCACTGACCCGCACCAACAATTTGTTAACTAACGTGGAATCACTTTCGACAATTTTAGATAAATCGTACATCTGTTGAACACGCCTAAAATAACGTTCTTTTCTATTTATTAACGTATTTATTTTGATATCAAGATCGGTCAAAAATGGAGTTGTAGGTGTTTCTTTCGCCATTTTGAACTGAAGAAAAATGTACTAGAAACTTCGAGAACAACGCGTCCCTACAACTGCCTGTTTATGTAAAACCGAACAAAAAGTAATTTACACTGTAGAAATAGATTCTAAGTATTTGACTACGTATAAAAAATATATTAAATATGATATTACACTGTGACAAATAGAACTATTGAACAAATACTTGCACAATGAAATGTGATGTTGTAAATTTAATATTTTGAATAAAATAACATAAATTATATATGAAATAGTCTGTTAATACCTATTTTGATATACTGAATCCGTATCGAAGGACCATAAATGTTGGATAACTGAGATTAGTGATAATTTTGAATCTGAAAAGTAGACTTGCCCATACAAAACACCGACCAAAGGAAAGGTACTTACAGGATTGTTGAATTTGGTTTCTTCTGACCCCGGGGTGCTCTGGAGACTGCTAGTGCACTTTCAGATTAAGTTTTAAACAGCACAACTTGAATTAATACACTTTTATGTTATTTTAGAAATTTCTAGTATAGAAACGCGCGACGGCGGTAGTCGAGTCCACTTTTTTTTCCTTTTTCCTGGCTTGGGGTGGCGGGAGTTTTTGGCGCGAACCAAAGGAGTTTTTGGAAGGGATTCATGGTCGGTGTCCTAACAGTAATTATCATAAATAAACTAGTTTAAGGTCAATTTAACATTGTTGAATCAACGTCAATTCACTATGTGTTATGGCTAAAGAGAAGAAATGTCAAGAAACTGAAACCCAACTTAGTTCGCACTTAGTTCATCTTGCGATCGATTTACCTCTGTCTACCCCAATTGGGGTATAGTCGTGCGCTTATGTTATCTTATGTGATATGTTATGTCATGTTTTCCAGTAACATGCACAACGTGATAAAATTTAATCACGGTCATTTTATCGATTTTAACAATATACATTATGTCGTTTTGTCGGTTGGTGCTAATATGTGAACCCAAATAAGTCATGTCGTTCTGTCAAAATACGAACGAAATCACGAGGCACGCATGTTAGGGAAAAAAAAAAAACAAAATTTTATGAATGGATCGATAATTCCATCACGCTGCGCATACCTCTGCTGGACTTGTCTTCCAAAATGGCGGCCCGAGAACCCTTTGTGAATCTTAAACGTCACAAAGAGAAGTATTTCAATCAGCGTCCCACAAAGGCACAACACCAAAGATACTATCTTCTTTTTATCATTTTCGAAACACGACTAACCCTTTTGTTCTTTGCTATCTCCAGTACAAACGAAGAGTCTAATGACTTTAGAACTGAGTTACTACCATTTGTCGTTTGGATCTCGCAATTTGTAACTCGAAGTTGTTGATTCCGCTTATTTTGAACTTGATTAGTTACTATTTAGTTCTACTGAGTTGTTCTGAATAGTTGCGTGATAAGTTCCTATTTAGGTCGTTCTCACTAGGACACAATGGTTGTCCTTCTTGCGGGAAATTCTTCAGAATTCAATTATCGGCAACAAATTTAAAAACTGTGAAAGGCATATTTACATATACGTATAATATAAAAATAATATAAAATTATAGATTAAGTAAATTAAATTCATCTTTTTTGGGGTTATGTATACGTTTTTACAATAAAATACCAGATAATATTTTAAATTCGTCAGAGAATAAATTTAAAGCTCACGTGAAGCTTACTTTATGTAAAAAAGCTTATTATAAGATTAACGACTACCTAACTGATAAAAATGTCTGGTATTGAATGTGTTCCTCTAGTTATTAAATAACTTGTAATGTATATCCTCATTGGTTTTTAAAAGATGTGTTGCTGTTGCAGTTTCTTGTCATTTCTTCTCCTCAGCCATAACACCTTGCGAAATGACGTAAATTCAAAAATGTTACATTGACCTTCAACAAGTTTATCCATGATAAACACGTTGAATAAATGATTCTAATTTCTGATTTACAATGCAAAGAATATAAATAAAATTGTTACCCAAAATTCTAGTTTAAGTAAATTAAGGCCATCAATAGAGGCAGACCCAGGAAGCGATGGAGAGACGACCTGGACGCGATTCAGACGGATTGGGGAGAGATCGCTCAGGACAGGCAGAAATGGAAGCTCAGAGGGGAGGCCTTTGCCTAGCAGTGGGACAATCCAGCCTAACTAAAAAGTTCATCAATAATCAAGTGATTTCATCATCTCCATAGCATTATCCCGTTTTTCACAGGGTCCACTTACCTAACCTGAACATTTGACAGGTCTAGTTTTTTACAGAATCTGCCTGTCTGACCTTCCTACCAATTTAACAATAAAAAAAAGGGGAAACCAGCCCAATACAGATTAGGTCACATACCTCCGAAAAGGTATTTCTCGGGAATGTGGGTTTCCTCACATGAGCTCAACCACTGGACCATACATAACATAAACAGCCTATATAATGTCATACTGTTGGGTGCAGACCTCCCTTCAATTATCCGGAGGGGATATGGAGCATACTCTACCACGCTGCTTCACTGCGGGTTGGTGAAGGTATTTGGGCTAGTAGCCCGCGACCAACGGCTTAGCGTGCCTTCCGAAGCACGGAATCATCTTACTTTTTCAGACAATCAAGTGATTCAAGCCTGCAATATCCTTATCAAACGAAGGACAGTCTCACAAAGTGATTTCGACAATGTCCCCATCGGGAATCGAACCCGGACCTCCAGATCGTGAGCCGAACGTTCTAACCACTAGATCACGGAGGCTCTTCACCATACATGTGAAACTCCGTATTAGTGAACTCAGTATTAGTGTACGATGATTTTACAAGGACTTCTTTTCAAATAGTACCAAGTAAGTGAGGAATACATTTAAATTTAAACATCCATTGTCTTAGAGGCTGTTTGCTGATCGATTGCTATCTGAAAGCGATTGCAATTTAGGAAAGAGAGTCGGTGTTTTATACTGTCTCTTGTCATTAATATATCTTGGGAAGAATCGTTTTGTTTTAACGTTGGATCATTGAAATCTGTACGGTCCCGAGCATTACTATGTATACACTTTGGTACCATGTCACATTAACTTTTTTGACAAATTGAATTGTAAGTCTCACTAAATGTCAAATATGTTAGTGCGACAGAGTCCTAAAGTGGGTACATTATATTGCTCATGACTGTACTTTGTATTAAATACATACAGGGTGCTAGTAACATCGTAACGAAAAAGACGTCTACTTGATGGTACTAAAATCTATGTCAAGGGTTTTACTTGTCGGAATTAAGATTTAATTCTTTTCTAATTTTTTAAGAATATATATTTATTTTTTTATAAACAATAAAAAGTTCATTGAATTGAACAGAAAAACAAATAATGGCACTTTTTTTAAAGACATCAAAGAGCACTATTTAGTAGCCCCGTTGGAAGGCACGTTGAGCCGTTAAGTTGAGTTGCAAGGTAATTTTTGTGATATGTCCCCACCGGAAATCGAACCCGTGACCTTCGGATCGTGAGACCAACGCTCAACCACTGGACCACGAAGGTCATTAAAAAAGTAGTAACCCGATCGTAAACGAATTATTATTAACTAGCGACCCGCCCAGGCTTCGCTCGGGTGCGATGCTGAGGAAAATAATTGATTTTTCCACATCACATTAAAAAGCTCAAAAATAACAGTATTTCTCCACTATTTAATCGACGCTATTATACATATAAACCTTCCCCTTGAATCACTTTATCTATTAACAAAAACCGCATCAAAATCCGGTGCGTAGTTTTAAAGATTTAAGCGTACATAGGGATATAGGGACAGAAAAAGCGACTTTGTTTTATACTATGTAGTGATATTCGCATTTCTGACATTTTCTATTTGCCACAAGAGTGATGCAGAGCCAAATTAATTCCCCTTTTATCACTTTATCTCCCTGTTACGTTCAAAAACGTTTCATTATTATCAATTTTGCAAAAATCAATTATGAAATCTCATTATTACTGAGCGATGCATTACTTCGATAATTAATTTGGACTATAAGCTATTTAATGGCGACTATAATTTTGTCATCATCATGACGGTATATATTTAACTAGCGACCCGCCCCGGCTTCGCTCGGGTGCAATGCTGAGGAAAAAATAAAATTACTTATTTACGACATCACATTAAAAACCTCAAAAATGACAGTATTTATGCACTATTGAATGAATGTTATTATACATATAAACCTTCCTCTTGAATCACTTTATCTATTAAAAAAACATTTAAGCGTACATAGGGATATAGGGAAAGCCCAATACAGGTTAGGTCACATACCTCCGAAAATACATATGGTAAATGTTATCTCGTAAATGACAACTCCATATATTTCGTAATTCAAGTAGTCTCCGTCTCAATGGCTCTCCAAACGTTAAAGTAAATCAAGTAACGATCAGCACAAAAGAGTTTGGTAAATAAAATTTGACGACGGATTTCATCTTAATAGAAATAACTTTGTCTAACAATGAAGAGACGTAGCGACTTATATATCTTGTACCTTTGTGATGTGAAAGTTTTGTTGAGTTAAGAAAGTTTTTTGGAGCGAGGATAGGTAAATATGCTTCTATAGGTCTCCATCAAATCCATCTGTGACAAAAGTGTCTTTTGATTACTTAAGGCCGTGCAAATATGAAGTTTAAGTTGACAATGGCCCCGATTCCTGCAGACACCTCCTAATTTTACTTAAGTTATACCTGTCATTTTCTTATAAAGCTCTTCATTTTAGGAAGAATGAGTAAATGTATGAATAAACCGGGCGAATCAAAAAGGTATCTCGGTGGTATGTAAACCGTTTGACGTGTGCCAATGCATTATTTTTATAGGGTTGTTTTAGGTTTGTGCTTAAAATTGACGTATGGTTCATAAACTTTATGCTTGTCGATTACCCGTCCCTTTCCATTTCTGCGGATAAGAAAATGACAGGTATAACGTAAAATAAAATTTGATGGTGTCTACAGGAATTAGCACCAATCACATTTTATTTTTATCCAGACTACACTAATAGGCTTGCAAAGTATTTTGGCTATATTTAAAACATGCAACAGGCATCCACTGACCAAAACATGTTTATAGCATCTGTTAAACAATTATGTGAAATGAAAATTAGGTTAACAAAATTAAACTTGCATTCGGTTTTTAGTTGAATATATTTCACGTACAGTTAGCAGTTAGTGATTATTTTCTACGTAAAACTATTTATTTGTGATCAGACAGATCTCTAGCGTCCTCCGTGGTTCAGTGGTTGAGCGTTAATGTCACGATCCGAATGCCCCAGGTTTTAATCCCGGTGGGGAGATATCACGAAAATCACTGTGTGATCTCTGATTTGGTAAGGACATTGCAGACTGACGCGCTATATTGTCTGAGAGTAAGATGAGCTGTGCTTCAAGAGGACCATTGAGCCGTTGGACCCGATTACTACATACTAGTGTAAGTAGGTAGTCGTTTCCTTTTGCAGCTCAATAATAACCCTGGTAATTCAATTCATAACCGACAGGATAGAAGAAGAAGACAGATTCCTTTGAGCTAATAATTATCACCAAAGTGGATCCTTTAATCTGTAACCACTACGGAATCCTCTAAGATTTCTGTTCTCCCGGCAACTTTGTAAAGACACTTCAAGTTTGTAAAGTATTCAAAAATACAAATCGGTTTTTTCAATTTCCTTTAGACTGGAAGTTTGTATTCGTCAAACAAGTTTTGGGTTTGTTATATTCGCTCAATTGTTTGTGAGCGAGGTATTCGAGAGGTCGGTTTGATATTTTATACTATTATATATAAAAAAAATCTTTATTCGTTTTAAACAATATTTTCTTTTAAATGCTAGTTGACCCAAGCCCCCCTTTAAACTGGGAAAGTCTGTGTAAGGAGGCTTGGCTCTTCCTTATCTTAACTTACTTAATTAGTGACTTATTATACCAAATATGAATGTATTATATCTATGTCTTTCCTTAATGTATATTTTTATCATTCTTTTATATTTTTATTTCTGTACTTAGGAAAGCAGATGGATGTGTGTGTGTGTGTGTGTGTGTGTGAGTGTGTGTATGTAGGCAATGTGTGTGGTGTATGTACACGTGTGTGCGCTTATGTATATTTATAATAAAATAAAATAGAAATCAATAACAAATAATATAATATATGTTTTTTTTATGAATAAATCAATTTTTGATAAAAAAAAAAAAAAAATTGTGATGTACAGTAAATTAAATAATTTATAAATCCCCGATTCAAAGAGCTAGGGCTGGAGGTAAACACGTCCAAATGTGAGTTTTTTTGCTGCTCTCCTACCTCCGGTTCTTCCCTTCCAATGTTCCTGTCCTTACTTCCCGGTCTTAAACAACTATCTCCAAAGTCTTTCAATCTTCTTGGTTCACCTATTTTCCCAGAGGCTATTCCTGCAGCCATGAAGGCCAGAAGATCTCTCTTGCTCCTCGCTCGAGAGCGACTCTGCAGAATTTCCGCGCACGTGGCTCTGATTCTGCTGCGAATGTGCTTTGCGGTGCCTAAGATCACCTACCTGTTGAGAACGACCCCAACTTGGTTATGCCACGATGATATCTCGTCATTTGACGACGTGTTAAAGTGCACCATCGAGGCTATTTTAAATGTATCCCTTAATGGGGAGCAATGGATTCAAGCTTCTTTACCAATTTGTCACGGAGGGCTGGGTGTACGTCGCGTGCGGGATTTAAGCCTACCGGCGTTTCTTTCGTCGGCGCATGGGTGTGCTGCCCTTGTTTCTAAAATTTTATCATCCCATGGGGACAAGGTTAGCATTCCTTTTGTTGCTGATGCGTTAACAGAATGGTCGGCTTTTTTCCCGGACGCGACGCTACCGGAAGATTCCAGAGTGCAGCGGAATTGGGACGAGGTTGGGGCCAAGCTAGCTCTTGAGCGACTCATCGGCGGGGCTGTTGGTTCAGATTTGGCCAGACTTAGAGCCGTGTCGAGGGCGGAGTCGGGAGCGTGGTTACAGGCTTTGCCCTCTCCCTATATGGGAACTCTCCTCGACAGCGACTCGATGCGTGTGGCGGTTGCTCTCCGCCTGGGCTGCGATGTTTGTCAAACACATTTATGCATTTGCGGGTCCACGGTGGAAGCGAATGGCCATCATGCGTTGAGTTGCAGTCGGTGCTCGGGGAGATTCCCTCGCCATCACGCGTTGAATGATATCGTCCGGAGGGCACTGATATCAGCCAACATACCATGCGTGTTGGAGCCCCCAGGTCTTTGTCGTACTGACGGGAAAAGGCCGGACGGTTTAACACTGGTGCCTTGGGAGAGGGGAAAAAGCCTACTGTGGGACGCAACTTGCGTAAGCACTTTCGCTGCGTCTCAAGACCACAGTGCGGAACGCCGGTGCGGCTGCTGAAGCTGCAGCAGACAGAAAGCGGGACAAGTATGCTGTTCTGGGGGCCAAATACCACTTTGTCCCTTTGGCCTTCGAGACGACGGGATGTTGGGGATCGGACGCCCTTAACTTTGTCAAGGAGATTGGGCGTCGGTTACGAGAGAGGGGATGTGATGCTCGCTCCGGGGCCTACCTGATGCAAAGGCTGTCCATCGCCATTCAACGTGGCAATGCGGTGAGTGTTATGGGGACCTTTGCGCCGGGCGAGGCGAGGGGGGGCCTGTTTGACTAAGCAGGATTTTACGGAATATCTAGTAACAAAAGACTTGCCGGTTTTAATATTAATTAACACCTGGAGGGTATTTAGAATTAAGGGTGGTATTAATAAACTTATCTCAGCTTCGAGATTGCCCTCAAAATTACACCTTATACTTACTTATACCTTATGGCATTTCTAAACATAGAACCTTAGACAGAAATCGTGGAAAATGCAACCATGGATTCAAACTCATAAATTCGACATCAGTATAATTACGTTGAATAAATGATTCTGATTCTGATTCTGAAAAAGTGGTTTAAAGCCCAGGGCGGCATGCGAACTATTGCGAACCCTTGACACTACGATATAAACTACATGTTCTAGTAATGTTAAAAGAATCACTCCTGTTTCAAATTCAAAAACATCTTTATTCAGTAGGTAACATAGTTACACTTTCAATCGTCAATTTTTACATAACGAAAATCTCATCCGCCTAAAACTACTGCAACTACTCACAACCCGTATAGCCGGGGAAAAGAAGCTGCAAGAAAAACTTCAGCACAGGACCCTAGACGTTCTTTAAAAAAATGAACATAAAATATTGTTACACAATTGATAAATTTAGCTGCCTCATATCAGTTCTCAGACAGTTAATCACATGCATTGATATCATCTAAATAATCACTAACTTTATAATAACCTTTTTTGTAAAGTTTATGTTTAACTACTGTCTTAAAACAGTTGAAAGGCAAATTCTGAATGTCAATGGGAATCTTATTGTAAAAACGTATACATTGTCCCTTAAAATATTTAGTGATCTTATGTAATCGACTGACTTGTATCCCGAAGATGCAGGCAGAAGTGTATAGTACAAACACCCAATCTTCGCCAGCTATTTTTAAGTTCCATGTAATGGTGAGAGCCTATTGGCTTTAACTGCTCTCATTCTAGCGCTTTAACTAAAAAAAGACAAACTTTTTTACATAGTTCTTCGTGTTTCTCCCCCCAGTACAAATTAACGTAAGAAAAAGAACATTTGTGTTAAAATTTCAAGCTGGCTCCGGGCCAAAACACGATTTCAAACGAGGGAAAATAAATAACTAAGAATTTAACAAGAAAACCAAGTTATATTATTCAGATGCCACAATTGACCTCTATTCATTGCACTGGATAATAATATGCTTAAGGGTGTAAGGAACCTAGTCTAGTTCATATCCGTTACCTAGATGGCGTAGATATAGCGAATTTATTAGTCTTTTTCTCATTTCATTCATCATCATTCATTCATTCATTTCCTATTCATTCATCATTATCATTCATTCTGAGGCTTCATTTTATTTGTGCCTTAAGAGGTAGAGATAATTTGTACGCGTATGTATGTCTATCTATATAGTAATACTAGATGTCGCGTGGTTCGCTCGCAGCAAGCTGCTCGCGTGTCCTGTATTAGTTCGAAGCTTTGTATGGCGGCCATCTTGTTTTCGTGAAATCAAAAAAGTTCTAGGTGCTATAGTTTTGCCAGGCCGTAGGGTGTCTCCCTGATGCGGAGCAGTTTTCCAAGATGACGTTCCGATCACACCCCAATACATCATTTTTACCTCTGAGACATTTTCTGGAAAAACAAAAATTTGTATGGCGGCCATCTTGTTTTTCGGCCATTTTGTTTTTTTTTTTCACTGGCAATATAATTTGACCAAGACTTTAATAGGCTTCGTGAAAACAAAAAAGTTCCAGGTGCGATAGTTTCGCCAGGCTGTAGGGTGTCTCCCTGATGCGGAGCAGCTTTCGAAGATCGAGAAGTATTTCCATACTCAACATGACATTACGATTAGACCCCCATACATTGTTTTTACCTCTAAGACATTTTTTTGGAAAAACAAAATTTTGTATGGCGGCCATCTTGTTTTTCCGCCATTTTGTTTTTTTTTTTCACTGGCGATAAAATTTGACCAAGACTTTAATAGGCTTCGTGAAAATAAAAAAGTTCCATGTGCGATAGTTTCGCCAGGCTGTAGGGTGTCTGCCTGATGCGGAGCAGCTTATGAAGATCGAAAAGTATTTCCATACTCAACATGATGTTTCGATCACATTCTTCATACATCATTTTTACCCCCGAGGCATTTTCGGGAAAAACGAAAATTCTGTATGGCGGCCATCTTGTTTTACCGCCATTTTAGTTTTTTTTCACCGGAGATTGAATTTGACCAAGATTTAAATAGATTTCATGAAAACAAAAAAGTTCCAGGTGCGATAGGTTTGCCAGGCCGTAGGGTGTCTCCCTGATGCGGAGCAGTTTCTGAAGATGGAGAAGTATTTCCAAACTCACCAAGACGTTCCGATTACAACCCCATACACAGTTTTTACCAACGAAACATTTTCTGGAAAAACAAACTTTTGTATGGCGGCCATCTTGTTTTTCCGCCATTTTGATTTTTTTTCACCCACGATAAAATTTGACCAAGATTTTAATAGGTTTTGCGAAAAAAGAATCGTTCCAGGTGTGATAGTTTTGCCAGACTGTAGGGTGTCTCCCTGATGCGGAGCAGTTTTCCAAGATCTGGAAGTTTTCCCATACTCACCGGAAGATTTGGATCACATACCCCATACATCATTTTCACCCCCCGACGCTCCTTCTGGGAGAACAACCCTGTCAGTGAGTCAGTGAGTCAGTCAGTCAGTCAGTACATGGGTTTGTAGCTATATATAATATAATTATACGCTGAAAGTCTCTCTTGTCACGTAGGTCAGCTGGAAGAAATCTCTTTGTTTAGAGATAAGCTTGCCTGTACTATCTGTTTTCTTTGTATGTTTCTTGTGTCTGTTTTATTGTGTACAAATAAATAAAGTTATAATGTCTTCTTCTTCTTCTTCCTAGCGTGAATCCCGCCGAAAAAAATAAAAAAATAAAGTTATAATGTATTTTCTTTAAATTATTGATTAAATATACATCTTCATACAAAAGTATTTACAAAGTTTCTGCATTTTATGTTACAAATAAACGTAAATAATCCTTTAGAAAACACCCGGTTTTTGGGACTTTCGGTGTATAATTTTCGGTGACAATAGATGGCGTGAGTGTAGCCACATTATTCGGTGATGAAAATCACACTCCTAATTCTTATCTGTCAAATAGTATGTGTAGCCTGTCTCTGTGTGTGTGTGTGTGTGTGTGTGTGTGTGTCTTGTCTGTGTGTGTCTGCGGAACGGAAGACGATTGGGGCAACCACCGTTCTACACGCCCTATCTAATGTAATGAAGTCGATTACTCCACCGACAAGAGCGCAGCTCTTAAATAGAGAGCCTGTCTAGTGTATTGTATGAAGGTCAGTGACAGCTCCCATTGTAAGTCCGTTTTAGTTTTAACGAATGTCTCATTCGGTTTTACTTCGTTTGTAAGTTAAATTATTTGTACATCTTTAACATTGCTTGAATTAACTTTCGGCCGAAGTGTTGCTCGAGTTTCTGAATTTTTACCACTATCATTCCCACAACCCCGGTATGAGGTGCCGTTCCTGAGATTTTTTTTTTTTTATATAGATTTTGTACTTTTTGATAATTATATCTGTTTTATTCTTCTATATGGTATGATTCGTCTTTTGTTTTTTCTCTTCCATTTTCGCTGTCACCAAGATCGGTCGTTGAGTTTTTAAGTTATTTTATTTTTGCTTTTCTTTCATGTATTTTCTTTTTCCTTGTATATATTTTCAGTAAAAGTGATATTCCTTTAGTTTTTCTTTTTATTTCCGCGCACCCGCTACCGAACATTTACACCGTTGTTGAAACTCTTCTATAGTAAAATAAAATATAATGTATATATATATATATATATATATATATATATATATATATATATATATATATATATATATATATATATATATATATGGCTGCTTTTCGTGATGCTTAGTTTGGTTAGGACATTTCAGGTTGATCACCTGATTGTCCTAAAGTAAGATGATCCGTGCTTAGGAAGGCACGTTATGCCGTTGGCCCCTGATACTATTTACTGAGTTATGTCAGGGGCCTTGGGCGGCCCAATAATAACCCTGACACCAGGGTTTCTGAGGTTGGTATTCCACCTCACAACCCACACGATAGAAGAAGAATAATTTAAAACTAAAATGTTGTTATAGTATACATATAAAACTTGTTTATTATTTATTTACTTTTACTTTTTTTGCGCGCTACGCTGCAGTAGTAGTAGTGTACTGTATCCTCTGCCGAAGGTTGTCTGGAAGAGATCGCTCTTAGCGATAAGGCCGCCTTTGTCCACCTTAGAATAAGTTTATCTTGTAAATGTTTTGCGAAGTGTATAATAACATAAACTGCGTATACACGTCCCACTGCTAGGCACAGGCCTCCCCTCAACCCCCTGCGTCCCTCACTTTATTAAGTGTGTAATAAAGTGTTTTATTATTATTATATTTTGGGGTTACACAACAACAGCCTCCGTGGTCTAGTGGTTAGAGCGTTAGGCTCACGATCTGGAGGTCCGGGTTCGATTCCCGATGGGGACGTTGTCGAAATCACTTTGTGAGACTGTCCTTTGTTTGGTAAGGACTTTTGAGGCTTGAATCGCCTGATTGTCCGAAAAAGTAAGATGATTCCGTGCTTCGGAGGGCACGTTAAACCGTTGGTCCCGGCTATTAGCCGTAAAAACACCTCCACCAACCCGCAGTGGAGCAGCGTGGTGGAGTATGCTACATACCCCCTCCGGTTGATTCAGGGGAGGCCTGTGCCCAGCAGTGGGACGTATATAGGCTGTTTATGTTTATGTATTTTGGGGTGGCCAACAGTAACGCACGCGGTATGAAATAGATTTTGTTATGGGGTGTCCAGGCTGCGTTCTCAACACAACCAAGTTTTACCCAATTTTTTGATGGTCCATCATACAACTACTCACTGGGGGTTCATCTAAATTTCCACCACAACTTCTATCCCAACTCACTGTCAGTTATATTGACCCCTGGAGGGTATTTAAGGATTAAGTGATCTCCCAAAAATCGAGACACGTTTCAGGGTTGTCAATCTTGTGACCTTCCTCAAAGCGCGATTTAATATCGCACGGGTCTTCGATATTAGGGTCAAATTGTCAGTATTCGACCATCGCCCTAGAATTATCCCGTTTCTCAGAGGGTCCGCTTACCTAACCTGAAGATTTTACATATCCGGATTTTTACAGAAGCGACTGCCTGTCTTACCATCTAACCCGCAAAGGGAAACCAACCCAATACATACTCCGAAAATGCATTTCTCGGGAATATGGGTTTCCTTACGATGTTTTCCTTCACCGCTGGGCACGTGATAATCATTTAAGAACCTAGCATGAATTCGAAAACAAATTCGACAATCATTGATTTAGGCCTGTGCTGGATTCGAATCTGCGACCTCAAAATGAGAGTCAAGCGTTCTTTCTTACGTAGACTTCTGGTCAAATAGTTAATTCCATTATGCAGCATATATACAATAAGGCACGTATGTAAAAAGACACTCCGAAAAAAAAAAAACTTTAATATTTAGGTTTTCGCCTACCCTATTCTAGACGTCGATTGTCGATAATGCATAGCGCACGAATTGCATCGCGTTACGTGAAATCCACTGTGTTACCGAAACCCCGGACACGTTTCGGGATTGACAATCTTGAGGTCACTTGAGTGATTTGTGCGTTTGCCGGGGGTTTTAATTGCAAAACGTAATTTGTGGTTTGTTTTGGTTCAAGTTCCGGGTATTGCGGGTAGCTCCGGGTACACAGCCGAATTTCAATTTGTTCACGAGTTCATGTAGATAACGAAGTACTAATAATGGCCCCGATTCCTGCACACACCTCTTAATTTTATTTTAAGTTATACCCATCATTTTCTTATCCGCCGAAAAGGAAAGGGACGGATGATTGACATCTGTTAATTTTAAAATGAATGAGTGGATGAATGAATAATCCGAACGAATCAAAGAGGTATCTTATTGGTATGCAAACCCTTTGATTTGTGCTGTCAACTTAATTAGGTCGGGTTATTGATCAATGTAAAATTTTTAGGCGGTTGTTTTAGATTCGTGCCTAAAATTGACGTGTGATCCATAGATTTTATGCCTGTCGACTACCCGTCCCTTTCCTTTTCGGCGGGTAAGAAAATGACAGGTATAACATAAAATAAAATTAGATGGTGTTTACAGGAATCAGCACCAATGAGTATGCGTTTTTTGTTTCTTTCCTTTCCTTTTTTCTCTTCCTCCACTGGGTTCGGCCTCAATGTAACATTTTGGTATTTTAAGTTTATCTTTACGCGTTGGACCTGAGGACTTAACTCGAGTCGAGCATATCATACTGCCGACAAAATTAATACGATAAACCCCCTCTACCTTTGCCTCTACTCAACCTCACTGGAGTAACCTCGTGGTAAGGTTGAGGCGACCTCTAAGAATACTGATTTTGAGCTGATACTGAAAGAAATGATTCAGATTATGATTCCGAGTTAATTTCGAGTGGAATTTTTCGTCGCAAGATTCATGTTTTATGTGGTTTTTTTTATATTAAGTATTTTCAATTCTATACTTTTGCGACGTTTTCGTTACGATGTTGCTAACACCCTGTATAACGATTATATCCTGATTGGAGATAATGATGAAGTCTCTGGTGATATTTAATATATGAGTTGAAAAGCAGACGACACAAAACGGGCACAAAATCCGTTATACCACGAACAATACCAAAACTTTAACAATAAGTTCCAATCACAAAACTAGGCTACGGGTCATCCTAATACACTAACATCGACTTGTCCCATAAAGGACTTTCGGAACTAGATACATAAGAGAATAGCTGACTTGATTCTATTGACATCGTCTCTACGCAATGCAGAATGAGTCTTGGATCTTTGCCAATTTCCTTGTTTCCATTGCTTAAGATAAATATATTGTGAGATTTGCTAGCTACTGTCGACACGTACAAAATACTCTTAATTATAGATTACTAGCTTTTGCCCGCGACTTCGTCCGCGTGGCGTGTTATAAAAGAGAGATCTTTGTGTGTGTGTGGGAGTGCATATCAAATTTCAAGCATGTAACTTATGCAGTTTAGATTTTTTCATACAATTTTTTTTCCCGCTAACTCCCGTTTCCGTGGGAATTTTGCAATATCCTGTTACAACTAAGCTTTAGGTTAACTAAGGTACCTGCATGCCAAATTTCAAGCGTCTAACTTAAGCGGTTTAGATTTTTCATACAAAAGTATTTTCCCGCTAATTCCCGTTCCCGTGGGAATTCCGGGAATTCCTTTCTTAGTGCACCTCTACGGTACCTAAGCTACGTCCCTTCCAAATTTCAAGTGCCTACGTTTAGCCGATTAGGCTGTGCGTTGATATGTCAGTTAGTCAGTTTCTCATTTTATTATATATTTAGATTCTTTACCCGCGACTTCCTTCTCGAGATTACTTACTATTATAAATTCATACAAACTTCATAGATTCCCACTCGCGTAGGGCAAACCAACGCAATACATGTTAGGTCACATACCTCCGAAAATGCATGTCCTTGGGATATAGAATTTATTATTTACTATTTACTGATGTAAGTGAGTAATCGTTACATGAGCCATGTCAGGGGCCTTTGGCGGCTCAATCATAACCATGACACCAGGGTTGATGAGGCTGGTATTCCATCTCACAACCCACACGATAAGAAGAAGGCTGAGGCCATAAGCAGTGGCGTAGCAGAGACAGATGACAGCGAGTGACATAGTAGGGTTGTCCCCGCAAGAATGAATTAAAAGTTTTTTTTAAGAACGTCTAGGAATCTCTGCTGAAGTTTTTCTTGCAGTTAGTTTTCCCCGGGCTTACAGTATATAGGTTGTGAGCAGTTGCAGTAGTTTTAGGTGGATTAGACGTTCGGTAAATAAAAATGTTTATGTAAAAATTGACGATTCAAAAAGTAACTAAAACTAATTACCATAATAGAGATATTTTTGAGTTTTGAGTTTGAATAACCGGAAAATATGAATTTGTTCTGTGATGTTTGTAACATTCCTATTTTTTTAATGCGTGAATGCTATCCATCATAGCTCTGTTCGGAGAACACGTGGCTTTCAACTTAGTGTGACGGGTTCGAATCCCAGTGAATTCCACTTTGAGTTCATGTTTGAATCAAAAATAATTGATTTCACGTTTTTTCCAGTATATCAGCCTGGTTAATCATCATCATCATCATCAGCCCATTAACGTCCCCACTGCTGGGGCGCGGGCCTTCCCTATGGATGGATAGGGAGATCGGGCCTTAAACCATCACGCGGGCCCAGTGCGGATTGATGGTTATTAACGACTGCTAATGCAGCCGGGACCAACGGCTTAACGTGCCTTCCGAAGCATGGAGGAGCTCGAGATGAAAACTTTTTTTTTTTTGTGGTTACCCATCCTATGACCGGCCTTTGCGAAAGTTGCTTAACATCAACAATCGCAGACCGCGTTTACCGCTGCGCCACCGAGCTCCTCAATAAGCTCAATAAGCCTGGTTAATAGCAATATTTTATTTTTACGGATGTGTCACCCCGAGCTGGGTGTCACTCGAGGCGTGCCTCACCCCGCCCTAACTACACCCCTGGCCCTAAGTCCCTTAACAGTCCCTCGCGATCCCCTTGGGTTCTGCATAATCACCTATCTGAAGCGATAATGTGTCGAAAGGTTGCAAAAATTCAGCTCGTCTATATTCTAGAGAGGTCTACGGGGAGTATAGTGTGTTACTGCCTAAATTGTAGCCGAGGGAGCGTTTACATGAGGCTGTTTAGTTGAACGACTACTTGCAGGGTTAAGTAGTTAAGTCAAGTGTTTTGTTAATGATTATTATTATTGCTCGTGGTTTATATGCTTGAGTTCAAATGTGTTAATGTTTCTTACAATAATGCTTATGTAGAGATAGGCAGATGAACCTGGCTCATAAATTTCTGGATTTTTTTCCGTAACTTATTGTAAAATTTTGCCGGGGTACGGGACAAAATTTATGATTAAATCTAACTAATCTTAGGACAAAAAGATACATCTTTGGCTCAAATTGTTGTTGTTAATTTTTGTGGACGGATTGTCGCATTGCTGTTCACAGTTATCCACTCGAAAGCAATATAAATCACAATTTTTTTTATATTTCGCGAAACTATATAGTAGATGACATAATAAGGTTGGTATATTATACGGCAGGGCAACCGAGCGACGCACGGCGCGAATTAAATCAAGGGCTTCCACCAATAGACGTTCGACGTCTATCTACGTAGACAGCATTCCCTGCGTTTATTTAGCGGAGTTTCGATATAACTCGCGCTGCGCGTGGAGCGGCTGTCATGAAGATCTTGCAGGTCAGATTTTGTAATCTTCCTCATCAACCCTGGTGTCAGGGTCACTATTGACCCGCCAAAGGCCCCTGCCACGGCTCATGTAACTATTACTTACATCAGTAAGTACTAACCGGTACCAACGGCTTAACGTGCCTTCCGAAGCACGGATCATCTTACTTTCGGACAATCAGGTGATCAGCCTGTAATATTCTAACCAAACTAGGGACGCCACAAAGTATTTTTTTGTGATATGTCCCCACCCGGAATCGAACTCGGGACCACCGGGTCGTATGCCCAACGCTCAATCACTGGACCACGGAGGTCGTTGTATTTTGTAATTAAAAACTCTTTGTGGCCAATGTAAAAAAAGGTTAAATTTGATGGATGTAGGGCAACTTAACTTCACAAGTAATAAACAGTGTAAACACAGCTCGGTCCCGTCAGGTACTCGCCGATTTGTAAGAAATAGGGACGTGACGGTCATTTCATAGAAGGTCTCGGCCCAATAGGTATTGTAGCCGGCGAATAGAAAGAATTCTTGACATTACTTCTGAGGAAACCCTTTGGTCCCACCTGTACGTTGTTCGGATATTTTTGATCAACATAGTATAATCATAGAATAAGGAATACACACAGAACGGCAACTCTCCGCTCCCCGCCAGCGTCTGAGCAAAGTGTACCTCACCCCCGAACACAGTTAGACTTGAATCATATGGCGTCAGACGTCACACACACAGATGCGCGTGTACGATAACGTTAATGTGTGGTGTCTGTGTAAAACGAGGTTGTTTGTATGAAGTGTCCGAGGTGTGGTATAATGTTGTATGGTAAGTACTCATACAAATCAACCTTGATTTGTTGTTAATATTGTGTACAGTTATGAGCAATATAATGTACCCATTTTATGACTCTGTCGCACTAACATCTTTGACATTTAGTGAGACTCACAGTTCAATTTGTCAAAAAAGTTAATGTGACATGGTACCAAAGTGTATACATATTAATGCTGGTGACCGTACTGGAGAAAGTTCTTGCTAGTGTAGGCAAATAGCGAAACATAACGATATAATTATAATAACATCACGCGTGTGTCCCCAAAGAGGTGTACTGTCATGAGCAATATCATGTACCACTTTACAAACGTGTCGCACTATGTTATTTGACATTTAATGAGACTTACGGTTTTATTTGTCAAAAGAGTTAATGTGACATGGTTTCAAAGTGTATACTCAGCCTGTAATGTCCTAATCAAACTAGGGATCACAAATGATTGAGTGAGCGAATGAAAGAATTATATAAGACGGTTATCAAGCTGATTCCTAAACGTGTTTCGTTTCGTGACATTGCCAAGTTGATTTGCGAAACAGTTCAGATTGGGACCTAACGTGGATAGCAATAACAACTATTATGATACCATGACCCTGAAATCTATTTTTCGCACAAACTTCAAACGTAGATACGAAAATGATTTACAGCGTTATTTTTATTATCATCCGTTCGAAATTCGAATGGACAAACTTTCTGACTCATTTGCTATATTACATGTTATGTATCAACATTTTTTCTACTTTACCAGCTATTACGTAAACTGTAAAGCCTCGTTTACATTGGACAAGTAGTTGCGAGTGTAGAAGGTATAGAACATACTCCACAACGCTGTTCCACTGCGGGTTAGGAGAGGCGTTTTTCGGCTAATAGCCGGGACGAACGGCTTAACGTGCCTTCCGAAGCACGGAATCATCTTACTTTTTGAACAATCAGGAGATTAAAACCCTGCAATGTCCGGACAGTCTCACAAAGTGATTTAGACAATGTCCTCATCGGGACTCGACCCCGGACCTCCAAATCGTGAGATCTGTTAAAACATATACAAAGCACCTTATAAGGCTTAATTAAGAATGAAATTATGCAATCGATGGACATGTAACAGACAATCAGTTGCTACTGTAAAAAACCGGACCTGTCAAATCTTCAGGTTAGGTAAGCGGACCCTGTAAAAAGCGGAATAATAGTAGGGGGATGATGATGATGAAACACAGACTAAACGAAAGGAATGATATAATCGCGCTCGCGTCTGCTCAGTCACTGTGCGCCAGCGCTTATTTATCGTTGTTTTCGGAAGCGAAGCCTTTATTGTCTTAAATATCCTTTTTATTGATATAAATGCAAGTTACTTCTTGCAGTTTAGACCTCAAAACTGTAGGTAGATAAGGCATGATTTATTAATATCATCATTTTTGCGTTCCCGTTATCGTGTAAGTAAGTTTATTATTATAAATTCATGGTCTGACAAGTAACCATGAGAGCTCTGTTCGGAGAACGCAGGACATACATCGTAGCGTCCCAGATTCGAATCCCGTTTTTGACGTGACTTATTGGAGATTTGCCGCAGATGGTGTTAACTACTTGGCCGGACAAATGGGGAGCGCCGTTGGCTCTCACCCGGTACAAAATTTAAGACAACAGGCCTGAGGGTGTCTAATTCCGCTGGGCGCGAACCTCGACTCAGGGCGTCAGAGAGGAAGAATATTTGAAAGAAATAATCGACCCTAGTGGGAAGATGGCTTACGGAAATATATTTACAAACATACATACATACAATTTTGCCATAAGAGATAGCAGAGGCACAAGTTATCAGTGAGGTAATTGTAGTAAAATACGGAAGAACAGTAATCACACTTATTTATTCTGGTATCAATAAAATAACACTTAACTTGGTAAACACGTCCGATGTCGACAAGGTCCCCAACGCAAGAGAGCGTGTATCAATCCGTCCGATTTGACAACCCCATTCTTGTGTTGCCATTTATAGAAAAATGTCTTATAACTGTCGACGAACAATTCAGCCTAACATAATCAAAAGCCATTCCTAATATTCGAAAAAAAAAAACTGGGGGGTAAAATGGCCACATTGAAGCAATTCATCTAAGTAAGCATTATTACTATTTGACATTTGTTTGCCTTGCGTATTTACTTTTATATGCGCAAATATCAAATTGCAATATAGCTTTCTTCGATGAATGCTTCGATGTGGCCTTTTTAACCCCCCTATACAGTAACTAAAGGGACAATTAAAACTTTTTTAATACAACGAAGGAATCGGAACGTAAAAGTCGTCTCAAATAGTTAATGAAAACTGTGAACACTTTGGAGATCCGTAGCCAAATTGAGGCTCTTTAAATACAATAACGGCCTCCATGGTCCAATAGTTGAGCGTTCTGCTCACGAACCGGAGGTCCCGGATTCGAATCCCAATGGGGACATATTACAAAAATCAGGACAAGTTAGGACATTACAGACTGATCACCTGATTGTCACCTTAATATTAACGCTTTTAATAATTTATAGTAACAGATTTGTTATTTTATGAAATCTGTCTGAAAATATATTTATAGGTTTAAATAAGTAAGTACGGAACCTTTTTAAACGCGCCCGAATAGTACTTGACTTTTCTTTTTTATTTCTCCAGACAGAGACATTTAAAATGGCCTCCTCTTTTAACAGTACCCAAGAAGTTCAAATGTGCAGGTAATTTATGTTTCGTTCTTCTTACTACTTACTTACATCAGTAAAAAGTAACCGGAACCAATGGCTTAACGTGTCTTCCAAAGCACGGACGAAGATCAGCCTGTAATAACCTAATTAAAACACATAATAACGGGTTCTTACCGCGTTTAAATTAGGGATATGAGATTGGTAAGAACCCGTTATTATGTGTTTTAATTATGATAATAACCGCGTAAACTTAAAACACTGTAATAAACTATTTGAATCTAAGAGCAACCCTTCCAAACAACTTGTAGGTCTGTTTTCGCTAAGTGATTACGCCCCTTGAGTAAAATGCATGCAGCTTAATGAACTAAACAAAACTTGTACAAACCGTACTGGTGTCGACGGTGAGTTCCCAAACCGGGTATCCCAAAAAGTTTCAAACAATGGTTGCATCCATCAGCCGAACTAGTCTTAAGTGTCCCCTGTTTAATTCTTATTGCTGGTCTAAGATATGGATTGTAGCGGGAATCGGAAGGGCTGCTAATTCAAATTCAAAAATATATTTATTCAGTAGTAGGTAATTTTTACATAATGAACGTCTCATCCGCCTAAAACTACTGCAGTTTCTCACAATCTGCATGTATAGCCGGGGAAAAGAAGCTGCAAGAAAAACCTCGGCACAGGGCCCTAGACGTTCTTTAAAAAAATAAAAATAAACATAAAATATTGGTATATAATTGAGTAATTTAGCTGCCTAATATCAGTTCTCAGACAGTTAATCCCATGCATTCATATCTTCTAAATAATCACTAACTTTATAGTAACCTTTTTTGTAAAGTTTTTGTTTAACTACTGTCTTAAAACAGTTGAAAGGCAAATTCTGAATGGCAATGGGAATCGTATTGTAAAAACGTATACATTGTCCCTTAAAATATTTAGTGATCTTTTGTAATCGACTGACTTGTAAAGCAAGTTTATTTTTATTCCGGATATTAACAATGGGCCTGATTCCTGCAGACACCGCCTAATTTTATTTTAAGTTATATCCGTCTTTTTCATATCCGTCGAAAAGGAAAGGGACGGATGATTCACAGCTCTTAATTTTAGGAAGAATGAGTAAATGAATGAATAACCCGGGCGAAACAAAAAGGTATGTCGCTAGTATGCATCCGTTTGACGTGCTGCCTACTTAACTGTGTCGGGTTATTGGCAAATGTAAAATTTTTAGACGGTTGTTTTAGATTTGTGCTTAAAATTGACGTGTGTTCCATAAATTTAATGCTTGTCGATTACCCGTCCCTTTCCTTTTCGGCGGATAAGAAAATGACAGATATAACTTATAATAAAATTAGATGGTATTTACAGGAATTAGCACCAATGTGCCGATCTTGGCCAATCTTGGTCAAATCTATCATCATCAGGTCTTATACAGATTTAAACAAGGTCTAGACGGCTTTTTATGTCTATAAACTCACAACGCCAAGATTTCCAGACCTGATAGCGTGAAATAAGGAATAATACTACGTATAGAACGGCAACTCTCCGCTCCCCACAAGCAGCTGTGCTAGGTTTACCTCACGCTTTGTTTTGCCTATGCGTCTATCTGGATATTCTAAATTGTTTTTACCTGGCATTCCATTGTTAAATGAAGAAAGTTGTAAGTTTTCATACCTGAAACAAGTAAATAACATAATTACTTAGTGAAATTTAAAAACTACACACAGACTGATTTTACACAAAAACACGCCACGCATTGGTAACTATTTTTTGATAAAAAAAAACAAGAAAATCACTTTTAAGAGTAAAAATTAGAGCTTAATCACCCAGTTGATTTAAATACCAAATAGTGTACTTAGGAATTAAAATTGAATAAAAATGAATTGGGAATTAAAATTCCCACTAGTTCTACTATTTCACGGTGAAACAAATAATGGAATTAGTGAGAAAATAATTTCCCATTAGTCCTACAGTGGGACTAATCAGTAGGACTACTGAGAATAAAGGAAAAATTCGTGGTAAACATGATCGGTTCCAAATTATTCAGCTCATTTCAAAATTGGTGTGATATAACATTTTGATAGATTTTTTTTATTATCTTACAATCTCGCACAAATGCATCCAGATATATTATTTATTTATTAACACATAATTTCACATTCGCCTTTATTACTAACATAACATAACCGGCCACTATACGTCCCGCTGTTGGGCACAGGCTTCCCCTCAATAAACCGGGGGTATGGAGCATACTCCACCATGATGCTCCACTGCGGGTTGGAGCGCGGCGGGTGGAGACATTTGGGCTAGTAGCCCGGGAAGGGCTTAACTTGGGCTGAAGGCTCTCACCCGGTACAACGTTTAAGACAACAGGCTTGAGGGTGCTCAGTTGGGCGCGAACCTCGGCTCAGGGCGTCGTCTGAGAGGAAAAATATTTGAAAGAATTAATCGACCCTAGTGGGTAGATAGCGATAAGCGCTGATTGAAGGAAGTCGTCGACCACGCCGTTGAGGTCGGTATCGGGGTCCTGAAGCAGGAACTAGCACCACTATGTTAAATATTTAAATTCTTACCGCTAAAATCTGTTGACTTGTACCAGTCGCCATCTTGGCACAGCCCGGGGGTACTATTAACTACTATCACAGTAACACTAAAACCCACTTTAGATGGTTCACATACTCCCCGCGTTTCATGATAGACTACCCGCAAAGTAACGAACTACAAACGAACTGTTTAATAATTAATAGGCTAGTTTCCAAGTAATCAAATTAGTTGCTTTTTACTAAACGTGAAAACACGAAATTACTATTAAATTTACATGAAAAAGCACACTATGACGTCATAGAAACACGTGATAAAATGTCGGACTTTTTTGATAAAAAAAAATGTTTTTCGTTAGTTTTGTTTTGTCTTTATTTAGTAATCAGAATTTCATAATTTATCTTGAACCTAATACACGACCCAATTGTGAGTGGATTTACATCCGTTGATATTTAAAGAAGATTATTTCTTATTGTACCAATCACGCCTGGTAGAAATTTCTGTTTAGCAATAAGGCCACGTGATGCGCTTATTTGGACAACACGTCTGAGGGTGCCCGGTTGGGACATGGCAAGAAAAATAAGAAAAAAAAAGTAAAACTAAAAATTAAAAAAAAAAAAACAGACATAAACAAGCGGTAAAGAAAGAGGGTAGACAGATATGTCTGCCCGTAGAAAATTATGGATCTACCTACTCCACTCCAATCTCATCAGTCATCCCGTGATCATGGCACTTGCAACAGTGTCAAAATATCGGGAGTCTCATATCCCTGATTTAAACGCGGTAAGAACCCGTTATTATGTGTTTTAGTTATTGAGAAAATAAACTAAGCGTTTTCTCATACAACGTTATGACGTCGGGTCTTGAATAAAAAGACTCTCATACAATACATCGTCACATTATCACTAACCCCCCCTCACTCACGGGAAAACTGACGCTGAGACTCTGAGACTCTGAGATTCTACCGTTTCCCAGATTCCACTTATGGCGTCATAGTCTACCTTTGACAGATTCTTCTTTCGATATTCGATGGTCTACAAACAAACAAACTCTAATTACTAACTAGTTTCTTTTGCGCCTTGCGGCATTTTCTGAAACGCATTATTCATGAGGACGGAATTGGCAAGTCACAGGGACTATAACCTGGAAGTACAGCAGAAGGGCAGCAGTAACTGTCAGTACTATTCAGAGGCGGAGGACAGGAGTCCTAGTACGGCTTTGAAACAGACTACTCTGGGTGCCATCCCAATCGCTTCAGACAGAGTATAGCGGGGCGGAAGGCAAGAAGGAAACCACTGCTCTCTTTTTCCCTAAAAAAGTAGCATGGAGAATGCTACATCGACAAACGACACACACAGTTGTATTTGTGGGAGACACGGCTTCCGTGCCTCACTTAGCAGGGTCCACAGAATACCAGCGTCGTGGCTCGCGCCGCGGCTTATGCTGAGTGAGGCCCTTTTGTAAAGGACGCCACCACCATCGTTGACCAGTCCATACACTCAATTATTTGTATTTCTCGTGTATGTTGTTTTTATTATGTTTTGTGTGATTATAAGTTGTGTGTTACTCCGTGTTTTAAATTATACTCGTATATTTGTTTTGTATTTGTTACTGTGGTGTCACTTTTATAATAAACGTTTCTTTCTTTCTTTCTTTCAAACGCGTGGTTCTTAAATTAGGTAGTGATGATTATTTTTGAGAGTAAGAAAAAAACCACGAGTTTTCAAAACTCATCCATCAAAAACTGACAATGGCCTAAAATAAACATCTATTTCTTAAAAGTTATCTAACATTAGGTACACTTAATCTTTCTTGACATTTTATCTCCTAGATATCCTAGAAAAAGGTAGAATTTGATGAAGTGTGTCTAGACAAGGGGAAAAAGAAAAAAGTCTAGGTAACTAGACACTCGTACACTTAAGGCATTTGTGTTTGATCACAAATAGGTGAAACTATTTTTCGTTTTGTGAAACGTTAAGTATAGTGTAAGTGTGTGCAAAAATTTTGCCATTTACTATTTGTCTGGACATAACAATTCCGTTATTATCATAATAATATATCATAAACTGCCTATATACGTCCCACTGCTGGACACAGGCCTCCCGTCAATCAACCGGAGGGGGTATGGAGCATACTCCACCACGCTGCTCCACTGCGGGTTAGTGGAGGTGTTTTTTACGGCTAATAGCCGGGACCAACGGCTTAACGTGCCCTCCGAAGCACGGAAGTACAATCGGCGGCCTATTGCTAAATAGCAATAGGCCGGCAATTCTTCCAGGCAACTTTAGGGTGAATGAACTTGCTACATATTGGATTCAGGGATTTCTTGAGTACCATTCTGTTGATAATGAGAGAAGGGAACAAGAAATAGACCAAATTAATAACCGAATTCATAATATAACAGCCTCCGTGGTCCAGTGGTTAGAGCTTTAGGCTCACGATCTGGAGGTCCGGGTTCGATTCCCGATGGGGACATTGTCGAAATCACTTTGTGAGACTGTCCTTTGTTTGGTAAGGACTTTTCAGGCTTGAATCACCTGATTGTCCGAAAAAGTAAGATGATCCGTACTTCGGAAGGCATGTTAAGCCGTTGGTCCCGGTTACTACTAACTGATGTAAGTAAGTTGTCGTTACATGAGCCATATCAGGGGTCTTTGGCGGCTCAATAGCAACCCTGACACCAGAGTTGATGAGGTTGGTTTTCCACCTCACAACCCACACGATAAGAAGAAGAATTTTCTCCAAAATCATGAAACATTTTCATGAGCGAAAACTTAAAAGAAAATAACATTTTTGTTAAAAACCTACATTTAACAGTTAATTTTCTTCCCCGCACGGCCTTTGAGATTTAACTGCGCCGTTAAGTGTAAGGTCCGTTAACGGCGACGGTTAGGAGTAACTGCTAGTTGGCTTGTTAACTATTTGGTTTATGTTGCGTGGGTCTGTTTTTATGTGTTACAATCATGAATTATGACACCTACGTCGAGTTTAAGATGGGAAGAACTTTTGATGGTTTTGCGGCTTTCAAGGCTTCATCTGAGATTATTGTTAATTAGTTTTGTATTTTATGTGCCTGTTGGAAACGCGAAGCAACAAAGACCAGATGACAGGCGCGCCGCGCGCGCGGAACCCTCGCCCACTTCTCGACCGACTCCGACGCCGCCGCACGCGCGCTTGTCGATAAATGCGTCATACTACTTAAGTAAGTAATTCGCTGTAATCTTTAAATACATCTTTATACTTGTATTTAGCGTTGTTTAATTTAATAAATAGTCAACAAACAGTCTATTAAACAGCGCCTTTTGGTACATCTCTTAGAGTCCATACAAACATCTTGTTCTTATAACGAGAGTGTTTAATCCTTACGTATTAAAATGACTAAAGTGGTAAAGAAAGCATGTGTTTTTTGTTAACAAAACCAAGCAATAGAATAGACACTTTCAATCCAGGTAATTTTTTTTAACTTATTTGAAAGAAATTAATTCAAAGAAATCAAGGTTTTGTTAAAAAAAAATCACATCAGAATGTCATCGTCCCCCTAGCATTGTCCCGTTTTTCCACAGGGTCCGCTTACCTAACCTGAAGATTTGATGGATCCGGTTTTTTACAGAAGCGACTGCCTGTATGACCTTCCAACCCGCGAAGGGAAAACCAGCCCAATACAGGTTAGATCACATACCTTCGAAAATGCATTTCTCCAAAGATATATGGGTTCCCTCACGATGCATTCCTTCACCGCTGTGCACGTGATAATCATTTATGATCCAAATATGAATTCAAAAACAAATTCGATAATCATTGGTTCAGGCCTGGCCACACATAATCATCAGAATGTTAATTTTCCAACAAGCGCTTTTTTCCTTAAAAGGCGGCAATATTCAAACTTCACTTAGGTATTTCAATTCCGTGCTAGATTTTCACTTATCAGCACGAACTGGTTTTAGAATTCCCAAAGTTTTCTTGTTCTACCTTTATCTTTCAATCGTGAGACAAAGTTTTGGCTACACTCGAGATTTCGCAACTTCGGCTTGCGAGATGTTGAGTTTTGGATTTCAATTTGTACCAGTCTTTATGTAGAGATGTTTGTGTTTGACAATGTATTTCAAGAGCATTCCAAAAGTCACGTCCGCAATTTCTATCGGAGTAAGTTCTAAGTATTTATTTTGAAAGTAGGTATTCATAACTTCAATAACTACATAGTAAAGTCGCTTTTTCTGTCCCTATATCCCTATGTATGCTTAAATCTTTAAAACTACGAAACGGATTTTGATGTGGTTTTTTAATAGATAGTGATTCAAGAGGAAGGTTTATATGTATAATAACATCTATTAAATAGTAGAGAAATACTGTTATTTTTGAGGTTTTTAATGTGATGTCGTAAATAATTTAAATTTTTCCTCAGCATAGCACCCGAGCGACGCCGGCGGGTCGCTAGTATCAAATACAATCAAATTTGAATCATGATTTATTAACGTTTTGTTACAATTTAAATTTGTATACAAGATACGACAGCCTCTCCACAGAGGCAACCGTTGAACCGTCATCTGGAGTCCAATCCTGACCTTCAGATCGTTAGCCCAACTGTAAGCACTAGACGTGGTCTGAAGGTCAGGATTCGATTCCAGATGACAACGTATTGAAAAACTGTCCTTTGTTTGATTAGAACATTGCAGGTTTGACTCCCTTGTTTTTTTGACAATATGCAAGGTGTTAGTGACATCGTAACGAAAACTTTTAGGGATGATTTCTGAATCATCCCTGCTGCTGCGGCTGTTGATATCAAGTGGAATTTTCCGTCGCAAATGTACGGAAAAAAGGAACATTTTCATGATTTTCCGAGAGGAAATTCCATTTGATATCAACTCAGAATCATGAGCTGAATCATCCCCCTTATTATTCGTTACGATGTCACTAACACCCTGTATACCATAGGTTATGTACTCCGCCACGCAATACCACTATGGATTAGCACTAAACGCTTCCAAGATGTAATCATCATCAGCCGTACGACGCCCAAGATATCTCGAACCCAAGATGAATCAACACCAAATCGGAATAAATTAGATTTGCGACATTCTTCCTTTGTCGCGATATCAGTTATCCTGTTAAGGTTAACGCGGGCAATATTCATATCAAAGTGAAAAAAATATCTTTATTCAGTTGCACATTTTTTTTTGACGTGACTTATTGTAGGGTCCTGAAGTGTTTGGTGTCGCGAGCTGATTGGCTGGCTGCCTCTATGGCTAGAGTAATCGGGTCGTCGGGATCGTATATTACGTCCTTCGAACGCCGATACTGCCATGCCTTACCAAAATTTTCTTCTATCGCACATTAATAAACAATCAACGACATTCAAAAGACCTTAAAAGCGTAAAGCCACCCTATAGTAGGGGTTTAATGACGTCACAACCTCCACTATCGAGCCAAGGTACCTCATATTTCGGATGCCGACACGATTGCATCTGTCCTTATTATTCGCTCAAGTTCCAATTCTATTGGATCGTACTAGGACGGCTTTAGATTATGTAAATACAGCAATAAAGGAAAATTAAAAAAAAAAAAAAACTGGTAGTCAGACGTTGCAAGAAACACACATTTGTTTTTTGTCTACAATAAGTCACGTCAAAAAAAAAACAAAAAAAAAAAGCTCAACCATTATATAGACGGCAAGTGGGCAGTTTCGTAGATCAAAGATAAATTATGAAATTCTGATTTACTAAATAAAGACAGGTCTAAAGGTGACAAAAAACGTTAATGTTTATAAAGAAAAATGTACTTAATAATAATTTCGTCATTTTGACACGTTTTTCTATGACGTCACAGGTTGCTTTTTCATACAAATTCTATAGTAATTTCCTGTTTGGACGTTTAGTAAAAGTAACTGATTTGACTAGTTGGAAACTAGCCTATAAGGCTCGCCACCTATCACGTTGGTCTAACGGAAAGCTCGGTGATGTGTGGGTACTTAGTTCATCTTGCGATGGATGTACCTCTGACTACCCCAAATGGGATATAGTCGTAAGCATATGTTTATGTTTAATAAACATACATACATATGGGTACAATTGTCTAACCTCTTTCCTTTTTGAAGTCGCACTATGCGCTCTAGAACCCCGATACCGACCCCGCCGGCGTGGTCAACGATTTCCATCAATCAGCGCTTATCGCTATCGACCCACTAGGGTCGTGATGACGCCTTGAGCCGAGGTTCGCGCCCGACTGGGCACCCTCAGGCCTGTTGTCTTAAACGTTGTACCGGGTGAGAGCCTTTAGCGCTCCCCATTTGTCCGGCCAAGTAGTTAATGCCATCTGCGGCAAATCTACAATAATTCACGTCAAAAAAAACTATGCGCTCTGCTAAGGAGTGGAATCCTCTGCCGTCTTCTGTATTTCCGAATGCATATAACCCGGATGCCTTCAAGGCCAGAGTGAACAGGCACCTTCTGGGCGAGCGAGCTCCATCTTGGGCCTCGTCAATGCCTTTGGGCAAGTCTGGGGCCAAGAGCAAACCAATCAAAGGTGAAAAAGTAGATTTTTAATCAAATCAAATCAAATCAAATCAAATCAAATATACTTTATTGTACTTTATTGATTTTTCTCGTCATATAGCGCATAGTTTACACTGTAATGTTGTTTGTACCTTTATAAATAAATAAATATAAAGAAAAAAATAATAAAAAAAAATTAGACTGGCAATATTTATCCAAGTCGTTAAATAGCAGACAATCGTATCAACGCGTGTTTTGTTTTTAACCCGACTGCAGCGAAGCGAAACGGAGGGTTATGCATGCGGGTCTGAATCTAACATGACTAATGAAACTCACGAAATCATTCCATAAACAAATTAAGCATGACTAACTAACTAACTATCGGAAAACGATTAGTAATCGAACACGATCACCTAATGGCTGGAGTTGCGGCGACTTGCTATCTACACGCTCATCTGTTATGGAGGTAAGCAGACATATCTACGTGGTTTAGCTGATTTCTATATCGTCGCGTTACGGAAACCAGAAAGGGATTTTTGTTCAAATTCAAAAATATCTTTATTCAGTAGGTAACATAGTTACACATTGAATCGTCAATTTTTACATAACGAACGTCTCATCCGCCTAAAACTACTGCAGCTTCTCACAACCTGTATAGCCGGGGAAAAGAAGCTGCAAGAAAAATCTCGGCACATGGCCCTAGACGTTCTTTAAAAAAATAAAAATAAACATAAAATATTGGTATACAATTGAGTAATTTAGCTGCCTAATATCAGTTCTCAGACAGTTAATCCCATGCATTCATATCTTCTAAATAATCACTAATTTTATAATAACCTTTTTTGTAAAGTTTTTGTTTAACTACTGTCTTTAAACAGTTGAAAGGCAAATTCTGAAATGTTAACCATCTTCTTCTATCGTGTGGGTTGTGAGGTGAAGTACCAACCTCATCAACCCTGGTGTCAGGGTCACTATTGAGCCGCCGGCCCCTGACATAGCTTATGTAACGACTACTTACTTCCATCAGTAAGTAGTAACCGGGACCAACGGCTTGACGTGCCTTCCGAAGCACGGATCATTTTACTTTCGGACAATCAGGTAGTCAGCCTGTAATGTTCTAACCAAACTAGGGATCACAAATCACACACACAATCACGAAGTGAGTTTCGTGATATTTCCCCACCGGGATCGTGAGTCGAACGCTCAAACCACCTCTGCCGCCTTGTGAAAACCTCGAAAGCGCCTTTTAGAATCATCATCATCGTATCTTTTTTTTATGTAAATTACTTAAACGAAACGATGGCGCGATGATCTCGACGGTTATCGAAAAGACCGGATAGAGCTCGCATAGAACCGGGATATTTGGATAGACGGGGGAGGCCTTTGCCCAGCAGTGGGATCACATAAGCTAATAACAATAATAATAAACTACTACTTTAGATAAATTATAATAGAAGTATCATCCGAATGATATGCCTATTTAAGTTATAAGTACACCATATTGTTGTTAATTATAATTAATTAAGGAAACTAAGGTCTAAGCTAATTCACCATAATGTAACACTTTCATGTAAAGGACCGTTTGTTTCTTAATAAACATCATCATCATCACTAATTTAAGAGCCACACTCTTGTCGGTGTAGCATTCTCCATGCTGCTTTTAGGGGAAAATACGGCAGTGGTTTCCTTCTTGCCTTCCGCCTCGCAGTACTCTGTCTGACGCATATTTTTATAATTGTCAATTGTTACACTTTCGCGTGAGGCGTCGACCATTAGATTCGGTACAATATTGCCATTATAAAAATATTCTTATAACTACATTTTTACACACATTTTTAGTTGACAGCCTCCATGGTCTAGTGGTTAGAGCATTAGACTCACGATCTGGAGGGCCGGGTTCGATTCCCGATGGGGACATTGTCGAAATCACTTTGTGAGACTGTCCTTTGTTTGGTAAGGACTTTTCAGGCTTGAATCACCTGATTGTCTGAAAAACTAAGATGATTTCGTTCTTCGGAGGGCACGTTAAGCCGTTGGTCCCGGCTATTAGCCGTAGAAACACCTCCACCAACCCGCATTGGAGCAGCGTGGTGTAGTATGGTCCATACTCCCTCCGGTTGATTGAGGAGAGGCCTGTGCCGCAGCATTGGGACGTATATAGGCTGTTTATGTTATGTTGTTATGTAACTACATTATACTTGTGTTGCCAGCAACAGCCTTTTCATTACTTATCGCTCCGCCTCGCATTAGGTATTAAGGAGTATGTCTAGGTATTAACAAAAAAAAAAAAACAATTTAACTGAAACTATTTTCCATCTATCCGGGATTCGGATTACAGGACGGCCGATTCCGGCCGGTTCCCGCTAAACCGGATTAACCTAACCCATCCTCACCTATTTTGAAATCACAAAAAGGTCATTTAAACGGTCAAATAAATCTATACAGGGTGTTAGTGACATACCGAAAACTTTGAGGGATAATTCAAACCATGATCCTGAGTTGAACTGCAAATAATTATAAAAACACCATGAATTTTCTGACAGGAAATTCACTTGATATCGACTCAGAATCATGATCAGAATCATCCCCCTTAGTGTTCGTTACGGTGTCACTAACATTATAATCTATAGTTGCTACTTAACTCTATATGTATTTGGGATAACAATTGTATATACACTACATGTATGTATGTGGGATGGGGCATGAAGAAAACGATTACTATTTCTAATTAATTTTGTTTATTTTACCACGTTGTATAATTTTGTACTTTTCTGTTATTCAAAAACCACCGTCCGCCATTTCTCTGTCATTCTACCATCCTCTTCTCTCTCGCTCACTCGTCGCTCTCTTTCACACACTTTGCGTTACGTTTCATTCAGCCTACCATTCCTACATGTATATACATAATAAAATCAGGCGTGTAATCTCTACATTATAAAAGTAGTTTTTTCGACAACTAATGATTCCGAGAATGTTGTAAAAGAAGCAAAAACTTATGTCCTTAGCAACGAAAATCTTTATTTTTTGAGCTGGCATACTGTGTTTTGCTACAAGGAAAGAGAGGAAGGGGAAGACCAAGAAGAGCTTACGCGGAACAGATTAAAGAGAAGGTGAACGTCGTGTCTTATAAGGAAGCGAAAGAACTGGCCTTTGATAGACAAGAATGGAGAATGCTACACCGACAAGAGCGTGGCTCTTAAATTAGTGATGTGATAATGATACTGTGTGTCTCTATGTGTGTTTGTGTGCGTGTGAGTCTGTGTGTTTATAGTTAATTTGAGGAAGGCCTGTGCCCAGCAGTGGGACGTATATAGGCTGTTTATTTTAATGTGTTTATGTTACACTGTGTCAAGGAGTTTGATTCATTATGTGCTTGAGTAGAATAATGTGTGAGGGTTTTATGTTATCCCTTTGACATTATCTAACATAAATAGAAAGTAGAACCTTTCCTTTATAATTCGTCTTACAAACCCCTCTACAATCCAATCAAAACAAATCAATTTCAATCGAATAACGCGTTGGACCACAACAAAAGAAAAACATCCTATTCAAAAGAAAGAAAGATAAAAATCTACAAAAAAAAAACAAAAAAGGAAAGTGCCAGATCGGCTTTCCGTTGCGTTTTGTGATTAAGAAGAAAAAAAAGAAACGCGTATTGAATTGAGACGAAAATCGAGGCAAATTAATTTGGGAGAGAGAAAAAACGAAAAGACACGGAGCAAAGAAAATTATTTTGTTGGAGTAAGCCTTGTTATTTTTAATTAGGTACACGTACACTAACAATCTTCATGGTCTAGTGGTTAGAGCGTTAGGCAAATCGTGAGATTTGGAGGTCCGGGTTCGATTTCCGATGGGGATATTGTCGTAATCAGCTAGTGAGACTGTCCTTTACTTGGTAATTGCAAGCTTCGCTTTTGTAAAAAATCGGACCTGTCAAATCTTTAGATTAGGTAACTTTCGATTACTGTGTAGGTACGTGATCAATTAACAGCCCATAAAATGTGCTTCCGCTTCAAAAAAAATACGCAATCCCTTTTCGATTTTCACGTTCAATGTTTTTATTCTTCCCAAACTAGCTTAGGAGGATATTTATTTCATCATTTTGGAAAAGACATATCTATGAAAATATTCAATTCAATAAAATGCGGAGTCCTATTAACTAATGTAGGTCTATGATTAAAAAGAAAATTTCTTCGCATCCCTGTGATATCTGACACCAAAGCTTTGTTGAAGACTTTTCTCCGTTTTTTTTTTCATTATTGATCCAGTGGTTGATCATGATAGATGTGTGGTGTTTCGGTAAATTAAAAAAAAAGTTAGAAATTTATGGATACATGCACATACATATAAAACTCACGTCTATTTCCCACCGGGGTAAGCAGAGACTACAGAATTGGGTAGTTTCCTAGGTCAAAGATAAATTATGAAATTCTGATTACTAAATAAAAACGGATCTAAATTTGACGAAAAACATTTTCTTTTTTCTATTTAACTTATTTATGAATTTTAATAAATAAAAATGTAATAATAAGTGCGACATTTTATCACGTTTTTCTATGACGTCACAGTGTGCTTTTTCATACGAATTCCATAGTGATTTCGTGTTTTGACGTTTAGTAAAAAGTAACTGATTTGACTAGTTGGAAACTAGCCTATTCCATTTGCTTCGATTCTGACACACTTTTCTTGCTTCCTTCATAAATCGCTTCATACATTATCGATTATTTCATTATCGATGTATAAACGCCATAAGCATTGTAATCTTTTTCTTATCGTGTGGGTAGTAAGGTCGATTATCAAACCATTGTAATAGTTGTTAAGTATTTAGCAATTTCTTATAAGTAACAAAAGGTGCATACTCATTAAGTTATAGCGCCCGCTAACAAACTGTTATAAGTTTGGCGAAATTTTTTTTTTTTTTTAAGAAAAATTTTACCTTTTTTGAAATAAATAAATAAAAAAAAAACACGCACGCCGGTTCAGAATAGATCGCACTAAACCTTAGGTTTAGGTCTTGTTAGGTTTTGCTATATTAAAATTTTAATATAAGCCTAGGGCTATATCCCAATTTGGGTAGTCAGAGGTACATCCACGATTATCTAAATGATAAAAATGCCCGGTATAAAATGTGTTCCTCTAGTTATTAAATAACTTGTAATGTATATCTAAATTGATTTGAAATTGTTGTTCGTCTGTTACTTTTCATCCTTTTTCTATAGTGTGAGTTGTGAGGTGGATTACCAACTCCCAACTGGGCACCCTCAGGCCCAACTGTTCACCCTCAGGCCTGTTGTCTTAAACGTTGTACCGGGTGAGAGCCTTCAGCGCACCCCATTTGTCCGGCCAAGTAGTTAACGCCATCTGCGGCAAATCTACAATAAGTCACGTGAAAAAAAAAAAAAAAAAATTACCAACCCCATCAACCCTGGTGTCAGGGTTAATATTGAGCCGCTAACGGCCCCTGAGAAGCTCATGTAACGACTACTAACTTACATCAGTAAGTAGTATCGAGACCAACGGCTTACTTTCGGACAATCAGGTGATCAGCCTGTAATGTCCTATAACGAAACTAGAGATCACAAAGTGATTTTCGTGATGTGTCTCCACCGGGATTTGAACCCGGGACCTCCGGATCGTGAGCCCAACGCCACCACTGGACCTCAGAGGCCGTTTCTCACTCACTTCACTCTTCGTCACTTTGTTGTATGTTGTCATTATGTGTCATTGTTGTATTTTTTTTGTTCTTTAATCTTTGTGTGCTGTGTGTATGAATTGTTTATTAATAAATAAAACTTATTATTATAAATACATGAATTATTATTACTATTATTAATAAATAATTCGTTTTATTATAAACAAATTAATAACAATACATTATTATTTAACAATCTACGCGGAACACAAAGGTATTGAATTTACCGACATTGAATTCTTTCAAAAGTATATCTTTTTAACTTCGCTTAAGTATTAAATTCTGAAGACATGATATATTAAGGCTTTTCTTATTTAGACCTTTGATAATACGTCAGAACATTATATTAAGGAATACAAAAGGATGACGTATTTTCGATAATAATGAGTGAATTATTATGAGGGAACTCTATAGCGTTTTATTTCTGATTTATGGTGTACAAAGGAAGTTGTCGACGTAGGTACTCCTTGATATTTATTTATTTATTTATTTATCGTTTATTTCAGGTACTAGTCCCATAGCATTACAAATTACATTTCAATACAATAAAAAATACAATAAAACAAAATAAAATACCATGCAATAAAATAAATTAAATTAAATGGTTAAACATGTCAACAGGATATACATTATGTCACATATAAATAATCTTGTTAAAATTCGTGTCATGTATATAAAAGCCGTAGTATATAGATACTACTATCTTGTTCGGGGATGCACGTGCTCTCTGTTCGAAGGAGGCCCTCAGATTTTTTAGTACCGCTATTGATAAGGCAAACTCTTGTGTTGACAGCCAGTATCGTCTTGTGGTTAGAGCCTTGGGTACACGGTCTGGAGGTCCAGGTTCGAAATCGATTTATAAGACTGTCCACTGTTTGGCTAGGACTATGCAGGCTGAGTCGCCTGTTTCTCCGGAAATGTTACATGATTTCGTGCTTCGGAGGTCACGTTAAGCCGTTGGTCCCGTGCTACTAGACCGAAGACTTCCTCCACACCGAACATACTCCACCACGCTGCTCCACTGCGGGTTGGTGAAGAAATAATAATAATAAAAAAATAAAATTAAAAAAAGTAACTTTTTTAAAAATAAATTTGCATAAAACTTTTGAAGTTACAAAACCATCCACCTTCTATCATCTTAGTGTTACAATCACTTATAAATATATTTGATTTTGGACAAAGAATCGTGAACCAAGCTTAGACAACATTTCGACAACGAAAAAAAAATTTATAAAAAGACAGAAATTGTAACATAAAATAAAGATATAAATATTCCATATTTGTGTATATGAGTACAGTATGAGATCAGTGGTTTTTATGAAAGGTAGATTATGTGTGTGTGAGTGTATATTTACAGGATCCGCTTACCTAACGTGAAGATTTGACAGGTCCGATTTGACAATTGTGTATGGAATTCATTTAAATTCCACAACACATATCATAAAACACATCATTACCAAAACATGCAGAAATTCAAAATCACGTTCAAATGTGGAACCGGAAATGGAGCCGGGATTGAGACGCTAGGCGGTACTTCCGGCGGGACCGGATATGCAGACAGTCGCGGACGACTGAAATCGACTTCCGGTTCCTGACAGCATTTTGGAAGCCTACATTTTTGCATGTGAATGGTTGAATCTAGATCTCTGCGAACGAAAATAGTTTATATGATGTTTTGAAAAAGTTTTCAACATGCGACAAAACAAAAAAGCGGCCAAGTGCGAGTCGGACTCGCCCATGAAGGGTTCCGTAACAGCAAGTAACATAATATAAAAGTTTTTTTTAGTTCTGTTCTGGTTCAAACCAATTTTCGTTGGTAGTTTGCATGCTAATCTATATCATATATTTTTTTTAGTTTTATCCTCCTTTTATTTTAGAAGTTACAGGGGGGGGCGTATGGGTTTGATGAAAAAAAAATTTTTGAGTTTCAGTTCTGTGTATGGGGACCCCTCAAAGTTTATTGTTTTTTTTTCTATCATTGCGTAAAAATCTTAATGCGGTTCACAGAATACACATATTTATTAAGTTTCAACAGTATACTATAATAGTTTCGGAGAAAAGTGGCTGTGACATACGGACGGACGGACGGACGGACAGACTTGACGAATCTATAAGGGTTCCGTTTTCGTGCCATTAGGCTACGGAACCCTAAAAAGGCATACAGAGACACCTCTAATTACTATTTTTTTTATTAAATTCTTTATTCAAGTTACTAGGACTCATAATTTGTTAATAACAAAACGTACATACTAGGTAAGTAGATTAAGGAAATTAAATTAAATACGGGAGAATTGAGCCGCGACTCACCGCCTCGCCACACCCCAAGCAATAGCATACTATGACGTTTTAATAGTCATCACCCGGAGATGATGATGACATCATCTCCTTAGCATTGTCCTGTTTTTTCACAGGGTCCGCGTACCTAACCTGAAGATTGGACAGGTCCAGTTTTTTACCAGAAGCGATTCCCGAGAAATGCATTTTCGGGGGTATGTGACCTAACCTATATTGGGCTGGTTTTCGCTTCGCGGGTTGGATGGTCAGACAGGCAGTCGCTTCGCACGGGTTCAAATCCCGGTTCGAGGTCTAAATCACTGAATTCGTCTTTTCGATTTCGAATTCATGTTTGGATCATAAATAAATTATATCACGTGGTTTCCAATACTGTTGTAATTACATGGGATTTAATCATAGCTGGCGAAGACTAGGTAATTTACAACTCTGCCTACCCCTTTACGGATATAGGAGTGATGCTGTGACCAGTTATGTTCTATCCTTCGTGTAGTGTATTCGTCTCAATATAATTATATAAATAAATATCGGCTCGTTGCCACACACTACGTCTTCACTCCACCCCCGTACATACCCGTACAGTTTACTTTTTAATTGTGGCCACCGCGTAGTGCATTGCCCGAGACGACAGAATATATATGTGAATCGATTATATCGATTCAAGTATTTTATAATATATTACATATGCCTGCAGTGGGACACTGAGTGTTACTAATAATAATTACATATTTATTTATATATGTAATTAATTATACCTACGTGTATTACAATAAGATGTGTTTATGTACTTATGTAAACACTACACTTCGTAAAGTGTTAGCTTACTTGAGCAATTGAAATTCAATAATCTCTGCTTACCCTGGTGGGAAATGGGCGTGAGTTTATGTATGTATGCATGTAATAGGTAGTTGGATAGCGTGTTTTCTTTCACAACCAAGTTACGCAACTATGACGTCATAGGTCGAGGTCCTTGACCTTGTCAGGTTGGCAGTGAGCCAGAATCCGTTTGTAGGTTACAATCCGCGCCATTTCAGGAATTGTATTTAATTCGCATGAACTATATAGCCTTTGCAATTTCGGCGAACAAGATGTTTTGAGACAGTGGAACGATTTTCTTTGAGCCACGTGGCTTAAAAACATTACTAACTAACATAAGCTCACGCTTAGGTATATCTCAATTCGGGTAGTCGAGAGTTGTATCCATCACAAGATGAACTAAGTACCCACACCTCACCGAGCTTTCTGACTAACGTGATGTGGTAAGCCACCGCCGCGCCGCGCCTTCTATAATTTTCGAGCCTTATCTATTCTATATTTTTTTTATTTTCGAACGTGTTACTGAAAGTATTATACTTAAGGTAAAAAAGGACAATTTGTAAATACGATTTTTATTTCCTTTCAACAATTTTAACACTCTTCAATCAAACACACGACCCTTATTTTTATTTTTGGCGCAGTCGGGTTAAAAATAAATATTAAATTTTACATTTTTTTTTTACATTTTTCCTCACCTTATGGTTGTCTGGAAGAAATCGCTTTAAGCGATAAAGCCGCCATTTGCCATGTACTTAATTAAGATACTTTTTGTAATTATATCTTTATTTTGGTGCAATAAAGTGTATTTGTATTGTATTGTAAATTTGACATTGCAAATGCAACAAAAGTCAAAGTAGCAATATTCAGTTTTTTAGATGAATGATGGACTTTTCAGGCTGCGTTGACGAAAAACAATCTAGATGGCGTTCTACAGCTTTAATATGATAATTACCTATTGGTGCTAATTCCTGTAAATACCATCTAATTTTATTTTAAGTTATATCTGTCATTTTCTTATCCGCCGAAAAGGAAAGGGACGGGTAATCGACAAGCATAAAATTTATGGAACACACGTCAATTTTAAGCACAAATCTAAACCAACCGTCTAAAAATTTTACATACGTCAATAACCCGACACAGTTAAGTAGACAGCACGTCAAACGGATTACATACCAGCGACGTACCTTTTGATTCGCCCGGGTTATTCATTCATTTACTCATTCTTCCTAAAATTAAGAGCTGTGAATCATCCGTCCCTTTCCTTTTCGACGGATATGAAAATGATGGATATAACTTAAAATAAAATTAGGCGGTGTCTGCAGGAATCGGGGCCAATGTCTCATTACTCGGGTACATAATTATTCCAAAATACAATGTAATGGCAGAAGCATATATAAAAATAACTGTTGCTTGATATTTGGATCACATTATGTATAGAATTACGTTGCTATCTATATTGCTTCTCTTTATTTTGATCAGAATAAAAATAGATGGAAGATGTAATTGTGCCTCGGTGTAATAAAAGGGGTCATTATTTATACACAAAAACAAAGATAAAATATGCATATGTCAGTTATCCATGAAATTAGAAGGTTAAACGAAGAAAAATATGTACAGCGCCATCTATATTGTATTTAGGAACAGAGCCTGCTAAGTCTCTCATTATGTTGTGTATTATCTATAATCTGTTTGTGTACCTAATAAAAAAAAATATATCTACGTAGATAAACGACGTACGGCTATTGGTTGAAGCCCGCGATATAACTCGCACTGCGCGTTGTGCTGATACCGACCCCGCCGGCGTAGTCGTTTGATTGAGATCAGCGCTTATCGCTATCGACCCACTAGGATCGATTAATTCTTTCAGATATTTTCCTCTTAGACGACGCCCTGAGCCGAGGTTCGCGCCTAACTGGGCACCCTCAGGCCTGTTGTCTTAAACGTTGTACCGGGTGAGAGCCTTCAGCGCTCCCCACTTGTCAGGCCAAATAGTTAATTCTATCTGCGGCAAATCTACAATAAGTCACGTGAAAAAAAGGTGTGCTGGTCAACTCTTTCTTCTGTCTTTTGGGTATTATTCTTCATTGTATTTTACCGATGACTAGAATGAAAAAACAAACTCTAACCGACAAATATCTTCCGCTGTTTCCGTCCAAATAAGACCGAAAGAAAACCCAGCCAGATAAAGAATACACAGATAATAATATATTGGCAAATATTATCTTGACCTATAAATTATATGAATGTATTCCCGTTCTTAGGATTGTAGACACAGATCGTAGAAACAGGAGAGATTCCTGAGATGCCATCTTATCGTTACCAGTTTTCACGGGGTCCGCTTACCTAACCTGAAGATTTGACACGTCCGTTTTTTTACAGAAGCGACTGCTTGTCTGACCTTCCAACCCGCGAAGGGAAAACCAGCCCAATACAGGTTAGGTTACGAACCTCCGAAATACACTTCTTGCATTTCAAAATCATTACCCATGTTGGGATTCGAACCTGAGACAAGCGTTCTTCTGGGCTACCACGGCTCAACAAGAAAGATTTGCCTCAGCACCAAATTACAAGAGTCCTTATGACGCCTGTTAAGCGTATGTGAGGCGTGAGAAGCGGTCGCACCAACACATTTCTGGCTGCATCGCTAAATCGATTTACCAGCCGTTCATTGCTTAGTGACATAAGCGCTAGTTGTGGTTGCCCGATACTAAAGAAACGTGCAAAATTCTATAATACGATCGTTTCGTCGTGTAATATGCTTGTTTTGTGCATACTTTGGTCCCACAAGCTCTGCTCTCGCGGCATCGCTCTATAATAAGAACTCTGTGGCTGTAGGGGAGTGACTAAAATATAGCACGGTTTGTTGGCATTGAGCCCTCAAGGGCGGGAAAGGCACTAGACGTGTTTTCTTTGTTTCTGTTCTACTCTGTGTTTATACATATTACAGATATTTGTTTGGTTAGGACACTCGATTTGCAGGCTGATCACCCGATTGTCCAGAAGTAAGACGATTAGGGGCTTTATTGTTGAAACACTCGCCTTTTAGCATTATCCCGTTTTTCACAGAGTCCGCTTACCTAACCTGAAGATTTGACAGGTCCGGTTTTAAACAGAAGCGACTGCGTATCTGTCCTTCCAACCCACGAAGGGAAAACGAGTCAAATACAAATTAGGTCACATACCTCCGAAAATGAATTTCTCGGGAATGTGAGTTTCCTCATGATGTTTTCCTTCGCCGCTGAGCACGTGATAATCATTTATGATCCAAACATGAATTCGACAATCATTGGTTTAGGCCTGTGCTCGATTGATGTGTTATTTTTCGGGGAAAACCAAAACAAAAAATTTGGTATTGTCTTTTATGTTGTATGAAGTCCTTCAATTATAAATATTTCTTTCTTTATTTCTAGTTATGGTGTAGAAACGTTGTAACCAAGAATTTTCCGGATTCTGTGTCATCGAACTACAATACGAACAGTTGGAGAGAGTTAATAAAGTTTTCGTTGATTGAAAACTGTATGCTTCGTCGGGCGCCGGTTTTAGAGTACCGTGTGCAAAAACAAAAACCGTACGGCGAGGCAGTTGATACATTGTGGTTTGCACCAACAGGAATAGGGTAGTTTCCAACTAGTCAAATCAGGTATTTTATATGAAACGTCACCCCCCACAACTTTGGGAGGAAACCCACATACTCGAGAAATGTGTTTCGGAGGTGTGTGTCTTAACCTGTGTTGGGCTTGGGCTGGTTTTCCCTTCGCGGGTTGGAAGGTCAGACAAGCAGTAGCTTCTCTAAAAAACCGGACCTGTCAAATCTTCAGGTTAGGTAAGCGGACACTGAAAAACGGGATAACGCTATGGAGATGATGTGTTATAAGACAAAACAACCGTACTGAAAGTGACTACGAACTGTTTTATTCACCGCAACCCAGACAAACTTTTTACAAGCTTTTTTTTTGTTAAAATTGCTTCTTATCCAGTAGAGAAATATAATCGAAACCGCTTATAATTAGGTAGGTTCGTGCCAAAATTTCTAGAACAATGAATTCAAAACAAAAATCGAGCTGGAATCAGAAAAAAATACCTGTCAAATGAAAAACAAAGCTCTGGCTCGCATTGTAAAAGTTTAATTTGTTTGAACACAATAACCCACCCTTCGAACGTCCGCAAAATTCCGAGAACAAAGGTCGTACCTCTCCAATAAAACAGGGACCTACTCTGGAGGCCTTGAAGTTTGTGGACCCTTTGTGGGCCCTCAGTGGCCCCCGAGGCAATGACGTAAGAAAGGTTGGAGTTGCCTTAATTTTACTTGTGGAAGTAATAAGCGTTTGACGTGGTCGAGAGACAAGTATCAAGACGGAATGAGGTCAGGAAATTTTGGAGTAGGAATACTTACTGCAATCGTTTAGAATAATTCTGCAACTGCTTATCATTTAAAACATTTTGTGCTTTCATTTGTGTTTTATAAAGCATAAAGTTATCTGTTTTAAATTTATCTTCTTCTCTTCCACCGTGTGGGTAACGGCCTCCATGGTCCAGTGGTTGAGCTCACGATCCGTAGGTTCTGTGTTCGAATCCCAGTGGGGAAATATCACAAAAAATACTTTGTGATCCCTAGTTTGGTTAGGACATTACAGGCTGATCACCTGATTGTCCAAAAGTAAGATTATCCATGCTTCGGAAGGCACGTTAATCCGTTGGTCCCGGTTATTACTTACTGATGTAAGTACGTAGTCGTTACATGAGTCATGTCAGGGGCCTATGGCGGCTCAATAATAACCCTGACACCAGGGTTGATGGGGTTGGTAATCCACCTCACAACCCACACGACTTGGTGTCAGGGTTAACGACTATGTACAGTCATGAGTAATATCATGTACTTACCCACTTTAGACCCCTATCGCACTATCATATTTGACATTTAATGAGAAACTTCAAAGTGTTAACATATTAGTACTCGTGACTGAACCTACTTACATGAGTAAGTATATATACGTAGTGACCGGGACCAACAGCTTAACGTTTAAAATTATGACAAAAGAATAAAATAAAAAGGTTTTCTTTCTTTTAATAACACAATGAATTAATAAAACAGTTGGCTCGACCATTACAGACGGCGATACGGCTCACCACATATCACGTTGGTCTAACAGAAAGCTCGGTGAGGTGTGGATACTTAGTTCATCTTACGATGGATATACCTGTAACTACTTCTAATTAGAACATAGAGCTGATGAGCTTATATTATGTTAAAATGTGTTATATGTTGTGTGTGTGTGTGTGTGTTATGTTGTTATGTTGTGTTGTAATCGCTTTAAGCGATAAGGCCGCCATTTGCCATGTACTTAGTTAAGAGACTTTTTGTAATTATTTCTTTTTATTTTGGAGCAATAAAGTGTATTTGTATTGTATTGTATGGTATTGTATTGTATTGTATTGTATTGTATTGTAGTGTATTGTATTGTATTGTATTGTATTGTATTGTATTGTATTGTATTGTATTATGTTGTTTTTAATCTCAGTCAATCTGATTTATTATTCGTCTTGAAACATCCTAAAGTTCGTCCCTGTTGCCAAATGGAAATCAATAGTAATAAATAACTTTTTGCAGAACCCACGACGTATGAAGCCGAACGCACTTGATTTTGTTCCTACTGTTTTTGCAATTCAATTTTAGCTGGCCAATATTTGTAACGAATGAAGATTTTTGATTTCAGCTTCGTGAAATTTTCCGCATGAAAATTGGGTTCGGATTACGGGTACGGAACAAATTGACTGGAGTTAAAGAATAATGAATGATGCTTTGTATGTAACGGTACGAATTTATTAAAAACAGCATAGAAGGAAAGCTACAAGGAAATAGAGGGAAGGGAAGACGAAGAAGATCCCGTGATCATGGCACTTGCAACAGTGTCGAAATATCGGGAGTCTCATGTCCCTGCGTAAAACGCGGTAAAAACCCGTTATTATGTGTTTTAATTAAGACCAAGAAGAGCTTACATGGAACAGATTAATTAAAGAGAAGGCGAACGTCGTGTCTTATAAGAGGTGAAGGAATTGGTCTTTGATAGACAAGAAAGGAGAATGCTACACCGACAAGAGCGTGGCTCTTAAATTAGTGATGATGGAACGGTAACTCTCCTTCCCCGTCCTCCTCAACCCCGTTTTCCACTAGGTCCGCTTACCTAACCTGAAGATTTTGACAGGTCCAGTTTTTTACAGAAGCGACTGCGTGTCCGACCTTCCAACACGCGAAGGGAAAACCAGCCCAGTACAGGTTAGGTCACATATCTCCGAAACGCATATCTCGAGCATGTAGGTTTCCTCACGATGTTTTACTTCATCGCACACGTGATAATCATTTATAGTCAAACAAATTCGAAAGTCATTGGTTTAGGCCCGTGCTGGGATTTGAACCTGCGACCTCATATTGAGAGTCAAGCGTTCTTATAACTGGGCTACCACCGTCCTCTAAGACTATTTATTAGTACGTTTGGTAAAATAGTGACTTCTGTTTCAGGCAAACCCACAATAAGTCACATTAAGTGTTCAATATTTTTCAAATTCAAATTCAAAAATATCTTTTTTCCTTTTTTATCTTTTTTAACGAACGTGTCATCCGTCTAAAACTACTGCAGCTACTCACAACCTGTATAGCTGGGGAAAAGAAGCTGCAAGAAACAGTCTTGAAGTTACAAGTTTGTTTTTCGCCGAATACGCATAAGTTTATTTACCTATTTATTCAATTAAAAAGCAGCCATTTAAACCAACTGGGAATAAACAAATAAACACTTAAGTAAACGTTTACTTAACCCCGTTTATTCCCGATTCCACTTTAATAAAAGGGGAAATAAAATTTTATCGACCGGATCCAAAGTAGATTATCGTCACTTGCCCAAATGAGCGCTAAGTGTTTGGCTTTTAATTAGTTCCTTGCTTACCCTTAGGGTGTGGTTCTACTGAAGACACTCAGAACAAAAACTTACGCCTAACTTTCTCTAATAGGTTGGGCAGAGCTGGATATTATACACTTAAACTAAAATAATACTGTACTCAGTATTCTTCTTCTCCTCCTGTGGAGCTGAGATCAATGACCAACTTCATCATCCCTGCTCTAAGGATTATTACTGAGCCGCCAAAAACCCGTGGCATGGCTCATGTAACGACTATTAAGCCTGTAATGTCCTAACCAAACTAAGGATATCAAAGTGATTTTGGTGAAGTGATTTTTGGGATCACCTGATCAGGAGCCTAACGCTTATACCACTGGACCATAGAGGCCGTTAGTTTTCATAATAAACATACAAGGTGTTAATGACATCGTAACGAAAAATTCAAGGGATGATTTAGACCATGATTGTGAGTTGATATCAAGTGGAATTTTCCGTTGCAAAAGTATGAAACGAAAAATCCACCTGATATCAACTCAGGATCATGGTCTGAGTCATCGCCCTCAGTATTTGTAACGATGTCACTAACACCCTATCTACTTCTATGGCTACCTGTACGTACTTGTACAGGGTATAAGTTAATACCGAGGATTATATTATTATTGGATTATTATTCAGCTCATTATTCTGAGTTAATATCAAGTGGAATTTTCCGTCGCAAAAGTGTATAGTGTTGTAAAAAAAAAACATGAATTTGCGATGGAAAATTCTACTTGATATTAACTCCGAATCATCGCACTCAGTATACTTTACGACATCACAAACATCCTGTATAACCACAAGTTTGATGTTTCTCCGTTTAGCGATTTTATGCGCGCACCGGCCATATAAAATGGTCCATCAATTTGAGAACATAAAAAGTAATGTAGGTAACATCAGCTTAAACCCGTCATTTACTCCCGCGCGTCATTCTTATCATAACTCGAATTGAAATACATCACAGAGACATATGAAAAGAAAAACGAAATTCACTCACGAAAAATCGTATCACCTTTACACAAATCATATAAATTAATATCCTTCAAACTGATGTCGGGAAAAATCCAATTCTGTTCTCTTCTAAATTGAATTAGGGGTTATTGTAACTGGAGGCGACAATTTTCGATCCAAACGGGCACAGCTGTCGCCAATATATAATAATACAATGTGAAGGGTGGAATAATAGACACGAGATATTGCGTGGTCTATCTCATGGACTGACGAAGATAAACTAACTCCCTGCCCCGCACCAATCCGTATCAACACTCCATACCTCCGTGGTCCAGTGGTTGAGCGTTTGGCTCACGATCCGGAGGTCCCGGGTTCGATTCTCGGTGGGGATATATCACAAATTCATCTTGCGTTGGATGTACCTCTGGCCACCCCAATCGGGCTTACGCGCTAGAGGGAATGCAGTACATGATAAAACATACATAAATAGCCTATACACATCCCACTGCTGGGCACAGGCCTCCCCTTAATCAACCGGACGGTATGGAACATACTCCACCACGCTGCTCCACTGCGGGTTGGTGGACGTGTTTGGGCTAGTAGCCTGGACCAACGACTTAGCGTGCCTTCCGAAGCACGAAATCATCTTACTTTTTCGGACAATCAGATGATTCAAGCAATGTCCTTACCAAAAAAAGAACAGTCTCACAAAATGTTTTCGATAATGTCCCCATCGGGAATCGAATCTGGACCTCCAGATCGTGACCCCAACGCTCTACCCATTAGACCCCGTGGTCTAAGCCTCCGTAGGCTCTTCACCATACTTAAACTTAAACTCGATATGAGTCAACTCAGTATTAAACGACGATTTAAAAGGACTCCTCCGCAAATAGTACCAAGTACGAGAGAAATACATTTAAATGTAAACATCCATTGTCAAATATTGGTGCTAATTCCTGTAAATACCATCTAATTTTATTTTAAGTTATATCTGTCATTTTTTTATCCGCCGAAAAGGAAAGGGACGGGTAATCGACAAGCATAAAATTTATGGAACACACATCAATTTTAAGCACAAATCTAAACAAACCGTCTAAAAATTTTACATCCGTCATTAACCCGACACAGTTAAGTAGACAGCACGTCAAACGGATTGCATACCAGCGACGTACCTTTTGATTCGCCCGGGTTATTCATTCATTTACTCATTCTTCTTAAAATTAAGAGCTGTGAATCATCCGTCCCTTTCCTTTTCGACGGATATGAAAATGACGGATATAACTTAAAATAAAATTAGAAAGTGTCTGCAGGAATCGGGGCCATTGACCAGCTAAAAAAAGACGTTATAGGATGCTTTTTTTTAAATAACATAGTGTCGCGTTTGACCACAATCTCTCGTGATGGTAGGTGATGATGTCTAGGGTAGTGGGTGGATGTGCTGATGAACTTATCGCTTACACCAATCATCAAATCAAGTTCTTTGTTCGATTATTTTCGATCGATTATTTTAACCGATTCTGACGGAACGTAAACGTTTTATCTTGTTCAACCCTCCTTAGCATGTGAAGTGCAATGAAACTTTGGAAGTTTAAGTGTCAAAGTTTTTTTCTTGGCGATGTTTGAGATGGAACGGGGAAGAAAAGTTTATGGGTTTGGATGTCAGATTTTTTTTATGTGACTATATT